>NC_092806.1:134508374-135108374 GCF_040954645.1 Diabrotica undecimpunctata
ATTTCGTTCCAAATTTAATTTATTGCGATTAAGCCTGGCGTACTGATTCAAAAAAGATATACATACCCTTATGAGAAAATGCACCGTTTGGCCGGAAAATGGAAAAAACTGAAAATTTTTAATTCGATTTTTCCATTTTTTTTGCCAAACTGTGGGTGGGGGATAGAAAAAAAACACGTATTTGGAATAAGTTAGACCTAGTGTATATATTAACATTAAAAGAAACAATTTCCTAAAATTGAAATTTGTCCATAAATGTTTAAAGGGGGTACCCTTGGATTTTTTTCAAAATTCAATAATCGGGCATATTGGCGTCAATTTCGGTGCTAGAGTCAAACCGGTGCACTTTTCCTACATAAAATTTGCTACTTGTTCTTCTCAAGTGCTTAGATTTCTTCTACGTCTTACGGTTCGTGAGAAAAAATTCCAATTGGAGGTCTACATGTCTTGCAAGTTTCGTGAAAAAAAAAACTTCGTATTTTGTTCCAAATTTACTTTATTGCGATTAAGCCTGGCGTACTGATTCAAAAAAGATATACATACCCCTATGAGAAAATGCACCGTTTGGCCGGAAAATGGAAAAAAATTTAATTTTTTGTATTATTTGTTCATCATTTAAACATCCTTTAATCGTATATATTGGCGACAATTTCGGCCCTAGAGTCAAACCGGGGCTTTTTTCCTACACAAAATTTGCTACTTGTTCTTCTCAAGTGCTCAGGTTTTTTCTTCGTCTTACGGTTCGTGAGAAAAAATTCCAATTGCAGGTCTACATGTCTTGCAAATTTCGTGAAAATAAAAACTTTGTATTTCGTTCCAAATTTAATTTAATTCGATTAAGCCTGACGTAGTGATTCAAAAAAGATATACATACCCCTATGAGAAAATGCACCGTTTGGCCGGAAAATGGAAAAAACTATAATTTTTTGTATTATTTGTTCATCATTTAAACATCTTTTAATCGGATATATTGGCGACAATTTCGGTCCTAGAGTCAAACCGGTGCACTTTTCTTACATAAAATTTGCTACTTGTTCTTCTCAAGTGCTCAGATTTTTTATAAGTCTTACCGTTCGTGAGAAAAAATTCCAGTTGCGGGTCTACATGTCTTGCAAATTTCGTGAAAAAAAAACTTCGTATTTCGTTCCAATTTTAATTTATTGTGATTAAGCCTGGCGTACTGATGCAAAAAAGATATACATACCCTTATGAGAAAATGCACCGTTTGGCCGGAAAATGGAAAAAACTGAAAATTTTTAATTCGATTTTTCCATTTTTTTGCCAAACTGTGGGTAGGGGATAGAAAAAAAACACGTATTTGGAATAAGTTAGACCTAGTGTATATATTAACATTAAAAGAAACAATTTCCCAAAATTGAAATTTGCCCAAAAATGTTTAAAGGGGGTACCCTTGGATTTTTTTCAAAATTCAATAATCGGGCATATTGGCGTCAATTTCGGTCCTAGAGTCAAACCGGTGCACTTTTCCCACATTAAATTTTGTTCTTCTCAAGTGCTCAGATTTTTTATACGTCTTACGGTTCGTGAGAAAAAATTCCAATTGGAGTTCTACATGTCTTGCAAATTTCGTGAAAATAAAAACTTTGTATTTTGTTCCAAATTTAATTTAATTCGATTAAGCCTGATGTACTGATTCAAAAAAGATATACATAGCCCTATGAGAAAAAGCACCGTTTGGCCGTAAAATGGAAAAAACTATAATTTTTTGTATTATTTGTTCATCATTTAAACATCCTTTAATCGGATATATTGGCGACAATTTCGGTCCTAGAGTCAAACCGGTGCACTTTTCCTACATAAAATTTGCTACTTGTTCATCTCAAGTGCTCAGATTTCTTTTACGTCTTACGGTTCGTGAGAAAAAATTCCAATTGGAGGTCTACATGTCTTGCAAATTTCGTGAAAATAAAAACTTTGTATTTCGTCGCGAACTTAATTTATTTCGATTAAGCCTGACGTACTGATTCAAAAAAGATATACATACCCCTATGAGAAAATGCACCGTTTGGCCGGAAAATGGAAAAAACTATAATTTTTTGTATTATTTGTTCATCATTTAAACATCTTTAATCGGATATATTGGCGACAATTTCGGTCCTAGAGTCAAACCGGTGCACTTTTCTTACATAAAATTTGATACTTGTTCTTCTCAAGTGCTCAGATTTTTTATAAGTCTTACCGTTCGTGAGAAAAAATTCCAGTTGCGGGTCTACATGTCTTGCAAATTTCGTGAAAAAAAAAAACTACGTATTTCGTTTCAAATTTAATTTATTGCGATTAAGCCTGGCGTACTGATTCAAAACAGATATACATACCCTTATGATAAAATGCACCGTTTGGCCGGAAAATGGAAAAATCTGAAAATTTTTAATTCGATTTTTCCATTTTTTTTGCCAAACTGTGGGCAGGGGATAAAAAAAAAACACGTATTTGGAATAAGTTAGACCTAGTGTATATATTAACATTAAAAGAAACAATTTCCCAAAATTGAAATTTGCCCAAAAATGTTTAAAGGGGGTACCCTTGGATTTTTTTCAAAATTCAATAATCGGGCATATTGGCGTCAATTTTGGTCCTAGAGTTAAACCGGTGCACTTTTCCTACATAAAATTTGCTACTTGTTCATCTCAAGTGCTCAGATTTCTTCTACGTCTTACGGTTCGTGAGAAAAAATTCCAATTGGAGGTCTACATGTCTTGCAAATTTCGTGAAAAAAAAACTTCGTATTTCGCTTCAAATTTAATTTATTTCGATTAACCCTGACGTGTTAATTCAAAAAAGATATACATACTCTTATGGGAAAATGCACCTTTTGGCCGGAAAATGGAAAAAACTGAAAATTTTTAATTCGATTTTTCCATTTCTTGCCAAACTGTGGGTAGGGGATAAAAAAAAACACATATTTGGAATAAGCTAGACCTAGTGTATATATTAACATTATAAGAAACAATTTCCTAAAATTGGAATTTGCCCAAAAATGTTTAAAGGGGGTACCCTTGGATTTTTTTCAAAATTCAATAATCGGGCATATTGGCGTCAATTTTGGTCCTAGAGTCAAACCGGTGCACTTTTCCTACATAAAATTTGCTACTTGTTCATCTCAAGTGCTCAGATTTCTTCTACGTCTTACGGTTCGTGAGAAAAAATTCCAATTGGAGGTCTACATGTCTTGCAAATTTCGTGAAAAAAAAAACTTCGTATTTCGTTTCAAATTTAATTTATTGCGATTAGGCCTGACGTGTTAATTCAAAAAAGATATACATACTCTTATGGGAAAATGCACCTTTTGGCCGGAAAATGGAAAAAACTGAAAATTTTTAATTCAATTTTTCCATTTCTTGCCAAACTGTGGGTAGGGGATAAAAAAAACACATATTTGGAATAAGTTAGATCTAGTGTATATATTAACATTAAAAGAAACATTTTCCTACATAAAATTTGCTACTTGTTCTTCTCAAGTGCTCAGATTTCTTCTACGTCTTACGGTTCTTGAGAAAAAATACCAGTTGGAGTTCTACATGTCTTGGAAATTTTGTGAAAATAAAAACTTCGTATTCCGTTTCAAATTTAATTCATTTCGATTAAGCCTGACGTATTAATTCAAAAAAGATATACATACCCTTATGAGAAAATGCACCGTTTGACCGGAAAATGGAAAAAACTGAAAATTTTTAATTCGATTTTTCCATTTCTTGCCAAACTGTGGGTAGGGGATAAAAAAACACATATTTGGAATAAGTTGGACCTAGTGTATATATTAACATTAAAAGAAACATTTTCCTACATAAAATTTGCTACTTGTTCTTCTCAAGTGCTCAGATTTCTTCTACGTCTTACGGTTCTTGAGAAAAAATTCCAGTTGGAGTTCTACATGTCTTGGAAATTTCGTGAAAATAAAAACTTCGTATTCCGTTCCAAATTTAATTTATTTCGTTTAAGCCTGACGTATTAATTCAAAAAAGATATACATACTCTTATGGGAAAATGCACCTTTTGGCCGGAAAATGGAAAAAACTGAAAATTTTTAATTCGATTTTTCCATTTCTTGCCAAACTGTGGGTAGGGGATAAAGAAAACACATATTTGGAATAAGTTAGACCTAGTGTATATATTAGCATTGAAAGAAACATTTTCCTACATAAAATTTTCGACTTGTTCTTCTCAAGGTCTCAGTTTTTTTCTACATCCAACGGTGCTTGAGAAAAAATTCCAGTTGGAGGTCTACATGTCTTGCAAATTTCGTAAAAATAAAAACTTCGTATTTCGTTTCAAATTTAATTTATTTCGATTAAGTTTGACGTATGGATTCAAACAAGTTATACATACCCTTATGGGAAAATGCACCGTTTGGCCGAAAAATGGAAAAAACTGAAAATTTTTAATTCGATTTTTCCATTTCTTGCCAAACTGTGGGTAGGGGATAGAAAAAAAACACATATTTGGAATAAGTTAGACCTAGTGTATATATTAACATTAAAAGAAACAATTTCCTAAAATTGGAATTTGCCCAAAAATGTTTATATTGGGTACCCTTGGATTTTTTTCAAAATTCAATAATCGGGCATGTTGGCGTCAATTTCGGTCCTAGAGTCAAACCGGTGCACTTTTCCCACATTAAATTTGCTACTTGTTCTTTTCAAGTGCTCAGATTTTTTCTACGTCTTACGGTTCGTGAGAAAAAATTCCAATTGGAGGTCTACATGTCTTGCAAATTTCGTGAAAATAAAAACTTTGTATTTTGTTACAAATTTAATTTATTTCGATTAAGCCTAACGTACTGATTCAAAAAAGATATACATACTCTTATGAGAAAATGCACCGTTAGGCCGAAAAATGGAAAAAACTATAATTTTTTGTATTATTTGTTCATTATTTAAACATCCTTTAATCGGATATATTGGCGTCAATTTCGGTCCTAGAGTCAAACCGGTGCACTTTCCTTACATAAAATTTGCTACTTGTTCTTCGTAAGTGCTTAGATTTTTTATACGTCTTACGGTTCGTGAGAAAAAATTCCAGTTGGTGGTCTACATGTCTTGCAAATTTCGTGAAAATAAAAACTTCGTATTTCGTTCCCAAATTAATTGATTTCGATTAAGCCTGACGGACTGATTCAAAAAAGATATACATATCCTTATGAGAAAATATACCGTTAGGCCGGAAAATGGAAAAAATTATAATTTTTTGTATTATTTGTTCATCATTAAACATCTTTTAATCCGATATATTGGCGTCAATTTCGGTCCTAGAGTCAAACCGGTGCACTTTTTTTACATAAAATTTGCTACTTGTTCTTCTCAAGTGCTCATATTTTTTCTACGTATTACGGTTCGTGAGAAAAAATTCCAGTTGGAGGTCTACATGTCTTGCAAATTTCGTGAAAATAAAAACTTCGTATTTCGTTCCAAATTTAATTTATTTCGATTAAGCCTGACGTATTAATTCAAAAAAGATATACATACTCTTATGGGAAAATGCACCGTTTGGCCGAAAAATGGAAAAAACTGAAAATTTTTAATTCGATTTTTCCATTTCTTGCCAAACTGTGGGTAGAGGATAAAAAAAAAACACATATTTGGAATAAGCTAGACCTAGTGTATATATTAACATTAAAAGAAACAATTTCCTAAAATTGGAATTTGCGAAAAAATGTTTAAAGGGGGTACCCTTGGATTTTTTTCAAAATTCATTAATCGGGCATATTGGCGTCAATTTCGGTCCTAGAGTCAAACCGGTGCACTTTTCCTACATAAAATTTGCTACTTGTTCTTCTCAAGTGCTCATATTTTTTCTACGTATTACGGTTCGTGAGAAAAAATTCCAGTTGGTGGTCTACATGTCTTGCAAATGTCGTGAAAATAAAAACTTCGTATTTCGTTCCCAAATTAATTGATTTCGATTAAGCCTGACGGACTGATTCCAAAAAGATATACATACCCTATGACAAAATGCACCGTTTGGTCGGAAAATGGAAAAAACTGTAATTTTTTGTATTATTTGTTTATCATTTAAACATCATTTAATCGGATATATTGTCGTCAATTTCGGTCCTAGAGTCAAACCGGTGCACTTTTCTTACATAAAATTTGCTACTTGTTCTTCTCAAGTGCTCATATTTTTTCTACGTATTACGGTTCGTGAGAAAAAATTCCAATTGGAGGTCTACATATCTGGCAAATTTCGTGAAAATAAAAACTTCTTATTTCGTTCCTAAATTAAATTATTTCGATTAAGCCTGGCGTACTGATTCAAAAAAGATATACATACTCCTATGAGAAAATGCACCGTTTGGCCGGAAAATGGAAAAAACTGAAAATTTTTAATTCGATTTTTCCATTTTTTTGCCAAACTGTGGGTAGGGGATAGAAAAAAAACACAAATTTGGAATAAGTTAGACCTAGTGTATATATTAACATTAAAAGAAACAATTTCCTAAAATTGGAATTTGCCCAAAAATGTTTAAAGCGGGTACTCTTGGATTTTTTTCAAAATTCAATAATCGGGCATATTGGCGTCAATTTCGGTCCTAGTGTCAAACCGGTGCACTTTTCCTACATAAAATTTGCTACTCCAGTTGGAGGTCTACATGATAAGAGCATGTGTGTGGCTTGGTTTGACTTTCCAAAGGTTTTAGCTACCTCTTTGTCTAACCTTATTGATTTTTACTACAAAAGCCAATGGTCTACATATACTTAACTTTCCAGTTTATGATGTTGGAAGTAATCGTGGTTATTGCTATGTCTGGCATGAGCAGGTGGCTAAAAGAGGTCCAAATGAAATTGCCAGTTGCCTCTAGAAATTTTTAGATCTGAAGGCAAAACATAGTGTTAAAACGATAATATTTAAAAAATTGCTTTAAAGCTCACACTAAAGTGTTATTAGGTACACTCAAAAATTTCTGTATTTTTATTATGTTAATAAAATGGGGAGGAAATTTATTACCCATTGTTAAAATTTATTATTAGAATATGCGAAGTATGAAAAATATTAAAAAACGTAATTGACGAAGTTGTCGTGTAAAAGACTAAAACGAAAACAATTATATTTATGTTTTTTATTAGTATAAAAAAATTTACAAATTTTTGTCACAAAACTTTCTTTTAAAAAGAAACTATATTATGCATATTAAAGTAATTGCTTTACATTATCTTCGTAAACTAATAGATAAAACTAGGTAAATCATAATATCACAAATAATATATTAAAAAATATATTATGCTACATTGTACTGTCTATCCTATTTATTCTTTAATTATACCCTACATTAAAAACTTTTCTATGTATATGAAATAAATTTAGAGAACTTTTATTTGTTTTGAGTATCGCTTAACTTAGCTTATCTAACACTAGCACTAGATATTATCTTTTAGCGACTCCTCGTCTTGCTCTTTACTCTGCTCGGGGTTGTGGTTTTCTTGTTCCATTTCAATATTTTGATCCTTGAAAACAAAAAATAGTAAATATCTGGGTTTTATATAAAAAGTTAGTCTAAATTTTTATAAATTATTTTTATTAAAAATTTGTTTAGACAATTTTGTGTTCTTAGCATTGGAGCAGGCGCGCTTTCATAAATTTTACGAAAAAAAAACACGTGTACGTCATCATCATCAGTAGCTCGACAACCCTTTCTGGGTCCTGGCTTGTTCTAGGATTTTCCGCCATTTTGTTCTGTTCCTTGCTTTGTTTTTCCAGTTGGTAATCTTAAGTGTTTTCAGATCTTGCTCTACTTGTTCCATGTATCTAAGTTTGGGTCTTCCCTTTGACCTTCTTCCTACTGGTGTTTGTCTCATAATATGTTTTGGTGTTTCAGTCTCCAACATTCGTTCAACATGGCCCATCCAGCGCAGACGTCCGATCTTTATGGATGTTATGATCTCGGGTTCGTTGTATGCTGTGTACAGTTCAAAGTTATATTTTCTGCGCCATATGTCATTTTCCTTTACCCCCTTATATATGTGTCTAAGGATTTTTCGTTCAAATGTGCCTAATAGGTTTTCATCGCTTTTTGATAGTGTCCATGTCTCTGATCCATATACAAGGACCGGTTTTATCAGGGTCTTGTATATTTTGCATTTGGTGCTTCTTGTGATGTTGTTAGATCTTAGATGTTTAATTAGTCCATTATATGTTTTATTAGCGATATGTATTCTTCTCTTAACTTTTTCACTGACATTGTTATCTGCGGTAACTAGTGAACCTAGGTATGTAAAATTTTTCACGCTTTCAATGTTATAGTCTCCTATTGTCAGATTCTGTAGGTTTCTTTGGCCTGTCGATTTACTGACCTTCATGTATTTGGTTTTTATTTCATTATTATTTAGGCCACTGTTTTGTGCCGCTCTTTCTATTGCATTAAATGCTTCTATCATCTCTCTTTCGCTTCTGGATATGATATCAACATCATCTGCAAATGCCAATATTTGTACACTTTTTGTTATTATTGTTCCTCTGGTGTTGACTTTTGACTCCCTAATTATTTTCTCTAATGTGATGTTGAATAGAATACAGGATAGGGCATCTCCCTGTCGTAGGCCCGTTCTCACATGAATTGTATCTGTTAGTTCGTTTTGAATTCGAATTTTGCTTTGTACTTTAAGTGTTTCTTTTATGATATCAATGAGTTGAGTTGGAATATTAAAGTCTTTCAGTGCATGAATCAGAAATTCTCGATGGATGCTATCATAGGCACTCTCAAAGTCAATGAAAAGATGATGTGTGTCTATATTAAATTCACTAGTCTTTTCCAAGATTTGCCTCAAGACGAAGATCTGATCTATTGTGGACTTCTGCCTACGGAAACCACATTGATATCCCCCAACTATTTGTTCCGCATATGGTCTCAATCGGTCATACACAATATTTGACAGTATTTTATATGCCACAGTCAGTAGCGTTATTGCTCGGTAGTTTTCACATTGAAGCTGATCTCCCTTCTTATGTAGTGGAATAATTACTCCGGTATTCCAGTCTTGTGGCAGTTGTTTATTATTCCATATGTTCACTATTAGTTCGTGTATCGCATTCAATAGGGAGTCTCCACCTTCCTTTATTAATTCTGCGCTGATATTGTCTAATCCAGGTGACTTGTTGTTTTTCAGTCTGGTAATTGCTTCTTGCATTTCAGCCACTGAAGGTGGGGTTGTTTCTCTGGTATCCGTTTTATCCAGTATAATTCCATCATATAGTGGATCTTCGTTTTTTTCAAACTTTTCTTTGAAGAATTCTGTCCATCTTTGTAGTATTTCACTCTGTTGAGTTACTATATCTCCTTCTTTGCCTCTACACATCATTGTTCTTGGTTTAAATTCTTTTCTACTTTTGTTAAGTTTTTGGTAGAATTTTCTGGTTTCTGATGGTTTATTTAGTTCTTCCATTTCTTGGAGTTCTTTTTCTATGTGTTCTCTTTTCTTTCTGCGATGTATTTTCTTCTCTTCCCTCCTTAGCATTCTATATTCCTCCTCTGCCTTTCGTGTTCTATGTCGTTGTTGTAGTCGTTGATATGCATTATTTTTCCTCTCTGTTATGTTGCGACACTCTTCATCGAACCACTGTCCTTCGGTTGATTTGGGCTTTTTTTGTAGACCTAGGATCTCTTTGGCCGCGTCTTGTATGATGGTTTTACACGCTTCCCATTCTCTGTTTATTTCCTCGTGCTTTTGTCTGTTTTCTAGCCTTACTTTTATATATTCTTTGTATTTTGCCTTTTTGCTGTTGTCTGCTAAGTTTTTTGTTGTAAAAAACACGTGTACGTACTCCCCACTTATACCAGATAGAAGAGGGCGTCAAGTTTCTAAGTTTGCAAGGTTCAGTATGTTCCTAAACTAACAACGTATCAGGTGTATGTACAGGTGTTTGATAAGCACAAAATTTCCGTTATTTGTAGGCCGCTTACGCAAAGTCAGTTAGAGAAAATCGCTGAAGAGTTATTCGATGAGCCAGAGCAAGATAATGAGAATTATTAGCCAAATATTATTTTGTCGTCTGAGCAAGTTTTCAGTTAAAGAAGTCGAGTGCTACCTAACAAGAAAACACTTAAGACGAGTCGGAAGAAGAGGAGGAAAGATTGAAAGAATTTGAAATAACCTTGAAGCCGTTACATAACCTTGACTTAACTCTTAGTAATTGGAAATTATTTAGATAGCTTTTTCGCGACCTTGTATACTATATTCGTATAAATATTTTTAACAGTTAAAGTATATTTATCTCTTACACCATTCTCCTTCATTTCATGCCACAATTTACTTATGGGTATGCTATCATATACCTTATTTAGTCCTACGAATACCACATGTGTTTTTATCTTTCTGGTGCTTCTTTTTTTTAAGCTGTTTTAGACAAAACAGGTTGTCAATAAAAAACCATCCTGCATGGAATCCATTGTGCTCCCTGTCCTCTGTAACTTCGTTCTTTATTCTTTCTTTTACAATCTTGCAGTAAAGTTTAAAAAGAGAGAAGACTGTTGTCCATTCTAGTGACAGCTTTTCGCCTCTCAAAAAGAAATTAAACACAAAAGCGGTCCATACTTTAAAAGTTCAATGGTGAGACCTGTAGGTCCAATAGCTAATTGATTTTTCAATGTCATTCTTCTTCTTCTTTAGATGCAAATCCACTAATGGATGTCAGCGATCACATTTTCCATTAATTCTCTATTTCTTGCAATATGTATCAGAGATTGTATGTCGTTAATCCCTGTCCATTGCCTTATGTTTCGGAGCCAGGACATTTTCTTGCGTCCCATTCCTCTCTTGCCTTCAATTTTACCCTCGATTATAAGTTGGAGGAACTGGTATTTTTCATTTCGCATGATGTGACCTAGATACGCCGTTTTCCTTTTCTTGATGGTTTCGAAAAGTTGGCGTTCTTGGTTTATTCTTTTAAGGACATCTATATTTGTGATTTTCGCTGTCCATGGTATGTCATTAGGACTTTCTTTACTTCAGTTAGTATTATTGAATTTTCTTGAATAAAATATATCATTTACTGAAAATACTGGTCATTATCTGCAGAACTAAATTATGGACGATCTTCAGGTAATAGATTTTAACAACAATCTTTTCAATGTTTTGGTGCTATTAGGCTAATATGAACATTTTTTTCTTTCTATCTATTCTTAGGGATTTTATTGTTCCCTATGCTTCGCTTGCTCTGCTAAAGACTATGCTATGGTCTGTTTGATTACACGTATTGCCCCATTTTTAATTTTTTGCTACAGGAATATCAGAAGGACCAAGAGAAAGAGGAGTAAGTCGGTTTTTGTAAAGGAAGTAGTTTTAATGATGATATGTGCTGCTTGAAAAACTTTATAGAAAAAAATTCAAATGCAATTTAAAAAAAACCACCTCATATAAACAAGACCTGGAAAGTTTAACTGGAAAATATCATTAGCTTCACTCTAAATAAAGCAATACAAATTTTATATAAAGAAACCACATTAAAATTTGAAACACAAATGAAAAATGAACATAGTTAATCGCAGAGATTCTAGAGTCAATAAAGAATCAAGGATGCTGCATGTCGCCAATCTTGTTTAAGACATATGTTATGAAGGCATTGATAAAAAAGAAAGCGCAAATGTAAATGTGTGGATATATAGCATGGAGAAATATGTTTATATACTTAACATTTTGCTGATGACCAGGTCATCAGAACGAATGATAAAGATGAGCTGGAATATCTGGCTATAGCCAATCTTGTTTAAGATATATGTTGCGAAGGCATTGGTAAAAAAGGAAACGTAAATGTAAAAGTACAGGTGTAGACCATCAATAAATATGTTTATATGCCAGACATTTTGCTGATGACCAGATCACAGCAAATGATAAAGATGAGCTGGAATATCTGGCATAGAAGCTTCACGAGAAATATAAAAGTGAGAATTGAAAATTAATACACCAAAATCTAAGTATCTGTTAATATAAATCGATATGACAAACAGTAGAAGATGAAAATATAGTAATAACCCTAAAAGCAATAAACACCTTGAAGTGGTTTTCGACTCAATAGGGAAAGATGATCAAGATATAAAAAGAAGATTAACACAAGTTAGAAAAACGATAGGCTGTTTGAACAGTATGCTGTAGAGAAAAAAAAAGAGATAATAAAGCTGAAGGCACTCGAAATAGAGGTCTTTAGGAGATCAGATAAAGTATCTCGCAGTTAAATGCTCAATACCAATGGATGTAAAGAGACAAGAACTGTTATGATACAAACATGTCCAAAGGTTGGAGAATGCAAGACTCCTAAAAAAGATTATGAAATGGATTCCACCAAACTGCAAAAGTCGAGGAAGACCTCAAAAATTCTGGAGAAAACGGATAACTAATACATTGAGCACAAGAGACCTTAGAGAGCGCAATGGAGTGATCACATGGCTTGAAAAATAGTCTTCCGACAATTTTGCAAGACGTTTATAGACTACATATATTTAATATTTAAAAAATATATATATTTTTAGTACTATCCTGTGAATTTCCAATTATCCACTTCCAGTCTTACTTACCATCAGGCGTTCCCCATTCATTTTTTCTTTATAGTGACGGTCGAAAAAGTGACACTAAAATTAAAAAAGAAAATATTATTATAAACAGTATTATTTGTAATTTTTAAAATTTTATGATACACACGTAGTTTATAGTTAGTGTACCAGTAATTTATGAAGAATATTTAACAAAAAATGAAGACTGCATTTCTTAATGATGAATGGTTAAAAATAATAATCAGGTAGTCTATTATAATCGTGTTCAGTTACTATCCACGTTAGAAATTTATGTGGTATATACGTGCTTACATTTTCTGGCTGTAATGTCCTGTCAAAAAAAGTTCTTATGTTGCAATACTTATTCCTTAAACTTTATTATATTTTGTGGGAAGGATATAACAAGGGGTAGACGTAAACTCATCACCAATTAGATAAAACTATGCGAAAATAACAATTTCTCTATAATAGGCTACTCATCGGGAGACACCCGATATAAATAAATATATTAGTTAAATTTTAAAGCAATTTGCTTTATTATTTCTGATAGATTGATTACCACTTAAACACACTAGATTACTAGTGTAAGAGATAACAAAACTAGCGCCTTGGGTCAAAAATGCTGCTGATGAGTTTACCGATGTCTAAACGATGCCGGTGATCAGTTTGCTATATCTCAGAGGGTCTAATAATTTTATGAGAGGCTATAAAGTGATAAGTTCGTACACGTCCATAAAATATAGAAAACTACCCAGTTTGAAATTAATATTTTAGTATGTATTCCTAAAACAGTTTCCGTTTAGGATATTTTGTATTTAGATTAATGGCCCTTATTTTTTTTAATTGTAACTTTAAAATGTTTGTTATGACTTAACCTCTACAGTTTTAGTTCATTTGATCCGTTTGTTAAACGTAATTTTATGATATTTTATAAACACATATATGTTTTATGTTTTTATAACTTTTTTTATAATGATCTATACCATATACCATCAGATACCAACTTTTATTAGGTGTATATGAAGTGTTTTTTTTTGGAAATCCCGTAAATTATAAATATAATACATAGTTATTCGTATATGATATGTCACGAAATAAAAACTGTTCTGAAATCACTGAGTTTTTATTGAGGCATAAATGGTGAAAGTAGAGGATGGATAAAAGGCCAAGTCGGTTGCATAAGGGTTATGGCCAAGAACGGAAAAACAGAATATATTATTTTAAAATGTGTAGATTACTTACGTATTAAACAATATAT
The DNA here is from genome assembly GCF_040954645.1 of Diabrotica undecimpunctata. Taxonomy (NCBI): domain Eukaryota; kingdom Metazoa; phylum Arthropoda; class Insecta; order Coleoptera; family Chrysomelidae; genus Diabrotica; species Diabrotica undecimpunctata. Next base: position 134,522,129 of record NC_092806.1, read on the forward strand.
TTTTTATCATATGTGTCTATATTACATCAACTAATTTTAATGTTGTTATTATATTTTATATACTTACTTTGTAAAAAATAAAGACCAGCAAGCACAAGAGCAGGATTCCTACGACTCCAGATACAACGTATACCCAAAGAGGAACTTGTGTTGCATGTAAAGATAATAATAAAGTAGTTGCATGACCTTCCACCCTGAAATACAAATTTTAGTTAATATTTTTGGTAAAATGTTGGTGAAATTTTTGAAAAAAATGGTGAGTTTTAAAATGAGGTATTACTTGTTAAATACCTCCATTTAAAAGTAATTACAAAGTCACACTTATATCGATTTTTTTGATAATCACGTGATAAATTATGATACTTTTTTAATGATAAAATAACAAGGGGTGTAGGGTTGTGATATAGAGGTAGCACCTTTTATCGGAACGACCACATCGAGCGTCATAGACGGGAGATGGTTCTTGATAACTGGTACTCATAAGACAATTAACTCTTACTTATGGTTTCACGTGCCACACCCCGGGCAACTGCATTGGTCTGCAGGCTAAACTAAGTGAGGGTAGCCAGATATGGCGAAAATTCCACCGAGCGATTGCCGGTATAAGCAATCCCACACTTACTGACCAATGGCTTCGGGCGGATAAGTTGGTAAGTGGAAGGACACTCTTCACCCCAAAGGCGAATGAATCAAGTAAATGGTCAACGGACTAAGGATGCAGAAGGCAAGGAGAAACCACTGTATTAAAGAGCCAATTGGATATCTCTAGTATAATCATCTTGGAAATGATTAATAAAAGACAAGAAGAAACTGATCATGGGAATCGAATACCAAGATCCGGCAGGGGAGGAACAGATAAGAACTTCCAGGTCGTTAATCGACGAAACCCATGTCGAGCATCAAAACAAGACAAAGTAAAATTATTAAAAGCAAAAATAGGTACGTGAAACGTCAAAAGCATGTACCAACCTGCTAAAATGCATAGCATCCTTCAATAAATAAAAAGAATGCATTAAATATATTAGGTGTAAGCGAAACATGGTGGTCTAACTCAGGATACCTTTCGATAGAAACCGGTACCTTATATTACTCGGGAAACATTGACAACCGGCATAGGTGTGGAGTAGTAATTATTGTCGATACAGAGGTCAACAAATCAATAGAGGGTTTTGTCTCAATCTCAGAACGAGTGATGCTACTACAAATAAGGACATCACACACAAAACTAAATTTGATCCAAGTATATGTGCCAACGACGGATGCAACAGAAGATGAAGTAGAAATATTCTACCAACAAATTGAAGATGCACTGAAAATGACAAAGAACAGGGAAATCACGGTAGTTATGGGCGATTTCAATGCAAAAGTAAGCAAGGGAAGAGATGGAACAATAATGGGAGATCAAGGACTAGGAGAACGTAACAATAGAGGAGATTGTTTAATATAATTCTGCCAAGAACAAAGGCCAATAATCACAAAAATGTTCTTTAAATTAACTATGAGATGGTTTTATACAGGGCGCTCAATAGCAGATAAACTGGAAAAAGCGGTAAAAAACCAAATCGATTTTATAATGATTAAAAAGAAAAATTGTAACACCATCAAATCAGTTAAAACATATTTAGGAGCAGATGTCACATCAGACCATAACCCACTAATTTCTAATGTCAGGCTTAAGCTTAAACGTATTAGAAAATATCAAAGAACTCCGTCTCCATCTTAGATGTTAGAAAACTGAAAGAAGCTGATATAAAAAACAAACTCCAACAGAAAATATACAAAAACTTTGAGAAATTAAATACTAACACCTACGAGATAAACCAACCATGAGAAACATTAAAAAACTGCCTCCTTGTTCCATGTAAAGGGATATTAAAAGAACCGATAAGAAAGAGAGACAACTGCCTCTCCAAAATCCCGGGGCCAGATGAACTGCCTATTGATATCCTTAAAATAGTAGAAAATCAGTAAATGGATGTCCTCTCAAAGCTCTTTAATGAAATTTATGAGTCGGGTAACATACCCAACGAATGGTTGACCTCAGCATTTATTTGTCTCCCAAAAAAGAAAAATGCTAGAGAATGCACCGACCACCGCACCATAAGCCTGATATCTCACACACTTAAAATGTTTTTAAAGATCATCCATAAATGCATTTACCAAATACTTGATATGGATATTGAAAAAACCCAATTTGGAGTCCGTAGAGGCGTAGGTACTCGTAAAGCTCTCTTTGTATTTAACGTGCTAATCCAGAGACGCTTGGATGTGAACTAAGATATGTACGTCTATTTTATAGATTAGAACAAGGCTTTCGATAAAGTCCACAACATATATTAATAACATCAAGTAAAAATTTTTTGTTGGTACAATGTTGATTGCAGCTATCTTCGACATGTAACATTTAGTTGTATAATTTACGTTCATAAATTAAAATATAAGAAACAAACACAATTCAAATTAAAAACAAAACAGACACAACGTTTAGTTCGGTAACTGTCATTAAGGTTAAATCGCACTGCCATTAACCTCAATCAAGTGAGTATATAAACAACAAACTATTATTAAATTGTATTTTACCATGTTTTAAATAATTGTAGCTCTCATCTGATGATGCCAATGAAAATTGACGAAATATAATGAACTGTTGAACAGAGTACACTTGGTTTTCAATCAGCTGTATACCCAATTAACCTCAACCCCTTTTTTCATCTACCAGATCAGCTGTTATTTTAGAGGATATATATATATATATATATATATATATATATATATATATATATATATATATATATATATATATATATATATATATATATATATATATATATATATATATATATATAACATGTCCCATGAAAGGCCACTTCGACTTTAAATGATACGTTATTTTTGTGGTACATAAAATATAAAGTTGCAAAAAACTACAGCTCTCAGAAAATAACCGACTTCAGACTTAAATTCAGTGACTACTACATAAACCAAATTAATTACAAAATTTTATATGCAAACTATTTTTCCCCAGTGTAAGTGCTATTTGGTTTACATTGTAGTCAGCTATTATTAGTTAACATAATTTATCTCGATCAATTATTTGCACTGCAGTTTTTTTTATAGAAAACTGATTATAATACGTTTATAAACGCAGTACTTAATAAAATATTAAAAATAGTTTATAAATAAATTACAAAAACCACCTCATTCTGATAACAATAATTGTTTACATGAAAATTATTATCACGGCTGAATCGCAATATGAACCATAATATGCCACATCCTGAATTGTATAACAATTGGGACTCACCGCGTTCCATTATAAAGAAAAGCTGATGTAGTGTAGGCCAGTATGTTTTTGTTATCCGGAAGATCTAGAAAATAATTTGCTAAAACGAAAAAAAATTAATGTGATACCGGTTGAATATTCAAATACATTACTAATTTACTAGAACAATTCAGCAAGCTTTTAGTTAATCTCTTAAGTTACTTTTCCTTATACTATAATAATAACGACATTGTTTACATAATTGTTTGTTTGTATCATTCATTTTAAGGTCTCTGGGGATTTCCAAACGTTTCAATCAACAGTTAATAAACCACAATGTTTCTCGCCATGAATCTTTTGTAAAAATAAACGAAATGCTTAAAATTTTAACAATAGTGTTTTAAAAAAACTGATATTATTAGCAAGTAGCGAACAGCATTTTCTTACTTCTTCTTTTATTTCCACTTGCCAACAGCAGGTAAATAATTTTCCATTTTATTTACTTATACAGTCCATCTAATTTACTTACCGTTGCACGTCATTATCATTAAAAGAGATCGAAGTTGACATAGTTGCCAAAATATGAAAAAGTCCTGAATTCATTTTAAATCAAATAGGTCACATAATTATTGCAAAAGTGGATTATACAACAAAAAATATTAATATTTAATGTTAAGAAATAGAAACAAAATAAGGGTTAAAAAATAATCTTGTTAAAAACAATTTGAGCCGCTTGTATGCTTCGTATAAAGATATAAAATGGAATACATATGGATATTTATATTTATTTTATTTTATGTAAAATTTAAAATAGAAAGTGTCAACACCGCAACTGTCAAATAAGTGTTACCAATTAATGCCAAAATATCACCTTCGTTCGATTACAGTTACAGTGTGTTCTGAACAAATGTTCTTCATAAAAACGCTTTATAATGCAGAATGACGGTATTATTCGGTTATTATGATTCGGTTTCGCTAAGTAGAAATCGTTTGATTTCTCTTTTTGCTTTATAATGCATTTATACAAATTAAATGGAACATATTATTGTGTATTTTTTTAAGTTAACATTAATAGAAATCTTTAAATATTATTTCTACGCGTATATAATAAAATATATCTAGTGGCTGTAATGTCAGTGTACTCGGCAAAGTGATTCTAAAAAAGAACACACCTAATGTTAATTATTTTTGACAATATCTTTTGACATCTCCAGCATATTATGTTCTGTAGTACTCTTCGATGATTTTCAGGATCTCTTGTTCATATATGGCATGTTCTTGTTTATTTTTTAACTTATAAATATTCCTCGTTCCTGTCTTCAACTTTCGTTTTATAACTTTTAGGCTTTTGTTTTGTTCTATGGTATTAGTTATATGTTTATTGTTAAAGTCCCTTATATTTTTTTCTAACCGTTTTTAAAATGGTTTTGTTTAAATTCGTTAGCTCTGTAATGTTCATTGTGTGCTTATCTTTCATTTCTGTTCTATTTTGCATTAGGTTTCTTGTATCTTTTGTGAGCTTTTTATTTTTCCTTGTTTGCTTAGTATTAGCACTGTGCTTTGGTGCTTCTGCTGTGCCTGCTTGAGGGGGTACCCCGATATTTCGTTAACCTCTTTAATATTGTTTTCATTTTGTACGTCTTTCTGAAGATTAAGGTTGAGTTCTTCCTAGTATGCCTTTGTATTAGTAATCGCAGTGTATGACATTTTTAGTCCAGGTACTTAGGTACTTATATTTTAACAGTTCTAGTAAGGAAGTTAGACTAAAAATAATTATATCGCAAAAAGCTAAAAATTATAGATATAGACTCTGATGAAATTACATACTAAAAGAGCTTTTGATAATGTTTCAGAGTAAACATTTAAAATATTTTCCATCTATATTGGAATTAAACGTCCTATATAAACTATATAACAGCACTAAAGGCCCTAAAGACCCTTGGATTCGATGATCTTGACAAGTTTTCTCCACTTTTTACGGTCCTTTACCTGCACTTTCTAGTCTCTTATTCCCATTTCTCATATGTCAGCTCAAATGGCCTCAAACCACTTCCTTCGTAGTCTCCCACTTTTTTTCTTCTCCTCTTCTTTTGCTTGTAGGACTCTTAAGACGTTTCTTTCTTTTGGCATTCGTAAAATATGTCCCAACCATTAAATTCTATGTGCTCTGATTTTCTGCGCAATTTTAGGTCACTTATAAATCTCCATTAGCTCCTGGTTTATTCTTCTGCCCCATTCCCGATTAGCCTTCTTTATTTAGCCAAAAAATTTTCTGATTTTTTATTTATTGTCTAAGTTTTACATGCATACAATACTGTTCGTCTCACTATTGTTTCATAAGTTCGAATCTTGGCTGCCCTGGACACGTTTTTTGCCTTTAACAGTGCGTTTATTAATGCAACAACCGCTTATCTATTTCTCTCTTTGCCTCATCTATTTGTAACGGTTACTCCAAGGTACTTAAATTCTGTTACATTTTCAAATTAATGCTCTTCCTCATTTGTTCTTAGAGTGATCCATTTATTTTCTTCTGCATTTTCCCCTCTCATTTCCGTGTACTTGATTTTTTTTATTTATAGTCAGGCCATATTTTCTAGCTTCTTCTTCAAATTTGGCAAACATTTTTTCGAAATTCTATTTTTGAACGTGTCAGAAATACCAAGTCATCCGCAAAACCTATGCATTGTTGTCTTTTGTTAAGAATCGTGCCGCTTGTCTGTATCTTGGCCAAGATATGAGCTTATAAATAAAAAAAAATCAGGACATAAAATTATAGGGAGAAAGCTGTCAGGGAAGCATACTGTTCTCATCACTCTTAAGTATTTATTGTAAATTGTAAGGAGTAGATTCAGCGTTTGTTTGGGACGTTGCAGACCTTTCTTTTGGACAAGGCCTTGCTTCAGCAAGTACTTTTCCCTGAACGCGCGGCTCATGCTCATCTGCTTATCTTTTTTCCCTCATTAATGATCTTTATCGCCGTTTTGAGAACTATTTTTGGAAAAATTTCATTAATCTACGGTAAAAAGTACCCTTCCAATAAGTGAAGCAAAGAAAAAGGATTTAATGAACATGTGCCAAGAAAATATTTTTCTAGAAGAGGTGCAAGCTAGGATAACAAGTTTAAAAACTAATAAGTAATAATGTAGATCAAATTCCAGCTTCTGAAAAAAAATGGAGACTAGTTTCTTTTTGTTTGAATAACATACAATTCATTTTTATTTTATAATTAAAAAAAAATAGAAATAAAAACCAATAAAATAAATGTTATAATCATTTAGTTTTTTTTTGTTGATGCGTTTTTATAAGTTAAAATAAAAATAAATTATTCCAACTAAATAATAAATTGTCTACCGTTTGGCTATATTAAATGTTTGATAAATGTCGATTTTAAATCTTATTCAAAGTTACTAAAATCTTTAATCGCGATTATTTCTTAAAAAAATGTTTTGTTAGTTATCGGGTTCTTGCTGGAATTCCTCGGTATATAATTTACTCATTTTTCCATATAAATTAACAAAATGAAATCATTTACTATTTTACTCTATTGCCGTAAGAAACAAACTTTAAATTTTGTGTAAATTGTAATGATAATTCAATAATCTAACAAAAAATACTTACCTAATAATTTTGTACTGGTTTTCACCTTTAAATTGTATTTTGCAGTTGCTGAAGATGAATCTAAGTAATCTCCTTCACAAAAAAGTGTTAAGCATTTATTGTTCCCAAAGCAACTCATCGATACAGTTCTTTTTATAGATGAATTTTCTTCCAAGTCAACGTCGCCTATATTATCATTAGTGTCGGTTAGATTTCCTGGATAGCAGGATATCTGTGTGCCTTCTAGACTGCCCTGAAAGATTAAAGTATTGATTTTTGTCATTAAAAAATATACAAGACGCCAGAGAATAACAGAGATACTACCACAAGGGAAAACTTTAACGAACACCTTGAGATTGTAATAAACGGGACCCCAAACGATGAATATATAATCATTATGGGTAATTTTAACGTCCGTGTTGGCAATGATATAGTTCCAGGAATAAAATAAAGATATAATAAAAATATCAGAAATGAAAACGGAGACTTTCTGACTGATCTCTGCAGCATAAATGATATACTTATTAATAATACATTTTTCCCTCACAAAGAACAATACAAATACATTTTTGAAAACAGTAGAGAACAAAGATCTATGATAGACTATATTCTGACGAATAGAGAGTTATAATAGCCCTCCCAAATCTTGGATGAAATAGCACTAACTTCGGCAGAAATAGGATGGAGTCAAAGAAAGCTGGACACAAATTAACTCTAATATACTAGCCTCGGCCAAGGAAGTTCTTGCTGAAAGAAATATAAATAAAAATAAATCGATTTCAAGGTGAAGAACTCCATGGTTTTGTACAGAAGTGAAGGAAAAATGTAAAGAAAAGAAAGAAGCTTACCTGAAAAACATGTTAACCAAAACACAAGAGGCATACCATAATTCCAAGACAATTAGAAACGGAACACATGGACTTGTAAAAAAAAATAAAAAATGATCACTGAAAACGCTTCTCGAAAGAAATGGAACATGATTTTTACGGTCTGCAAAACGAAATATGGCGCTTTATAAAAGTTCAAAGAATGAAGGTAAAGAAAAAAATAGAACCAAAACACATAGAAAAGGATGCTTGGATTGACTACACATTAGAGTATAACAGACCAGCATTTTTGTGTTTGATTGACCTAAAGAAAGCGTTTGACAGAGTAAGACTCAAGTATGTAATCCATTTTTTGTAACATAGAGATGTTCCCGTAAATATTAAAAAACTATCAAAAACATCTACCAAAACAACAAAATGGAAGTCAGAACAGATATACAATTTACAGAACCTATAGAAATAGGCAGCGGAATAAGACAAGGGGATTCATTGAGCTCCATGCTCTTTAATTTGATCATGGATGAAATCATTAAAAGCGTTAACAAAGGAAGAGGATACAGAATGGGAAATGAAGAAATAAAAATACTCTGTTACGCAGGCGATGCAATATTAATAGCCCAGGATGAAGATAGTCTGCAAAGACTAGTCTAGAGATTTAACATAAGAGCAAAAAAAATAATATGACAATCTCATCTCAGGAAACTAAAACAATAGTAGTCAGCAAAGAACCAACCAGATGTAAAAAAGAAATTGATGGCATCAGTATTGAACAAGTAATGGAAATAAATTGGGTAATGGGAATTACATTGTCTAGCTATAGAGACCTGGACAAAGTAGTGAGAGATCAACTACAAAAAGCAAATAGACTGGAAGAATGCCTTAATAACACTATATAGCGACACAGACACATTAACACTGAGATAAAGTCAAGAAATCATAAAGCCAATGTATGACTAAGAATGACATATGCTCCAGAAACATGACTCGACACCGCCACAATACAAAAGCTACGCGAAACGGCAGAGATGAAAGTACTGAGAAGAATTACAGAAAATATGCTGAGAGATCGAAAGAGAAGTGACGACATTAGAGGAAAATGTAACGTACAGTGTGTAAATAAATTGACACAAAATATAAAGAAAGCATGGAATAACCACATAAGCAGAATGGGGAAGACCCGTGTCGTCAAAACATCAAAAGATAAGTCAAAAATCGGCAGGTATTAATCCGGAATGAACAAGCAGAATTTTTTATAAAAAAAAGAAGAAGAAGAAAAATATACAAAAAAATTCTAGTAATGTATTATTAATGTATATCGTATGTGTGGGTATGTGGGTTATCTAAGATATATTTTTTTATTACCTTGATATGAAAAGACTTTTAGTCGGTGTTGTTTTGTCTTTTTGTTTGATTTAATAATTAGTACTTTCAAGAGGATAAATTAATCTATATTTCGTTCACCGTAGTGTCATGTAATAATCAAACAAGGAATATAACGGTGTATAAAACAATGAAACCATCAAGCCACAAACTGATTTAAATATGTCAAAAAACTTAGTCTAGTACTAACTACGCTATGCTAGTTGTAAAATACGTCAAGTTGTGGACATACAGTTTTGCATAACGATTTTTTTTTTCAAAAATGGCTGTCAACCTTTCGCTTAACTTTCCCCTTTTTCATCCTAGACTTGGAACCAGGCAGTGGTACCTACATTTTTATGAACTAACTGACTTTGGGTACATGAAACGTTACTTATATACCTCTTTGTAGTAGTATATGTTAGTATATGGAACAACTTCCAGAAAGTTTGTCTTTACCAACTGGAGACTATTTTAGGAAATTTTTTTTATTTGTTTTAAAGTACAATCTGTTATATACAAACAAGTAACAGTAACCATTATTTGAACAAACATAATATATAAACAAGAGTTTTAGTCCAATGACTATTTACTCCTAGTAAGTTTAATACTAATAACCAAATCTAAGTCTAGACACCTATTCTCTAAATGGTTAGTCAAGCGAAGTTCTAATATTAAATCTATTTAGTTGTATGGAGTTGTCCAATAAACTTACTGCTAAATAGTTGGGGTGTTTATTACTGCTTTTAACAATCATATTATGCTTTACTCTTTTGATGTACAAGGCCCTGTAAATGTCTGCATTTGAAATGAACCACGGTGCATCAGTGATGACACGAAGAACCTTAAATTAAAATCGCTCTAATATTGCTGTGTTGCTATCTGCTACAGTTCCTCACAGTTTAATCCCGTGTCCAAATGGGTCCCATGATTGCTTTGTACAATAATATTTAGTTAGATATTGACAAGGTGGATTTACGCCGAGTAACCACTAGTGTTTTTTGAATTTTATTCTTAATTGCTTCCTCTTTATCAAGATGTGTGTGCTTCATGTTAGCCTTTTGTCAAGGTGTAATCCAAGAAATTTTACAGTATCTTTTCTGGGAATGTTCTTGTTTTACATTAGGATATTTAGTGTTTCTTTGTGCCATTTAGTAAATACCACGTAAACTGATTTTGCTTCGTTGATCTTTGTCTCCATTTCTTAGCCCATATTTCAGTTAAATGTATGGTTGTTTGTAATATTTCAACTGCTTGTAAGAGATCTGGGTTTTTGACGAGAATTGAAGTCTCATCTGTGAATTGTGCGATTGTGGATTCTTCACCAGTCGGGAAATCAGCTGTAAACATTGTGTAGAGAATTGGTGCCAAGACACTGCCTTGCGGGACCCCTGCATTTATGTTGTGGCTGTTAGATACACTTTCTTCGTATCTTGCATAAAATAGTCTTTCTTTGAGGTATGATTTAAGTATTGCGTATAACGGCTGAGATATTGCTTTCTTCACTTTGAATAGTAATCCTGGGTGACAGATCCTGTCAAATACTTGATAAACATTCGGGAAAATGGCAGTGCAAAAGCTCTTTTCTTGAAAAGCTGATTGTATCTTTTCTACCATCCCATGTACTTGTTCAGTTGTGCCCTGTTTTTGTGGAAAACTGAACGGATAATTAGGTATAATATTGTTGTTCTGTATTTTAATAATCAGTCTAGCTGCAATGACTTTCTCTGCAACTTTGGACATAACTGATAATAGGCTGATGTGTCGGTATGATGTAAATTCATGTGCAGGTTTTCCTGGATTTAAAATCGTAATGATTTCTGTTAACTTAAATTGTGCAGGAAAGTAGCTTGTTCTTAATATCGAGTTTATTATTTGTGTTAGACTTACTATTTCTTTTGTGGGAAGAATATTTAATAAATATGTTGGCCGTTATCAGATCATGTCCAGGCGACTTCTTTTTATTGAGGATTTTATTAGACTTTTTACTTCGTTAGGAGTTTCCCATTTGGGTGGATAGTTCATTTGATTAGGACTGTCTAAACTTTCGTAGATATTGTCATCTTCATTTGCCTTGTTTGCTAGCGGCTAAAATTTCTGTTTGAAGTGTTTTAAGAACGTGTCTGCTTTTTCCTGATCTGTCTTTAACCATTTTATATCTTCTATTCTGATAGGTGGAATTTAATTTTGTTGCCGCTTTAGATTATTTCCGTTTCTAGCCTTCCATAATGAGTAATCACTATCTAGGTTAGGTGTCAGATTTTCTAGATAATGTTGAAAATTGATATTGCTATGTTGTTTTAGTAGTTCTTTTATTTCTCTACACATGCTGTTCAATTTGCTTTGTCTTAAGGTTTGATGCCATTTTTTACAAAATTTTCATTTTTCTAATATTTTTGTTCCAATTATTGTTCGACAATCCTTATGGAACCTTTTTTGTTCAAAGTTATGTTTTTTTAGATTCCCATGCAGATTCGTGTATTTGTTTTGTGATTGTTTCTATTTTTATTTCTGGTGGTTGTTTTAGTGGAATTTTTTCTTGTAGGATTTCTTTAAAAATATTTCAGTCTGCTGTTTTATACGTTTGTCTTGGGGTGGACATTTTTCTTACAGATTTATCATTATTACTGTAATGATTGGTAAATGATCTGACGGTAGGTCTTTATTAGATTCTATGTGCAGGTATTCTTTGGTATTCCTTTATAGATAAAAAAGTCAAGTAAATCGGGCATTCTATTTTGATCGGTTGACCAGTAAGTTAGTTTGTAGGTTAAGTGATAATTTAATAACTTTTCTTTCACCACATCGTATAGGACTGTATCTCTTCAGGGGGAGGGGGATAAACTTGAGCCCCAGCTCTAGTGTTTTGAATTGTAGTCGCTACTCACTAAGAACCTGGGTTATAATGATCTAAAAAGTGTTTTAAATCCATTCTTGTTAGGTTGATAATTAACTGCTAAAATGCATAGTGGGCCAAAATTGATTTCCATGCAAAATGAATCTTCTTGTAGGAAGTCTTTTTCGGTAGTTCGTGATGTTTTAGATTACTCCCAATTATAATTGCTACTCCCCCTCTGGAGTTTCTTTTTGCATCAGGATTTGCTGTATTGCAGACATTATGCAAGGTAATTTTAAATTGTGCACTGGCGAATAACTGCAACTCATATACTAATAAAATGTCTACTTTATTAATGGAATAAGTATAAGAATATTTAGATTTCTGTTCTATGTTTTAGAAGTCCATTTGCGTTCCATTCAGCAATTCTTATTAGTTGTAATGCTATCAATTCTTTTTAGTAATAAGTAAATGGGAATCTTGGGTGAATGGGTGACAAAAAATATTCACTCATTGACCAGATTTGTAGAAAATTCCAGTAAGTGCAAGAAAAGATACCAGAATCATCGAAAATCTCCTCTAGTCCATACATGACAAATTTTTAGGGATATTTTGTATTCAGAAATTTTCCAGACAATGTGCTATGAGCCTAAAAACTTTAACTTTTAATAGAAATTACTCAAAAACGAGAGCTAACCTTTAAAAACGGTTAACTTTAATTGATTCACCATCCGTGAATCAGGTTTATCTACCAGGTTTGCAACCTGACTTATTACACACAAGGGTAAAAAATAGAATGTAACTACAATTGACACCAAATACGATGTAGATCTAAAATACCGGTACAGTGTGTCTTTACTATCAACAATCATAAATTCTTATTGCAGTATTCTAATTTCAATTATAAATTATATGCTATTATGGAAAGATGCCAATCAAAAATCTTAAGAGCAATTGTTGATGCACCCTGGTACGTAACCAACCAAAGAATCTATGAGGATCTCAATATCTCAACAGTGAAAGAAGTATACCAGCAAAAGAAATTACAATACATTCAAAAAGTGAACACACACTCCAATCCATTAATTTCCGCAATACCTCAACATCGAGTTATCAGAAGACTAAAGCGACGTTGGCCAACAGATCAGTAACATGGACCCGTGATTCTCTCACTGGAGGGGACCACATCACGCCAGAACCAAGGGGCAGGACTTAAACTCATCACATTAACTTATAGAATACATTGTTTTATTCTGATTGTTAATTTATTAGTTATAATAAAAAAAAAAATTATAAATTATGATTTAAATAACCAATTACCTTTGCTTCTACTAATTGAAACAAATCTTTATTGTCTATCTCCAATTGAGGAATCAATAGATACACGTCAGTTTTTACCGGAGATGGCCCAAAATTTCCGAGTGTAAACGTGTGATGGAGTATAACATCGCTGTCCTCTTCGGCGTTTTCGTCATTATATTCAAAGTCTTCTGGATCAGATTTGCTAAAAACAGAAAAATATGCATTGATTATGTCAATATATTTATACGACTTTGTATTCTCATTATGTATTATCTAGTACTATGTCTTCTTGCCATTATAAGCTAAGAAAAATGTATGTTATACTTACCCTTCAATATATGGATTATTTTGTACAACAATACCGAACCCTACCATGTCTTTATTGTCAATATTTTCTCCTAAGCACTTTATTTCGAAGGAAATGGAAATATCCAGCGTAGTTGGATGAATTTTATTTACATCAAAATTTATCTAGAAAAAGATTTCATATATAAATAAATAATATTTTTTTTTAAATTATAAAAGTTGAATTGAAATAAAGAGAAAATTCCCAGCAGTTATTTAATTAGTAATTTAAAAAGATCAGCTGAAATATAAAATTTATCACAGCATAACCCTCTTACCATTACCTTTTATTCACCGTACAAAACCTTTGCAATTATTTCCAATAGGCGATATTCCTTTGGTTAAAAATATGTTAGGAAATATCGAATTGGTTTTCAGCCAGGAAAGTTGAAAATTCATTCCTTACGTAAAGCAAGTTATAAAAAAAATCTTAAAAACATGACATTGACCTAGTTATCTTCATAAATTTTAAACAAACCTATAACACAATCAACAGTAGCCAATTTTCAAACATCCTAATAAGCTTCTACATCCCCTTGAAACATATCAAGCAATAACGGTCTTTATATAAAATGAACCTTCAGAAACGTTTCAAATTGTTAACAATAGAGTTACTAAAAGGTAATGAACTTACAATTTTCCAATCGGAAATAACGGTAATCGATTACTGCGTGGAAGATTTATTCTTCTTCTTCCTCTTTATAAGCAATTCCGATTGATTGTAAGTAAGTCTTATTTTATTTCTTTTCCCCACTTTTTTTTTTAAATGTGGCATTAAACAATACTTAGTTTAATAATTAATACATTAATTAAACTCTTAATTTTTATTCTTCTATCACTAACCACTATGTTTTAATAACGATATTGAAAATTTAATCATTTTAACCCTGGTCTATAACTGATCAATTATCACTAGTTTAGTTATCCCTACCAGGCGTCCACCAATGTCACTTCTCGCTCAGTAAAGAGCACGTAGTAGGGATGAGAACAAAGCCGGTCGCCTGTCTCTCTAATAAGCTTTCTCTCACTCTGAAATTTTCACACAGTAACGTTTACAATTGCCATTTTACCTTCTCAATGTAATTTTTAATTAAATTTATTATTAATATGCTGGGTCGAGGATATTCAGCGTGTTTTTCTGGACATTGCTCACCAGTTCAAAAATTATAATTGGATAAGCAATATTGAAGGCAGAAATCACATATATGTCAATGATTTGAATACGAGCATTCTGAATTTTTTTCCAGAAAAGTTGTTTTAGTTTAAATCAGTTGGCACAGTTGTAAATCAAGATGACGTAGTCAACTATCCTAGAGAGTTTTTGAATTTGTTATAATTGACTGGACTACTACCTAACAATTTACAATTAAAAGTAAGCGAATGATTGTAAAAAGGCTAATAATTAATGACATTGGAGCATTGACATTAACCATCATCAAGGGAAAATACAAAGAAGAGGATGTCTTAATTTTGCGTATACTGATGATACCAACGAAAGTACCATTTAATTTTAAACGTTTATAATTTCCCGTGCATTTAGCTTTTGCAATAAAAAGAAGAATGCATTTTTTCCTTAAGAACTAAATAAACAACTTATTATGACTTCCATATAGTAATTTTGTTCTAATTATTAGTAAAATATTTACCTTTTTCTCTGTTGAATCCAAAAGTCTCGAAACGAATGGACAAATATACGTTGAGTTTTCTGAAGTACATTTTCTTTCGTCGCTAAGCTCAAGTTCTTTAGGTACTTCCATATAAATATTGCACTGATATCCGGGTTCGCCAACATTTTCGGCTTTAACGTTAACACTAAATGATTTAGTTAAACCCAAAATAATGTTCCTTCTGCAAAATGACAATATTTTTATTTATTCATAAATTGCATTAAAAGCTCTTATGCTATAGTTTATTTTTATGAACGAGAGAGTAATTAGCATAATTTTAACTGGTAGCTCCGACCACTCCATGGGCGTGCTCAAGATTAATTGAAAAATTACTTTGAATAATTGTAAAAAATAAATCAATTATTTCAGTGTTATAAAGTGTTATGTGTATGTAAACAAAAGTGACCTCTTTTATCACACACTATATTAGAACTGACTGGCCTACATTAAAAAGGGTTTTAAAAAATTCACATTTTTTTTAATTTTTAAAAATTACAAAAGAGAAAAAAAAAATTTAAAACCGTCTAAGGTATGTTAAATAGATGAATAAAAATATTAATATAAAACTTACAGCCACTTGTTACAAATCCAAATCAGATTCAGAATATGAACTTTCAGAACCAAGATTTATAATAACTGGCTCGATCATTTAATCAGTAATATTGTCCAGCTTCCACATTTTTTCCTCTTCTTTAATAGTGTGATTTACTGCCTTTTCCCAGTTTTCAGGTTTTACATTATTTACAGCCTCCAAAAACAACTGTTTAACATCATGAATTTTAAAAGTGGTATTTTTTCTTGAAACTTCACTCTTTATCTGTGCCCATACCAGTTCAATCGGGTTTAATTCACAATGATATGGTGCTGATCTAAGTACTGTCATTCCACGATTTTTGGCAATTTCATCAATTTCGTATTTTTTAAATTTTTCTTTATGAAGGGCACACAACGAATAAAGTTCCTTTCTTATAGATCCGGGATGGTACGTAATATTTTTTGAACTCAGCCAATTCTGCAAGTCTTTTTTTAACCACTTGGTTGTGGGCAGTCCTTCTATAAGTCTGGAGTGATAACTTGCATTATCCATTACTATTACACAGTTCTTAGGAAGAAGATCTATCATTTGTTCGAACCATTCTTGAAAGACATCAGCGTTCATGTCTTCATGGTAGTCACCGGTACGAGTTGATTCAAAAGTTAATAAACCACCTTCAACAAAACCGTCTGAACTGCCAATGTGTACTATTATCAGCCTGCGTCCCTTTCCTGATGGTGGGTTTAAACCAGTAGATAAGTTATTTACAAAATCGTGCCTTTGACTTGTAACAGTTTCATCCTGCCAAAATTTATTTGGTGTATGACCCTCGTTGATCCATGTTTCATCAAGGTAAAATATTTTTCTTTTTTGGTTTCTCATTTCCTTTATGGTTCTTAGAAAATGTCTTCTCCATATGACAATATCGCTTCTTTCTAATAAAATAGGGATTTCTGGGACTTTCTGGGATTCTTTTTCCAGCGGAAGCCTATTTCTTTGAAAAGTTGTCATAACGTACTTCGACTCATTTCTGGGTAATCCTTATCATCTCGAACTGAGACAAGAACTTTATCCAATGTTGGAAATTCTTGTCTAAAGAAGAATTCATGCACTTTGCGTCGAAGTCCTTCTTTAAAATGATATTCTATTTGAAATTTTGGTTTCCCTGGAGCATTACGTGGCATTTGAAAACTACCACATTTCTCTTCTTTAATAACTCTGTAAATCGTAGATTTCCCAACACCAAGTGTACTGCTAACTAACTCAACGGTCTCATCAACACTTTCACATAAACGTTTGTCTGTAAATGATTTAAAACAATTAAATATTAATGTTTTTTCATTAACTGTTAGAGGACCAATTTTTCGGCGTTTACACGGCACTTCCAAATTTTCCATAACACTAGTATACACAATAAACTGCACCTTGCAACTGAAGTACCTACTTTTAGTGAACTGTTAAGAATTTTGAATACGCCACTTGGACCTTCCTATATACAAAATGGAAAAACCCACTATCACATTTTCTGTGGAATAAGTTTAGAAGGTAATTATCTAGTCAATTACTGTCGTAGATTCCTGGAATTAAAGAATTAAATGTTTGATTGTTGAAACCCTTACTTCGTGGAATGCACTCATTTCAGATAAAATAAAACGTTTTATTTTATCTAAAGAAGTAAACTTTATTTTGCAAATAGGCAAAGAATTAAACTTTATTTTGCAAATAGATAAAATAAAACGTTTTATTTTATCTAAAGAATTAAACTTTATTTTGCAAATAGGTAGGTACTTATTAAACTTTTATTGGTTATATATAACCAATAAAATAAACATCTTACATTTCTTGCAAATTCATTAGTACCTGTTAACCTCCATCACTCCGACACTGGCAACCTTATTTAGGGATTAGTAATCCTCACAACTATTGTATTCTATTCTGCTCCAACCTTTATACCTGGTGGTCATACTCAATTTAAAATTGTTTTCCTATATACTTCTGTAAACTTGTTGACAAATAACTGTTTTTCATTGAGTCACCCGTATCAACAGTTTAGGGATTTGCATACATAATTTATTGTTTTATTACTCTCTCATACATAAAAATACACTATAGTTTTTGCATTTACGCCACAGATTTTGTAGTTGTGTATTACTGGGTTGCATAGTTAATAGAAAAAAACTTATGTAACCTATAAATAATTTAAAAGTTATTTTTATATATTATAACGACATCAATAATTTTTGATATTCTAAAATTATATTTACTATTTGATTATCACATCTGATTTATATTTGTAGATGCAAACAGTTTGTCGTCAGAGATTTGAGTTCTAAAAACTGGAAGAACTAAATTTTGATGAAAATGTCAATTTTGAAACCGCAAAAAAGATGCAAAAAAGTTTGTCACCCATACCCCCGGGCTTCCGCCTCAAAACCCCTCCACGTAGGGTGAGAAAAACCAAATCATCGATTTAAACATCGGAAACTTGTTAAAAACAAATCATTACAGTTAGCTCACGGATTTAAGTTTCATATTATAGAATTTAACCATAGAAATTAGCATTTCATAATGAACGAAATCCAACTTTTGACAATAATTAAATAATCGGCTTTTTATTTGGAGAAAGAGAGTTATGAAGCAAACTTTTAAAATAAAGCAAGTTTTGAAATAGTTCTTTTTTTCGGAGAAGAAATTTTATAACTTTTGTTTTTGCTGATCTTACTAGAATAACAATTATTAGTTTGGTAGTGGTACAACAGATCTTCAAGGTTAACGCAAAGTTACGTCTCTGGGTAATGTGTGACGAGATATAGAATGTATATACCAATGTTTAATTAGATTAAGAGCTTTTAGTTTCGTGGTTGTTACCATACTTGTACGTTCCTAATTTTGTTACGAAAAATATTTTTTTAAAACCCCGTTTTAGGCTTTGACTTTCGTAACTGGCGCAGTCATTCGGATTTTTCAAAATTGTACAATGTTCGTGTTAACCTAGCCGAATTTCGTGTGCCATTTTTCTTTTTAAAGATTAAAGAAAAAAATCCACATTTCGGTACGGTAACAGCCAAACGTCCAGAGCTAGGAACAAACATTGTCCACAACCCATTGGAAAAGCCAAGACCAGGGAGAAAGAACCAGCATCGTCAAAAATCTTATTGGTGCAGACGGAAGAACAAAAATAGTCTGAATTCTATAGAAAATGAAAATATTCATGTAAGTGGTTCCTATTTTACCAATATCCATATTTTACCTATTTATTATATATTTTTTGATTCTCTGTGGAAGACATTTTAGGTCATTTAGTAAATTTAACTTTTAAAGAGATGACTTAACCTAATTTTCAATTAATTAAGTATCAAGCAGATAATATTCCTACTTTTAATGGCAATTCGAAACAATTAAATAGATTTATTACATCATGTAAAAATTTTTTGAATAATCATATCAATAGAGATGCAAATAATCCTGTAAATATCTTTTCGATACTGTTTTAAGTAAATTAACTGACAGAGCAGCAGATCGTATTGCATCAAGAACAAAACTTGATTCTCGGGCAAAAGTTAAAGATTTTCTATTAGTAACATTTTTTGACCAAAGATCGATTGATTGTTTAATACAAGATATAATTTCAATGAAACCAGAAAGAAACGAAAATGCACAAAATTTTGGTTTAAGAATCCAGGATGCTAAAAGTATTCTTTGTTTAAAAATAAATATGTCTAATGACCAATTAAATGTAGCTTGACGAACAATTGTTTTAATAATAATAATGGTAAACAAATTTTGAAGACAATTTTCAAATATACCTAGATATCAGCCATGTATTCCTACCCAAAATTAAAGCAGAAATTTAACGCGACCTGAGGCAATGGATACAAGTTCCAATCACTTTATTTTACGAGGTAACTTTAGAAATGATAGACGTTCTCCAAATAATTTATTTAATTATAAAATAACGAGTAATAATGTAAGAAAAGAAAGATGTAATGGTAATAAAGGAACATATAATAATAATTTAAGAAGATTTAATGAAAATAAAAGGAGAATATATATTGATATACATTTTCTAGTCCAAGCCTTAAAAAGTACAGCCACATAAATTTTAATGCTATTAAAAAATATGATAAATTACCTAAGATAATAATTCCAGAAATGAATGCTACATTTTTAATAGATACAGGATCAGAACAAAGCTTTTTTAGACCTGACCTCGCAAGACAACTTTTTTTGAACTATATAATTCCTGAGCAATTTACTGTGCATACTGCACTTCTTCTTCTTTATGTGCCATCTCCTCTAAGAAGATTGGCAACCATCATGGCAATTCGAACTTTCGATACTGCTGCTCTAAGGAGGTCAGCAGAAGTGCAGTTAAACCAAGCTCTCAAATTGTACTACCTACTTCTATAAACAACTTAAATTATCTTATTTATTTACTTTACAAAACTTTCCTTGCACTTAATGAATTGAGCTATATCTTCATTAAAAATATATGCACAGAAATAAACTCAAAAGGGTAAATATGTAAAGGAAGTGATAAACTAACGATAACCGAAGAAGCCCCTTGTGCAGTCCAATTAAGAAATTTCAAGAAAAATACTTTTTCATGTGAACATTTCAAAGTAAAGATAAAGAAAATAGAATCTACAAGAATCAGCAACGGAAAATGGATAGTTACAGTTCCATGAAAGCTACGTTTTAGAATCAGTTCCCGAATGAAAATCAAGAATGGAGTCTTCCAAACAGATAAAATTAGTAAAAGTCACTTTGCTCATATAAATCTTTCAAAAATTATTCCTTTTATTAATATTTTTCAAAATAAAAGTTCAAATTTTTCACCAATTATTATTAATACAATTAACCTTAGAAAGACTAAAGATATTTCAGAAAAGTTAGAAACACAAAAGTATAATTTAAAACACAATGATTCAATTTATTTTAAACAAACAAGTTTTGGACAATCTGTATATATATAATAATTTTTATTTTAATTTCATATTATTTAACTAAATATTGTAAAACTGTGCGTCAAAGAAGACAAGAAGAAAGAAAACAAGAAGAAAAAAGAAAAGAAGAAACCCAAGGATTTATTGTGTGAAGAAGCACACTCCAAGGATATGCTTCTTTTTAAGGGCGAAGGAGTTACGTTCCTGGATTATCTAATGTGTGACGACATATAGAATGACTATATATATAGTATTTTTCATATAAAAATGCGTGCACGTCACAATTTATATGAAGTGACGTCACTTATATTTAAAATTTCCAGAACGTCAACGTTAGAGTTCAAATTCTCCTAACACAGCTAATAATACGAAATCCATACGGAACTGCTCGATCTTTCATAGGCGTCAACATGGTATAATAATCAAAAAAATGTAATCATTATTATAATGGGAATTTTAGAATTATATTGATTAAATAACCAAAAACATTTGTTATTATTAATAATATAAATTTTATGAACTAACTCTTTAAGTCTAATATTCCACAAAATAATAATTTAAATTAAATATATTAGACAATTGTACGCAACTGATACGGGAATACTTCAAATTTTTTGACAGTTCAGCGTGTGGTAAAATTTTTTAAAGTGTTGCCGCTTTTTTAGACTAAGAATTGTGTTTATGTTTAGATTTCTTACACAATTTGATCATAATATATTATATATTAATAAATTGTATTTATAAATACATATTAAATTTAGATTAATAGCGTTAAAAAGTAATTATTGTTGTGTATTGTGATTGTGCTATGCCAAAACAACTAAAGTCTGTAAAAAGCTGATAAGCTTTCATATAAGATAGATTATTTTGAACAAGAAATAATGGCGGGACGTTTTTATTATTAATGCTAAAGTTAAAAATTTAGAATATTTAATTTTGTATTAAAATGTTTTCTTATGTATTTTAGTTGACATTTTAAAAATTCCTCACTTACTAACTATTCTGAAGTTTTGGCAACGCTGTGGGGTTCTGACGTCGTAAATATTGAACGACGTGCACGCATTTTTATATGAAAAATACTATACCAGTGTTTAATTAGATTAAAAGCTTTTAGTTTTTTAGTTGTTAACATACTTGTACGTTTCTAATAAATAAATTTTGTTACGAAAAAGAATTTTTTTAAAACCCGTTTTTGGCTTTTACTTTCGTAACTGCAATGCCGGTATAGTTATTAAAAGAAATACAATTTTTTCTAAAATAATTGTGGTTTTGTTGTTGAATCGTGTACTTCTGGGACTACCCACGTAGATATAGCGCGATAGTTCCTTGGTTATTATTATTATGAATGTCTTTAGATTAATATTTTTATCTTCGTTTAGTAAAAGTAAATATATAAACACACCTAGTCAAATGAATACTTACGTGTCAGAGAATACGTCAACCAATATTTGTGTTTGGCAAATATTGTCAGTTCCACATCCATGAGAGTAAGGAATAGATTTTTCTATCCTGCTTGTACCCTCCGCAAATATTTTGTCACTAGGTTCAGTATTTAATATAAAAGTAAATGGTAAAATATCAGCCAGAGATTGCTAAAACAAAATTATTTATTTTGAATACATTCAGCAAACCGAAATTTTTAATATGTGTGATAGATAACTTATGATTAATAGTTTAATATTCATATTTGCGCTAAGACATAACTTAACTCTATATTAATAGAAATGAATCGCCGAAATGTACCAGCATCACTTCAGAACGACTTCACAAAATTAGATAATTATTTTTTTGTTGTGTTTGTTGTTATCAGGAGAATGTATGTGTAATAGATAATTTTCAAAAAATTGTAGGGAAAGACTTTAAACAGTTTTTCTGTCATTTTAAATCGCCATATAACTAATTCCTGTAGGTGTTAGTTTTTTAAGGTGCTTTTTATGTTCTGATTTCTTATTGTGTGTAATAGTCTTTTTAATTCAGACGCTGCTTATTATTGTTAAAATAAATGGATTATCACATTTGGATTTATTATCAGAGAGAGCTAGGACAAAGCTAGAAGGACAGATATATGACGTAGATGCAAGGGGGAAAACATCAAGAACTGGGTAAGAAATAGAAGAGTAGAATGAAACGCTGTTTGAATTTCTTTTGTTAGATTTGCGAATTAATGACTCTAATGCAAGAAATTGGAATTGACAACAAAGATCTTAGAATTATCAGAAACATTTACTACAATCAAACGGCCAAAATCAAAATAGAAGACCAGTTAACTGATAAAATTGCAATAGAACGTGGAGTACGACAGGGCTGTATTTTGTCTCCATTGTTGTTCAACATTTATTCTGAATGGGTATTTAAGGAAGCTTTAGACGGTTGTGCGAAAGGAATACTAATAAACGGTGAATGGTTGAATAAGATTAGATATGCAGATGACACTATAGTTTTTGCCGATAATCTGAATGACTTACAGATATTAACAAATCGCATAACAGAAGTCAGCAACAGATACGGACTAGCTCTTAACATAAAGAAAACCAAATTTATGACAATTAGTAAAAAACCAATACTAAACGCTCAACTTACAATCAACCAACAGAATATCGAAAGAGTCGAGCAATATACATATCTAGGCACCAATTTAAATAGCCAATGGGACCACTCAACAGAAATTAAACAGCGAATAATAAAAGCAAAAGCAGCATTCGTTAGAATGAGAACCATTTTCAACAGTCGAGACATATCATTAAAAACAAAATGCCGTCTATTGAACTGCTACATATTCACAGTTCTGCTCTACGGAATGGAAGCATGGACACTGACTGTTGCATCTATGAATCGGCTCGAAGCTTTCGAAATGTGGTGTTATAGGCGCATCTTACGTATATCCTGGGTTGACAGAGTTACTAATGTGGAGGTCCTGCGTAGAATGGGGAAAGAATGTGAAATTCTCATGACCGTCAAAACTAAAAAGTTGGAATATCTAGGACATGTAATGAGAAATCCAGAACGTTACGGCCTTCTTCAGCTGATTCTCTAAGGGAAAGTAAATGGTAAGAGAGGACCGGGAAGAAGACGCATTTCCTGGCTCCAAAATTTACGAAAGTGGTATAACACGACTACCACTGAACTGTTCCGCGCTGCAATAAATAAAGTAAAGATAGCCGTGATGATCGCCAACATCCGGAACGGATAGGCACTTCAAGAAGAAGAAGAAGATTTGCGATGGCTTCTTCAATGTTGTGTGGTGTCTTAAGTGGAACGTTTAGTTATATATATTCATCAAGTTTTTGTCGGAATAGCTCCCAATTGGTGTTTAGGTTACATAAGTGTTTTTCTTAGTATTTTCCTGCAACTTTAGCGTTTATGTTATAATGAAATCAGATGAAAGATCATATCTGCTTTAAATTTTTAGGTCTTCTTCTTAGAGTGCCATATCCCTACGGAACGTCGGCGACTACCATGCTTATAATATTTTTATACTGATCTCGGTCTTGCGCTACGTGTAGCAATTGGTCCGCTGTCAAACCTGTCCACTGCCGCCAATTCCTCAACCAAGAGAGTTTCTTCCGTCCTATCCATTTCTTTCCTTTGATTTTACCGTTGAGAATTAGCCGAAGGAACTCATATCTTGGTCCTCTGATTATATGTCCAAGATATTCTAGTTTACGCCTCTTAATAATATTTAATAGAGTTCGTTGATGTCCCATTCTTCGAAGAACTTCTTCGTTTCTAGTTCTGCTAGTCCATGGAATTTTTAGTATCCTTCGATACAACCACATCTTAAACGACTCGATTTTATTCATGATATCGGCGTTTAAAGTCCAAGTTTAACATCCATACAAAAGTACAGACCACACGTAACATCTTGTAAACTTTTCACGGATTTCCAAATTTAATGAGTTATTGGATAATAGAGGCTTGAATTTTTGATATGAGTTTCTTGCCTGTTCAATTCTACATCAAATTTCGAAGGATGGATCTAGATTTTGGGTAATCCAACATCCAAGGTATTTGAATCTCTGAACTCTCTGCAGCGGCTGTTGGTTTAATATCAGTTGGGTTGCGCCGATATCCACTTTACTGGTCACCATGTATTTAGTTTTATCGATATTTATCGACAGTCCCCAATTTGTGCATTCCATGTCAACTCTATTGATTAGCTCCTGCAGATCGTCGATGTTTTCAGCTAGAATCACAGTATCGTCGGCGTACCGTATATTGTTAATTATTTCTCCTCCTATGATAATTCCTTTTTGATCTTTTAAAGCTTCCCTAAATAGATTCTCAGAATACACGTTAAAGAGGGTGGGAGATAGTATATAGTCTTGTCTTACGCCTCGTTCAATACTGATTGGCTTTGATTCTCTGTTGTTGGTATTAATAATGGCTGTTTGGTTCCAGTAAAGTTTGGCAATAAGTTTGATGTCTTTCTCATCTAGTTGGATGCTCTGCAAGGCGGTAATTAGTCTGGTATGCTGAACGCGATCAAATGCCTTTTCAAAATCAATGAAGCACATATATACGGGTTTTCTTACCTTCCAACATCGTTGAAGGAGTGTTTGCATAGAAAATAGTGCTTCTATAGTTCCAAGGCATCTCCGGAAGCCGAACTGCTCTTGACTAATTATTTCTTTGCACTTGTTGTGAATTCGGTTTAGAAGAATATGCAACAGTATTTTAACGGCATGGCTCATTAAACTAATGAGTCTACAATCGCTACATTTCTAAACATTTGGTTTCTTAGGTAGAGGAATAAAGATCGATTTTATTAGCCAGTCCGATGGAATTTGACTGGTATCATATATTTGATTGAAAAGTACAGTGAGTTCTTTTATATTGTCATTTGAGAGTAATTTTAGCCATTCGCTGTATATTTGATCTGGTCCACTGGCTTTGTTGTTTTTGGCTTGGTATATGGCTTTTTCCACTTCAGCGTTTAAGATTGATGATCCTGTATTTGCACTTAAGTTAGGTAGTGATCCTCGATCATCCTTAAATAATGCTTTAATGTAGTTTTCCCATTCCCCAATTACTTCGTCTTCTAGGGATAGTGCATGACCTTCATTATTCGTTAATGTTATGGGTGTATTTCTTTTGTGTACTGTAACTTCTTTTATTTTCTTATGTGTGTTAAATTCGTCATGTTTTCGTTGCAATTCTTCTAATTCCTCACATTTTGCTCGCATCCATAACTCTTTGGCTTCCCTGATTTTTCTTCGAATCAGATTATGCTTTCGTTTATACTCTGAATTATTTCTATTTTTAGGTAATTTGGGTAAATACCTTTTACATGGACGCAGCCTACCAGGAATTTAAAATCAATAATTGACTATTTCATTCATCGTAAAGATTCTAAACTAAAAACGAAGGACGTGAAGGTGTTTAGAGGGCCAGAATGTGGAAGTGACCACCATATGATTATTGCAAAAGTAATGGTGACATTTAAGAGAGAACAATCAAGTCACAAAAATGATGAAGTAACAGACATAGGAACAACCATAGAAAACATAAAATATAACCCGGAAAGCTTTAAACAAGATTTGACAAAGTTCTTATATAAAATTAGAATAGCTCAGAAAATAAAAAATATAGAAACAAAGGACTTAGACCCTGAAAGTCTGTATGAGGTAATTAAAAAATATATTCATGAAGCGGCAAATGAAGCACTGGGCAAAGTTGAAAATCGGAAAAAAGGAAAACCTGAATGGTTGTCAACGGAACTAGAAGAAAAAGTTCTCAAGAAAAAACAAGCATATCACATATGGCTTCAATCCAAAGATCCTCAAGACAGAGAAATATAGGCTAAATGGAATAGAGAAGTTAAACAAGACGTGGATAAGGCGAAAAATATAAACTGGGAGGCTAAGTGTGATGAACTGGACAGATTTATGGGTGGAACAAAAGTGGCGCAAGCTTGGAAAACATTAAAACAGTTTAGGAAAAATGAGAAAAATGAAGACAACATTTCTCTCATAAAGTTAAATGAATGGGAACAATAGTATACGAAACTGCTGAAAGAGGATAGAGTAGAGTACAGATGGGAAAAGATAAGGGAATTAATAGACAACAGAGACGAAAGACAGGAAATCCCTATAATAACATTATCTGAATTGAAGGAAACCTTAAAAGAGGTTAAAAACGGAAAAGCCGCAGGGCCTGGAGACATTCCCATAGAGCTGGTTAAATATGGGCCGACTGCACTTTTAGAATTAATAGTAGACCTTTTCAATAAATGTATGTGTGAAGACCAGGAAATTCCTAGAGATTGGAATAAATCTTATATAAGCTCCATATATAAGAGAGGGAATAAAAGAGACTGTTCCAATTATAGAGGTATTAGTGTGACGAGCTCTGTGGGCCGGTTGTACGGCAGAATATTAAAGAAGAGGGTTGAAAGACAGATACAAGATATTGAAGAACAAAGCGGCTTTCGTACCGGGAGATCCTGCCTTGATAATATATTTATCCTACGACAAATAATTGAAAAGCGTGTCGAAAGAAGTAGAGAGACCCATTTGGTATTTATAGACCTTGAGAAAGCATATGATAGTGTCCCGTTAAAGAAAATGTTTGAGGTCCTCAAAAGGTCCGGATTGGATTCGACGTATATCCGAGCGATATATAAATTGTACGAAAATGCAGTTAGTTGTGTAAAAATTGGAACCAGAACCTCAAATGAATTTAAAGTCACTAAAGGCCTAAAGCAAGGATGCTGTTTATCACCGACACTCTTTAAAATATACGTCCAAGAAGCATTGAGGAATTGGAGAAATAAATGTAGATTTATGGGCATCGAAGTGGGACAAGAAACTCTGTATACATTGTTGTTTGCAGATGATCAGGTGGTGGTTGCAACCGATGAGGAAGATATAAATTATATGAATCGAAAATTATTTGAGGAATATGCCAAATGGGGGCTTACTGTAAACATAAGCAAAACAGAATATTTAAAAATTGGAGGAAATACCACAGATCTGAGGCTTGAAAACGCAGTCATAAAAGGCTGCAACCAGTATAAATATCTAGGAAGCATCATATCAGCAGATGGCAGAGTTAAGATAGATGTACAAAACCGAATAACCCAAGGAAAAAAATGCATCCGAATACTGAATTCATTACTGTGGTCTAATAAAATAAAGATGCATACCAAACTTCGCGTATACAGAGCAATTGTAGAACCAATTACCACATATGGTGCCGAATGTTGGACGATGACAAAGAATGAACGAGATAAAGTAGACGTTGTGGAAATGGATTATCTTAGAAGGTCATGTCGAGTATCGAGAATGGAAAGAATCAGGAATGAGGAAATACGAAACCGTGCAGGAATTAGAGATACTCTTTCAGATAGAATACAAGGAAGGCAATTACAATGGTATGGTCACGTGATGAGAATGGAGGAGGAGCGGTGGCCAAAGAAAGCCTTAATGTATGTTCCGCCAGAAAGAAGAAAAAGGGGAAGACCACCAAATTCCTGGAGAAGAGAAATTACAAAAACAATGCAATCTAGAGGCTTAGAAGAGGGAGATTGGAGAGATAGGAAAAGATGGAGGCTGAAATGCGGGAAGCGGCAATCGCCGTAGGACCCCCGTTATATGATGATGATGATGACCTTTTACGATGAAGAAATCGATTGCGTCTGGTATTTTCGCGGGACCGGACGGCCAGTAAGTGGGTTCTCCTGTTGCTTTGATGTTTTAATTGTTACCTGTGAATATGGTCATTAATTTTCTGCTTTAGTGTTTGTTAAAAAATAGATAAATACTAAACATTATCGCATTTGGATTTATTAACAGAGAGAGCTAGTACAAAGCCAGAAGTACAAATATACGACATACGACGTAGATGCAAGGGCGAGAACATCAAGAACTGGGTAAGAAATAGAAGAGTAGAATGGAACGATCATATAAACCAAATGAGAACAAAGAGAACTGGTATATATCTAATTAAGAACACCCTCTATCGCATCCTATATCGAATATCCTAAATCGACACATCAATAAGTTTGTTTTTACCAAGAGTTCAAGAAAATTCTAAGTTGTATAATTAAAATATTAATTTTAAAAAACTTGCGAATTTTTTTTATACAGAGTTTATGTTATAAAATATTTAACAGCATTTTAACTACTTTAAAATTCGTAGCTGTTAGATAAGTAACATGTATTAAACTTACCTCAAGGTTGATCTCTAATGATTTACACAGAGTCTTTTCTAGAAATACAGTGACATTTTCTGTGTAAAGTTTTGATCCTTTGACTCTATAATCCATGGTCAATTTAAAAATAAAATCCAGTGACTGTATGTTGCTTTCTTTACTTCTAGGTTTAAAATTAATGCAATATGATAGAGTTACAACCTTGTCATTTGAGGTTATAGCTGTCATGTTTGATTCTAAAGATGTATGAAAATCAATTACAGATTTAGTTGGGATAACAAAAACGTGACCGCTTTTGTAAGCTCCTATTGCAAGATCTAAAATAATAAAGTTCTTTTTATTTCTAAGTAAATTGATAATATACAGAATAAGTTCATTTAACTAATTTCTACGTATATATGCTTGAAATTATAAAGGGCAAACAGAATATCTGTAGATCTGACTTATTAACTTCAGCATTTATGAACAAGTTCCAATTTTATTTTCATTCAAATAATTAATGACTTTTTGATACACACTTAACATTATAGAATGTATACCCTATAAAAACCATAATTCCTGGGCATGGCCAAAGACATGTGCCTGTGCATTACCGAGCTGTGCCTCTTATCTGACTCTTTAACTACCGCAATATTCTCGATGTTCTCTCCAGCCTTTTTTTTATTTGTGTCGAATTTATAGAATTGATGGTATTTCAGTCAGTTTAATACATTAACTATCAAACATCTCCAGCATATTTGAGAGGCTCTTCACTCTGAGCAGGGGTTACACCTTACCAATCATTAGAGGCCAAAATATGGCAGCCCAAAAGATCCTAAAAGTTCGTTGCTGTGCCAGCAACTAACTCCCTGGTGAATACATCGACACCCTGAAAGCAAGACCTCTTTTTGACCTTACAACTACATGAATAGTTTACTACGAGCTTTGCACATGGACAGAAAGGGATCGGTTTTCTGTGGTTTCTCGATCTCATTATAAGAGGTAACAGCCACAACTGCCCGCAATGCGCAACACTAGAGGTATTAAAACTCATTAATTTATGATTTTCTCATTATTCGTTGTCATTAATAACATAACTTTTTTTTACATCATAGAATAATCACAGCTCAACTGCCTATTTTAATGATAACAAACTACTTTATGACAATTTATTAAGTGTGTCAAAATTAAATGAAACCTACCATTGTGACCGTTGCCATCTATATCATTTCCTCTTGAAATACCCATTCCAAAGCCTTTGACGTTAAGAGCAGGATTGGTAAACGTTGACGGAACTAGGCGCTGACCATAAACATTTTTAATACCATCACTGCTTCCCATAAATACATACACGGCTCCACTGCCATCGTCTTCAAAAGGAGCGGCAATTGCAACATCTGAAACGCAAAATTTCTTTCTATAAATAACATTTATTTAGTACAAATACAAAAATATAGTACACCTTCTTACAGAACGATACATATTTATTGTAAAAAAAATAGAAGACGTTTCATATTGCTTTGAAAAACATATGCGAGTTAAAATAAATTCTGTTATTTCAGTCAAAATAATTTTATTGTAAATAATAAATAAATAACTCCTTACATACCGTTGAATGAATCAAGATCTATATCTCCTAAAGCTACAATATTAGTTCCAAATCTAGCCCTTCTTCTTCCAGTTCCAACTAGTTTTATTGGAGTTCCAGCTGCCTGTAAAAATGCATTATATCAAACCTACGAACCGAGCTAAAGAGAGAGAAATTTCGTACATTTTTACTATTTGATATTACTTTCCATCGCCATTGACTAAAGTTCATTGTTTTAAATTCTTCCTCTACATCGTCTATGTACCTATGTACCTTGTGCTTTCTCTTGTCCTATTTTCTTGGAGTTTCCATCTCTGGATTACTTTTACAGCTCAATTATCTCGCATTTTTTATAAGTGGCCAAGCAAGTTTAGTCTTTGTGACTTTACACAACTAACGACATCTGCGTTCTGCATTAATTCATCCAGGTCATATTTCAAATCTTTGACTATTATCATTTGTATATTTATTTATATGTAATAAGAATCACTACCTTTATTCATTCATTCTCCATTCATACACATTCACACTCTATTCATCAGCAAGGAGACTCCCTGTCTCGTTCCAGGTAGCGCGTAGAAGACACTTATTGCTCCTAGTTCGGCATCATTCCCAGATGGGTATTTCCTCCTTCCTCACAGTCTGACTCACGCACTCTAACTCATACAGTGTGACCCACTTTTCTAGCTTCACCTTTCAGCATCATTCACTCTTACCTTTAGCGTTGGTCCAGCAGTATTTCTTCCTGTTCCTTTTTCTTGATCACTGTACGGATATAGCTGTGTATGTTAGTCCAAACTAATTTATTTTAAATCATTTTCTCAATCATTTCTCTCACTGTAACCAAATTCACACCTGTCTCTTTCTCCATTCTGTTCCTTTCCACTATCCATCTGCTGCAATCTAACATCGTATGTGTCACAGTGTCCGAGTATCCATAGTATAGGCATTCATCTGTATCAGCCTTTCCGATCCTATAGAGGTAGGATCCTGTGGCCACATCTTCCGTGTTGTTCCATTTTTTTGCCATCTTTTAACTGACCTTTCTCTTTCCTGTCTTCTCTCGGCCACAGTAAGGTTTGGACCTCTTCTCTCATAAAGCTCTTTTCTTTCCACCGCCAAAACAAGCAACGGAACACATCCAGTGATGGTCCATAAGGCTGCCGCAGACACAGTCCTGTAGGCCCATGCCACTCGCAACAGACTTGTTCTGTCTACTCGTGTTATGAGACTCCTATAGGCCGTTATCTCTACCACCTCGCTCCAGACTGGTGCCGCGTAGAGGACGATCGACTGTACAACACTGTGTAAGATCCTCCACCTTTCGGATTTATGTCCTCCAATGTTCGGCATCCTCCAACATGTACATCTAGATAGCACTGATGATGGAATAGTTATGCCGAAAACGTTCTATGATGTAGCCCGATAGGCTTTTTTTATTAATATACCTTTTATAGGGGAAATTTTTTTAGAATAGAAATTTATCTAATCATAACACTATTATTTTACGAGAACGATAACTTAATGTGATGGAGTATATGAGGCTTTGAAAGCAATTTTTTGCAGAACGGGATCTTGCAGTACTCCTGAATTCTGGTCTCTTGAACAGGGTCTCTTCTATTTCTAGACTCATGAGTTTGGAATAACTCATCAAACGTTTACGATTCCATCCGTCTTACCCAAGCCAGGAATGTTAATTTTGCGTAGTGTGGACTATCACACGAGAACAAACTCTCCCCAGAGAGAAAAGAAAATTGAAGCAACAACCTGGCAAATTAGTGCTGATAATACAAAAAAATAGTAAAAAGATTTCAGAAGGTTAAGACCCTACTTTAGGGCTGTAGTACCAGTGATGATGAAGACAAAGTAAAACCATACTATCAAATAGTTACATAATTACTAAAAAAATTTAAATCATAAAATTAGCGCTTGTACATTACCACAGAAAATACTAAAAACATGTATTCTTAATAGCCAAAATTAAGATAAATATATCCCACTAACTCGGTTAAAGTATTATCTGAACTATAAATAGGAAATTAGATCACTTAACATTGAATAGTTGATAGCGCAACCATAAGTGAATTTTTTGGCATAATAATATAGATAAGACCTATTTTAGTGGTTACACGAATATTCGGAAGACTCTGATAAAACATTTACTGGGCCACCTCTCACCTTAAAACGATTACATAATTTATCAATGTGGTAAACGATATAACAAGAAAACAAAAGGTGGGTATGAATAAAAAATTTCTATCATGCAGTCGAGAAAATAATATTTTAAATCTTCAAAATTCTTTAAAAAACTTTCAGGTATTTTCAGATTACACTTTCAAGACAATCCTTGGAAGTTTTTTGGAAATAGTTTTTAAACATATTTAAAAATCTTTTAATAAAGATTTTTTGGAATATAAACTGAAACCTGTCAAAACCTTTGTGGTTTATTATGTTACTATACCACAACGAACACATAAAAGTCTTTTGGTCTGCACGTCTATAACATATTGTAAAGACTAACTGTACAATATGTACGATTGTGCTGGCCACGGTAAAAGTGGAATATCCTTGATATGAAACTAATATTTTACTGTTACTGCCTGTAACGCAAATCAGGACCAGCAGCAGCTGCAAATGGAAGGACAACAGGTTCTCAGATACGATGTATATATTTATATTAATTTAAAATGCAATCCACAGAAACGAAAATAGTTTAAAAATTAAAAATTATTCCAGCCCACATCATAACTTGTAGATAAACAACCTGTAGATGACTGAGTCTCTCTTGTTGACCAGGTCCTCTCCAAACTCTTCCTCTTGTTGAATCAATGTGTATACAAAACCTAGCTTTATCTGTAAATAACACAACTCATTATTGTAAGCCCAATGCACATGTTGTCGTGTTTACCTTAATGTGAGTCCACGATTTCAATGACGTAATATGGAAATCCTCAATGGATGTCTAATGTGCAGGCTAGCTTTATTTAATCTATTCCTCAAAGGTTGGTCACATACTATAATGTTGTGGATATTTTTTAAGGCCCCACAAAAATTATGTGCAGTGATATGCACATTTCAACAAGCTAATACTACCACATACCGACCCTGTCGAGGAATACTTGCACGTTGCCGACCCCAATGTCTTTCAGCGATATAACCAGATTGTTTATATTACAAAATCACGCTCCGAGACACGTTAAAATGACGTGCAACACCAGAGTGTTAAGCACCAGCCTCACTCATACTCACAACACTTACCATTTGAACTTATACACATTTAATATCATTGACTGCTACATGTCTTTATAAGATGAACTGATGATGCTTTCTGAGTAGAAAGCGAAACGTCTTCAATAAATAGATGAAGTAGATCTTCTTTGTCTTTGATTTCTCCACTGTGACCGAAAAACCCACCACTCTTCGAGTGTTCCTTAATTATATATATATATATATATATATATATATATATATATATATATATATATATATATATATATATATATACAAACAACACAGTTTATTAGGGTTGCAGTCAGAAAATTGGCCGGGATGTTAATGAAATACTCTTATGACTTTTTGTCTAGCTTTCGGAATGGTTTTATTCCTTTTTCAAGACACTGTAATAAGAAAAAGTGTAAATATTTATAAAATATCACAAATCTTCAGTGCAACTTACTAGTCGTTGAGATTATTTATAAAAGCATATACACTCAACATTAATAACACACACATAAAATATAAAATAGTGGACAAAATACATTTTAAAATTCTTTAAAATTTAGGTAAAAATAGTAAAAATTTTGTTGTCATCTTTTACTGGTGTGTTTTAACTCTGGCACATAGAGAACAAAAAGAAAAAATCCTATGATTAAAAAGGAATTAGGTGTACTTAATATCATATTTCTTTTTAAGAAATACTAGAGGCCCATTTTAGGTGATTTTAATTTTTAAACCTGTCTTAATGGTATGCAACATGTTATGCATATAACTGTAATTTTGTGTAGGTACGGGTGCAGGTAGATATTAATTTTATTTTGGATGTTTTTCCAGTAAGTAACAATAAATGTTGCTCAGTTTATCTATGTCTGACTTTTTATTGATGCAAGATGTACTCGATTTTATGGAACACATTTCCAAGAAAACACGTTTTGAATGGTTCTATTCCTTTGCCAAAATACAGGAATCCTCGAAATTAAATTCATGTTTCAACGTTAATGCATGTTCTGTCAATGCACATGCATTTATTTTTTTGGTTTTTATATCGCTACGATGTGATATCACCCTACTGTGAAAATTACGAGATGATTCTCCTATATATATTTTGTTACAATTATTACACGGTATAGAATAAACAACATTCGATGACTCCTGTATTGTGAAAGGATCTTTTGTTTTTGTGTATAACTTCGATACCGTTTTCACATTTTTGGTTGTAATTTTTAAATCACTAACATTTTTGAAGATGTTCATTAGCTTCGGTGTCAAAACTGGAATGTAGGGTAGGCAACCATAAGTTATTTGAGATGGTATCACTGATGTGTTCTGTGTTAATGTCAATTGTCGGACCTCATTGTTATGAAAATTTTGGTTGTCAGAAAAATTCGAAGGAAAAGGAGAACCGAAAATGAGTTTATTTAACAGCCCTATAGGATAGGAGTTCTCTTGTAATATAGATCTCAGCTTTTTTAGTCCCTTGTCTCTGAACTCGATGTGTGACAAGTTGATAACCCTAGTTTTCAGGGCCAAAACCAAATTTGTTTTCATCTTGGATGGATGTTGAGAATGAAAGTTTATAAAACGGTTACTAAAACAAGGTTTACGATACCACTCCGTCCTTAGCATGCCATCATTGCCACGATGGATTAGCATGTCTAAAAAAGGAATCATATTATCAGCCTCTCTCTCAACCGTAAACTTTAGGTGTTCACATTGGGCGTTAAAAGTGTTTAACACATCAGTTACTTTGTTTTCAGGGACCGATAAAATCAAATCATCAACATATCGTTTAATACAAGGTATGTGAAAAGGTATCTTTTCTTTACACATTGTTATAAGTTCATCCAAAACAAAGTTACATAGTATGGGGGATATTTTGCTGCCCATTGGAGTGCCAAAGATTTGTTTAAAGAAATTGCCATTGAATAAAAAGATGTTAGAGTCAAATATAAATGTTAAAACTCTTATGAAATCATCTAAGCTGATCTTGGTATGCGGAGAGATGCTGTTTCAGTTATTTTTGATGCTGTTAAGAATAGCATCTAGTGGTAGGTTTGTAAACAGTGACACAACATCTAGACTAATCAGTATATAATTATTCGGAACTTTAACATTGTTAATGAAATTACTAAAAGTGAAAGAATCTCTAATATAGAATTCATTGGATTCGTTATAGGCAATTGTGAGGATATCTGTGAGGTGTTTAGCAAGTTTACTATTAGGAGCATCAATGGAAGAGACAATAGGTCTCATTGAAATAGTGGGTTTGTGAACTTTAGGCAGTGTATAAAACGCAATGTTGTGTCACTGTTTACAAACTTACCACTAGATGCTATTCTTAACAGCATCAAAAATAACTGGAACAGCATCTCTCCGCATACCAAGATCAGCTTAGATGATTTCATAAGAGTTTTAACATTTATATTTGACTCTAACATCTTTTTATTCAATGGCAATTTCTTTAAACAAATCTTTGGCACTCCAATGGGCAGCAAAATATCCCCCAAACTATGTAACTTTGTTTTGGATGAACTTATAACAATATGTAAAGAAAAGATACCTTTTCACATACCTTTTATTAAACGATATGTTGATGATTTGATTTTATCGGTCCCTGAAAACAAAGTAACTGATGTGTTAAACACTTTTAACGCCCAATGTGAACACCTAAAGTTTACGGTTGAGCTAAAGTTTACGGTTGAGAGAGAGGCTGATAATATGATTCCTTTTTTAGACATGCTAATCCATCGTGGCAATGATGGCATGCTAAGGACGGAGTGGTATCGTAAACCTTGTTTTAGTAACCGTTTTATAAACTTTCATTCTCAACATCCATCCAAGATGAAAACAAATTTGGTTTTGGCCCTGAAAACTAGGGTTATCAACTTGTCACACATCGAGTTCAGAGACAAGGGACTAAAAAAGCTGAGATCTATATTACAAGAGAACTCCTATCCTATAGGGCTGTTAAATAAACTCATTTTCGGTTCTCCTTTTCCTTCGAATTTTTCTGACAACCAAAATTTTCATAACAATGAGGTCCGACAATTGACATTAACACAGAACACATCAGTGATACCATCTCAAATAACTTATGGTTGCCTACCCTACATTCCAGTTTTGACACCGAAGCTAATGAACATCTTCAAAAATGTTAGTGATTTAAAAATTACAACCAAAAATGTGAAAACGGTATCGAAGTTATACACAAAAACAAAAGATCCTTTCACAATACAGGAGTCATCGAATGTTGTTTATTCTATACCGTGTAATAATTGTAACAAAATATATATAGGAGAATCATCTCGTAATTTTCACAGTAGGGTGATATCACATCGTAGCGATATAAAAACCAAAAAAATAAATGCATGTGCATTGACAGAACATGCATTAACGTTGAAACATGAATTTAATTTCGAGGATTCCTGTATTTTGGCAAAGGAATAGAACCATTCAAAACGTGTTTTCTTGGAAATGTGTTCCATAAAATCGAGTACATCTTGCATCAATAAAAAGTCAGACATAGATAAACTGAGCAACATTTATTGTTACTTACTGGAAAAACATCCAAAATAAAATTAATATCTACCTGCACCCGTACCTACACAAAATTACAGTTATATGCATAACATGTTGCATACCATTAAGACAGGTTTAAAAATTAAAATCACCTAAAATGGGCCTCTAGTATTTCTTAAAAAGAAATATGATATTAAGTACACCTAATTACTTTTTAATCATAGGATTTTTTCTTTTTGTTCTCTATGTGCCAGAGTTAAAACACACCAGTAAAAGATGACAACAAAATTTTTACTATTTTTACCTAAATTTTAAAGAATTTTAAAATGTATTTTGTCCACTATTTTATATTTTATGTGTGTGTTATTAATGTTGAGTGTATATGCTTTTATAAATAATCTCAACGACTAGTAAGTTGCACTGAAGATTTGTGATATTTTATAAATATTTACACTTTTTCTTATTACAGTGTCTTGAAAAAGGAATAAAACCATTCCGAAAGCTAGACAAAAAGTCATAAGAGTGTTTCATTAACATCCCGGCCAATTTTCTGACTGCAACCCTAATAAACTGTGTTGTTTTTTTATATTGACAGTCACTAATATCCAGTAATTCTTATATATATATATATATATATATATATATATATATATATATATATATATATATATATATATATATATATATATATATGCTTTTTCAGATTTACTTACATTTTTATAAAAGTAAACACAGCCTTCCTCAAAACTAGAACCGGCAGCCGTTGGAGCTCCAATAAAAAGATCATCTGCTCCGTCATCATTTACGTCGTATGCCAAGATAGCAGATCCAAAATATGCACCCATTTCATCTCCTTTGAAGCTTCTGTAGTTGACATTTTTATCATTAAAAAGTTTCACCTAAGACAGAAAATAAACATTATTACCATAATTTTGTAAGAAGCTATAGCTTTGTTAAGAATGTTTGTACATTAAACTTTAACGATTTTATTATAAAATAACTGTCCTTACTATTATATTATCGATCCTGCCCTTTCAAGAGATAGTGGAAATATTACATGTTACAGTTGTCTAGTGTTATTAGGACAATTTTTAATTGATGTTCATTTACTTACTTTTCCTAATAAACCTTCTGCCCTCGGGGCTCCGGCGTAGACAAAACTTGAATCTGTGTGAAAGCCGCGACCCACTTTGTAACCTAAAATAAAATGTTAAAAATGATTTAGTTTTGCGGAATATACAATACAAAATTATATAATTTATGAAAAACAAGCTATAAAATTTAATCTAATATGTTATATTTGTCTTTTCTGTTTCCCATTGCAGATACAGATTATATAACTATAAGCTTAATGAACCATACAGTAAAAATGGTCTTAAAATAAAATGTAACCGTGTGTAACACAAATTTGGATAATGACATATTATAATGTGAGATGCAGTTTGGATTCTGCAATGGACTTGGCATAAACAGGGGATTATTAAGTATAAACATGTTAATTAAACATTACCTAGATATTATAGATAGAGTCTGGCATGACGACCAATTAAAACTTCTAAAATAAAAACAAGTAGATACTAGAGATACCAAAATTATAAAAACCCTATTTGCGTATTCCGTTTAAATTGCCAACGCCAAGACAGAAAACCGATATACATAAAATATAAAGATTTAATGAAAAGTGCAACAGAGCTGTATACTTTCACCACTACTGTTTAGGGTGTATTTAGGGGTCATTAAGAGAAGAATTGCAAAGTAAAACAGCTGGAGTAGTAGTTAATGAAATTAGTATGAGCCACATACGATATGTAGATAACTGTCTACTGCCAGCATAAAGTGTAAACGACCTTCAGAAATGTTCCAAAAACTTGTATCTATTATGGTTTGTAACATTAATCTTAACAAGTCTAAAATTTTTAATCTTAAGCAAAAATTAAACCACAACATACAGGTAACAGTGATGCATTAGATCATAGGGCTAGTTTATAAAAATAAATACCTAGAAAGTTTAATCAAGGCCAACAATGATTACTCAATAGTGTTAAAATCGCGAATTGAAATAGCATGGACTGCTGTCATTAAAGTGAAACAATGATTTTGTAGCAAATCCATAAATTCTTCTTTAGTTAACCTCTCCTCTATGGAGGCTGGTAACCATCACAGCTTTTTTAACTTTTGAGATTGAAGCTGTAAACAAGTCGACGGAACTGCAATTATACCACTTTCTCAGATTATTGAGCCAGGAGATCCGTCTTCTTCCAATACTTCGTTTTCCCTGTATTTTTCCGTTCATTATGGTTTGTAGCAACACATATTTATCCCCTTTCATAACGTGGCCGAGATATTGTAACTTTCTTGTCTTAATCGTATTCATGATTTCCATTTCCTTTGTCATCTTTATGAGGACCTCAACATTTGTTATTCGGTCTACCCAACTTATTTTTAATATTCTTCGGTAGTTCCACATCTCGAATGCTTCAAGTCGATCGCTCACCTCTTTCTTTAAGGTCCAGGCCTCCACCCCATACAACAGCACCGAAAACGCATATGAACGTAATATTCTTATTTTGAGTTGCAAACTAAGGTCTCTACTGCATAATACTTTTCTCATCTTTCACATAGATAAAGACCTTTAAATCCGAATGATAGGGTGTTAGTTCTTAACTTAGCTGTCTTATTAAATCTCCAATATCTGGACCATGTGATGCGAGGAACAAGATTCAAGTCACTACAAATAATTATTTAAAGAAAAATAGTAGTAAAATGCAGGATGGGAGGAAACCTTTTCTTTAGAGCTACAGTTAACAAAATACAGTAGGTATATGGCAAATAGTAATAATGGTCACCAATATTTACAAGAACTCGGCCCTTAAAGCAAAAAAAATGAGAAAAAGAAAAAGAAGAGGAAGAAGAAGAAGAAAAAGAATAAGAACTAGAAGAAGAAGAAGATTGCTATAATAACGAGAAAAACGAAAAAAAAATAACTTACCTAAGTAACTATAGTTTTCGGTTATAACGGGACTAGCCTTATGTGGAATAACTGTGTAATCCGTCAATGTTTTTAACGACTGAGAAATAATGGCACCTTAAAAATAAACAAAATATGTAGTAATAATTAGGTTAACTCATTTTTTATATATACATACCATTCCAATTTTTAATGCCAGGAGCTCCTAGTAAAACTGAAGAGGTTTCCTAAAACACATGTTAAATATATTAGTAGTCTGTTTCGTCATTCTGTTTGACCCTATATGAGGTCAGCTTTCTTAATTACAACCAATACAACTAATAAAACTATAAGCATATGGGATGGTCCAAAAAGTTTTTGGTTTTTGAACTTAAACTGATATATACTGTAAAATACACAAAAACATACACATACAAAATTTAGAATTCGAGAAACACTATTAAAGTCGTGAATAATGATTAGCAGATTTGGATATATTGAATTCTCCATTTATTATATATACATATAAATAGTCGTAATGAATAAAAGACTGCTAGATGGAAATAAAACGAAGAGGTATAAAATTTTTCGACACAGTAGTGGCGAATAATTATTGATGTCTGTATAGTATTGGAAAACTCTATAGGATATACCAGGAACCAGATATCGTAAAACACATAAAGATAGGACGTCTGAGGTGGTTAGGCCATGTAATGCGGATGGAGCAAACCGACCCAGCTAGAAAAACGCTCCTTGATAGACCTATTGGTCAAAGAAGAAGAGGAAGACCCAGAACAAGATTCCTAGATAACATAGACCAAGATATGAGAAATATGGAAATACATGCTTGGCGGAGGAAGGCGATGGATAGGGACGACTGGAGAAAAATTCTTGGGGAGGCTAGGACCCACACAGGGTTGTAAAGCCAAAACGATGTATAGTATTGGATAAAGTTACAATTTTTAATATATCATAGACGATTTAACATAGCAAAATATTTTGTTTCTGGAAATAAATCATCATCATCATCAGTAGCACAACCCCTTCTGGGTCTTGGCCTCTTTAAAGATCTTCCTTCTTTTCGATTTATTATAAACTTTACCGAGAGAAGCCCTGTTCAGTTTACTAGTTCTCGCCCAAAAATGCTACGACCAACAGAAAGATATATTTATATGCTTTATAGACTTCGAAAAAGCATTTGATAGAGTAAGACACGACCTACTATTAGAACGTTTGCAAGAAGTCGGTTTAGATGGGAAAGACATCAAATTCTTAAAAAACTTGTACTGGAACCAAAACGCCAGAGTTAGGATCGAAGGTTCCACATCCGCAGAAGCAAAAATTAGGAGGGGAGTTAGACAGGGATGTGTTCTGTCGTCTCTGCGGTTTAATCTTTACTCCGAGTTTCTATTTAAAGAAGCATTGGAGGATTCCAAGGATGGAGTCAATGTCAATGGCGTAAATATCAACAGTATCAGATACGCCGATGATACAGTGTTAATTGCGGATTCCGACTTATTTGGTATGAAAATAAACATTAAAAAAACCAAAGTGATGTCAATCCGAATAAACCAAAACGTACCTCAACCTTGCACAATAAATGGGCACATTTTAGAACAGGTCAATAGATTTAAGTACCTGGGATGTTGGATCGATAGCAGCCTAAATCCTGATCTAGAAATAAGATCGAGAATAGAACAGGCCAGAAAATCTTTCGAAAAAATAAAAAAACTGCTTTGTGATTCTCGAATAAAACTCGAAATTCGACTACGTTTATCAAAATGCTACGTCTGGCCGACTCTTCTATATGCAGTTGAAACGTGGACCCTTAAAACATCAACCGTAAATAAATTGGAGGCCTTTGAAATGTGGATCTACCGGAGAATAATCAAAATTTCATGGACATCGCATACCTCAAACGAAGAAGTGCTGCATAGAATAGGCAAGGAAAGAGAACTTTTTAACACAGTAAAAGTTAGAAAAACATCATACCTAGGCCACATACTGAGAAATAATAAGTACCAATATGCCCAACTTATAGTGAAAGGAAAAATCGAGGAAAAGAGAGGCCTAGGAAGAAAAAGACTATCGTGGCTCAGAAACATCCGACAATGGACAGGGCTAAATTTTGAACAGCTAATAAGAACAGCTGGAGATAGAGAAGAGTTTAAAATTGTAGTAGCCAACCTCCATTGAGGAGAGGGCACTTTAAGAAGAAGAATATACTTTACGCTTCCAGCTGGTGCTTTTAAGGTTTTTAGGTTTTATTCTGGAATTTATACTCTATTTTGGTCTTCTTCTCATTGGTGCCCGACTTATCATTTTCTTAGATACTAGATGTTCCTGCATCCGTTCTACGTGGCCCATGTCGGATTTTATTTATGCATTGTATACTTCTAAGGTGTATCGTCTTCGTCATACATTATTTTCTCGCAATCCCTTGTATATATATCTTTAGGGATGCCGCAAGACAAGACAAGACGAGATTTCTAAAAAACTCGTCTTCTCTTGAAAAAATCTTGATATGCGTAGTCTTTTCTTGATCTCTAACCCGAAAATCTTGTCTTTTTTCAAAATTCTCCAAAACCTCGATACGCAATATGTTAACAATAAATTTGGCAATATCGATTGCATTAATTATGTATGTAAATATTATTACAATTGTTTCATTATGATTTAATTAAAAAATATACAGGGTGAAAATTAATGACTGCTCACCACTTTTCATACCAATATTAATCCCCTTTATAGACGTATCTTTCTCAATATTCTCTAACAAAGTATTCTATAATCTTTCTCTCCTACTTCTTCTAGACTTAACTCGGAAGTTCTTTATTATTATTGCAATGCTGAACGCAAAAAAGTTTGAAGTACTCTGGTTTTAATATTATGTAAACGCCAAGATTTAAATAAGGCAGATTAGTTTTGGTGTCCGAAGGAGACAATTATTTTAGAGAGTAGTCCTTTAAGTACAGCTTAGAGTTTATAACTCGTATTAATGACTTTTATTAATGGGTTGTATCCAAGTATCCAGAGGCTGCCTACATTTTCAAATCATTGGTACCTCTCCTGTTTAATTGTTTCTTTGGTTTGAATTATCTATGCCTTTTTTTGAAGAACGCTTCACGACACATGAGCTGGAGTTTGCGATACAAATTTGGACTGCACATCAAGCAAGCCAGAATTTAATTCCAAACTTAGCGGTTTATTGGCCATGCACTGGGTAAAACATCCTGCCTTCGCGGATAAAATCTGTTCGCCGATAGGTATATTTTGGCCTGGTGTATAGCATAATATACAATTCTCTATAAATGGGTTCTTTAATTCTGATGCAATTGCAAGTTAATCTGTTGAAACTTCTCATATTAAAACGGAAAAACCTCATTATGTGTGTAAATCTGTTTGTAGACATCGTCTCTTTAAAAATTTTTGGATATGTACCAAAATGTACCAAATCACAGCATCTTTATGCTAACATTTCATTCTGTATACGCTCTTCTAGCACACAGTTAGGATATAAATGTTTCGATTTATTTAATCGAAATTTGCCAATTTTTATCTTTTAGTTGCCTATTCAGCAACAGTACATGATTTTATGGTATAAAATATGCGTTTATCAATCCACAACCACGATGTACTAGTTGCGGAATCTCCACTAATCCGTTTCTTAGCATGGGGCGTTGGTCCAGCAGCTTCCTTCAGAACATTTTGAGTGGTAAGTCTTCCTAAAATAAACAAGATACATTACTCTTTAGGTATATTGGTATTCATATATATACTTGGTAATCCTTCCTAAAGGGGTATTAGAAACTGTATTTGAAGTTGAAGCAGAAGTACTGGGCAGTTCCTCATTCTCAACTTCATTTTCAGAATCGCTATCCAATGAATATTCTTGATCAAGTTTATGCTCATCATCTTCATTATCGGATACATCTTCATCACATAACTCTACTTCAGATTCATTATCTGACAAATTCTGTAAACCCCCCAATCAGATCCTGCTCTGTCAAATGTCTACGAGACATGATAATAGCAGAAAGGGGCAAATGATAATAAAAAGTCAAAATACAGATTAAACGCACACTTGCAAAGAGCACACTCGAACTAACTAACGATTTTCGATGCATTTTATACAGAAAATATGTAAAAACTTTCCAGAATAGTAGAATAAGCCGTCATAAGGACTGCATTTTTCTAGAAAGACATCATCATTCCTGTAAAAGAGAAGTTCCTCAAATAGATCTACGAAAAGTCCAAAATTTTCAAGTTTCTAAAATAACTATGTCAAAAATAAAAAGGGATCAAAATGACCGCTCTAGTGCTTCTAGTATTAACTAAAATCTAAAATAAATACATAATAATGTAGTACTCACTCTGCTAAAAAATAAATCAATTCCAGCTTGTCCAAAAGCATTGTCATAATAGTACTCCCCTCGTCCTACCCTT
This sequence comes from Diabrotica undecimpunctata, assembly GCF_040954645.1. NCBI lineage: Eukaryota > Metazoa > Arthropoda > Insecta > Coleoptera > Chrysomelidae > Diabrotica > Diabrotica undecimpunctata. Next base: position 134,566,652 of record NC_092806.1, read on the forward strand.
CCAACTGGATCTAAATTGTACAATAAAATACTTTATTAAATTTATAAGCTTTGAATACTTAAAAAGCGGCTGTAAATTATTTTTAGAAACGTGAGCATAGAATTTGTTTAAATAGTTATTTTCTAATATTAGCTCTCCTTATCTTATCTCCCAATAGCCCCATGCACGATGCATTTAAAAGTGAATTTGAACGAGAATAACAATTCGATGCTTTGAGTCAATTCGTACAAAGTAAGGTTCCTCTTTTAAATACAACAACAAAAAATAGCTTACCATACAATAATTAATGCAATATATGTTGGTAATAAAGGATTTTTTTCTTGATGCACCCGGCGGAACTGGTAAGACGTTCTTGATTTCATTAATTTTAAATACAGTTCGGGCACAAAGTAAAATAGCACTGGAAGTAGCATCGTGTGGTATCGCTGCTACATTGTTAGAAGGTCGAAGAACCGCTCATTCTGCTCTGAAATTGCTGTTGAATTTACACAATTTATAGATGAACCAACATGTGATATATCCAAAACATCAGTAATGGCGAAAGTGCTACACAATTGTAAACTAATAATTTGGGATGAGTATACAATGACGCACAAACGAGCTTTACAGACCCTCGATCATATATTAAATGATTTGGGTAGTAATCAAACTTATTCAAAGGTGTGATGATTCTACTAGCTGAAGACTTTCGGTGTCTCCAGCTAGTAGTTTTAGCTTGAGTGCTTGCTAATTACGGAGAAGACCTTCAAAATCTAATGAACAAAATAAAACAGACTTGTGATCAGTATGGATAAAAACTCAACGTTAAGAAAACTAAATATATGATAGTTAGCAAACAAAATTATATACAGGATGACGGTATAAAATTTGGAGATGCCACACTGGACAGAGTAGAGAAACTCGTGTATCTCGGCAGTAATATCAATGAGAGCTGGAATCCAACCGCAGAAATTAAAAGCCGAATAGAACAAGCCCGAGCTGCCTTTGTAAAAATGAGAAACGTACTTTGCAGTCATGATCTTAGCATTGATCTTAGAGTTCGAATGACATCTTGCTACATCTTTCCTATCCTGCTGTATGGAGTGGAAGCGTGGACTCTAACTGAGGCTATCCTTAGACGCTTGACAGCCTTTGAGATGTGGGTATACAGACGACTACTGAAAATAAGCTGGGTCGACAGAGAAATGAGGAGGTCCTTAGACGGCTGAACCAAACAACACAACTGGTCAACATAATAAAGAAACGCAAGCTGGAATACTTCGGTCACATTATGAGACACCCTGAAAAATATGATCTTTTACATCTGATCATTCAGGGAAAGATCCAAGGTAATCGTGGTCCTGGTAGAAGAACATCATGAAGAACATTTCATTTCCACCAAATTTTTATCAATTCACAATGTTAAAGGAATTATTAATATTAAAATTGTTTCCAAATATTGATGTGAATTATCAAAACTATGCTTGGCTGAGCAAAAGAGCCATTTTAGCTGCAAAAAATAAGGATATAGATGATTTAAATATAAAAATTCAGGGTCAAATTAATTGACAACTGCACTTATGGAAGTCAATAGATTTAATTACCAATACAAATGAAGTAGTTAATTATTCAACTGAATTCCTAAATTCATTAAATTTGCCGGGAGTACCGCCACATAATTTACAGCTTAAAGTTGAGTCTGTGATAATTATGTTACCCAATCTGAATAAACCAAAATTTTGCAACATAACAAAACTCGCTCTTAAAAAAATCATAAAAACTTGACAAAAGCTACTATAACGATAAAAAAGTTTAAAGGTGAGGATATGCTTATTCCAAGAATATCACCAATGCTAACTGACACTCCAATTTCCAGTGCGCCTAACAGTCGCAATGCTTATTACTAGACTTAGGCAAATATGCAAATTGCATATTTTGCATATCATGCATAAAAAATGCAAAAATGTCAAATTTTGCATATTTTTATAAAAGTGAGCATAAAGTGCATATAATTTGAAAATTTGGTGTTAACTATATATTTTTATATTCAAACTTACAGATAGCATGAAAATGCCAATATTTAATTTTGTTTTATAATCACTTGGTATTCCAATTCTTGGTATAGTAACTAATAAAAGACAGCGGCTTATAGGTTTGTCACGTTTTGTCCTAGAATTAAGGGTTTGTGTTTGCCAGTTTATGTCTCTAGGTAAAAATTTTTATTTTTACCTAATTTAAGTAACTGACGGTCAGTTTCACTTGGTTTTACTTTTGTTGTAAAATTGGAGGTGTAAACAACGTGTATTTCTAATTGTGAATACTTATTGTGCTTTGAAAATGCCGAAAATAAGCAATGTTTCAACTTGGATAGAACCTTACAAAGAGCTATCTATGGAATTGGATAAAGTTTATTGCTCATGTTGTGGCAAAACCGTAAGTACACACGTATTATTTTTTATTTTATTTTAAAAATTTACACAATGGTTCAAACAAAGATTTTAAAATTGGAGATTATGTTTAAGAAAAGTACGGACACAAGACTAGTTCGTAATAAATCGATGTTTTTTTTTTCAAGCATTATTTAAACTGCTTGCGATAAAAAATAGGATACCTATCTAAAATTCAAATCATTTAATAGTCTACTGAAAGGTCGCTAACATTTTTTAATCTAACAATAGCATAGTTTGCTTTAATTTGGCTAAAAACAAAAACGTATCATACATTGGACTTAATTAATTAAGTGCTTTTAATTTATGCTCAGAGTATTTTTTCTTTGAATGTAAACAGAAAGGACCAATAGCCTCTTGTAAATATTTGGGGGTTCTTCCTTCTTGCACACTCATTTCTTGACATTTTCAAGATTACTACACCGATTTTTATTTGATTTAATTTAATTATTTTAATTGTTATGCAAAAACGGTTCATTTTTAGTTTATTTCTTCAATCTTAGATTATAAAAATGGGTGCAACTATAGAATATTTATATTATTTTTTAGATTTCATCTGAAAAAAAATTTCAAATAGATCAGCATGTCAGAACCGCGAAACATTTCTAAAAAAGCTAAAAAGTAAAAACCACATCCGGTGAAAAATATCAACCTTTAGTGTCCAAGTGCTTTCAGTCAAGTTCCAAAAAACAAACCGAACAAGTATCATAGTATCTTCTTATATACCACTCTCAAAATTATCTAATGAAAATTTTAGTTCTTTTTAAAAAAAAATATTGCAAACAATAAATTCCCAGTGAACGAAATCTAAAGAGAAATAATGTCAATTTGTTATACTCTTCAGTTATCAACAACATAAAAGTCGAAATAGGTAATAATTACTTTTACATAATATGTGTGGACGAGACCACTGACTCGTCAGGAAGATACATTGTGCACTTATTGATTGGTGTACTTAGCGATGAAACCTTTCCAAAATCGTATTTAGTTTCCTGTAAGCAAGTGGAAAAAACCAACGCTCTAACAGTATCCCGGTTTCTACAAGAAGCATTAGCGAACTTTTTTCTTCCTGCTGCTGTGCCTAATGATAAATTCTTGCTTATTTTATCTGATATTGCATCATATATGGTGAAAACAGGACAAAATTTAAAAATATTTTATCCAAACTTCATACATGTCATTTGTTTAGCGCATGAAATAAACAGAGTTGCGGAGGAAGTAAACAAAAAATTTCCACTAGTTAACAGTTAAATAGCGAGCGTCAAAAAGGTATTCCTGAAATCACCTGTAAGAATAACAATGTTACAGAGATATGCTTCCTGCTGTTCCACTGCCAACGCAACCTATTTTAACACGTTGGGGAGCATGGTTGGAAGCAGCTAATTTCTATGCTGATCATTTTGTTGATTTAAAAAAAAATAATTAACCTTTTAACGGATGATAGTTGTCAATCTTTATTGGAAGCTAAGCAAGCCTTCCAAAATAACATCATCCAACAGCAACTGTCATTCGTAAAATCAAATTATAGTTTTGTCGAGAAAACTATAACTCAATTAGAATTCTCCAAATTATCATTGTTAGAGAATACAGTTTTAATAAAAGAATTTGAGTCATTGTGTCAAAACGTTAAAGGTACTAATGGAAAGGAAATTTTTCAAAAATTTAAAGTAACCATGGAAAAAATAGTGGTTACCAGGTTCTTTCTGAAATGGTTCAAATACTAGCTGGGACATTTTCCGAACCACTTAATTTAGAACCATCTATTTATAGTAAATTTGAAAAAAAGTTTTTCGGTTTACTAATATGTTATGTATTCAGATAGAATCCATAAGTTTTTATTAGAAAATTTTGAACATCATTTGATAATCTATTGTTTCCACAATTAAAAATAATATTTATATGTTAAATTAATTGTATATGCTATGTATTCATAATATTGTAAGTATTTTTGTAAATTAAAAAATATTGTAAATACTTTTTATTACATGCATATTTTCTAGATAAATATGCATATTTTGCATAAAATACTGCATATTTATGCGCATATTTCGTACTTTTTTACTTGCATATTTGCCTAAGTCTACTTATTACTAAAGCGCAAGATCAATCATTAGAAGTTTGTGGAATAAACCTTGAGCTGCCATGTTTTGCAGTTATGTGCAGTTATACGTTGCGTGCTCGAGAGTCGAAAAACCATCAACAATATTGTTGTTTCTCCGAAAGGAAAAACGAAACATATTGTACCTTACAATACATTAAAATTATTACTAAAATCATAGATTTTAGACGGTATAGACAACAAAAAAATGACGGTACGAAGTTTGCCGGATCGCCTAGTTGTTAATATAACTATTATCGATAATTATGATTAACTTCCCTTACAATTTTCTTTTGCATACTCATTATTAACAACTTTAATAACATAATATAAAAAACTTACTCTCTCTCCTTAAAGGCATCAGTTCGGTGTATCCCCCTTCAGTAATCGAAGAGTTTCTTTTAAAAAAACACGATCCCTTTAAAAAGTAATTTAGACTTGGTCCTCTTCCTACTGGCAATACTTTCCGCGGAGCACATGCCTACAAAATTTGCAATTAAAACAATTTTTGAAACACCTGGTTAATTACTTACAATAAAAGCTTTGCCAGATTCATCGTTGCCATCAAGTGAAGAACCAAGAAAGTTACCGTTGAAAGTGCCATTGTTACCTGAAAGAATTTATGTTTATACATTGTAGTGTAATGGATAGCTTACAAAAGCGATCGTACTTATCAATTACTTAGCGATCAAAAACAAAAAATATAAACTGTTCTAAAGCTATTTGCTTGTGGCATCTTAATGCAATATCTTCTTCTTCTTCAAGTGCCATCTCCGCGGCGGAGGTCGGCAATCATCATAGCTATTCGAACTTTTGAGACGGCTGCTCTGAAAAGTTCATTTGATGTACATCCGTACCACTCTCTCAGGTTGCGCAGCCATGACATTCTACGCCTCCCTATGCTTCCCTTTCCTTGGATCTTTCCCTGCATGATCAGTTGGAGCAAGGTGTATTTCTCTCCACGTGTAATATGTCCGAGATATTCCAATTTTTTTGTTTTTATTGAATTTAAAATTTCCATTTCTTTGTTCATCCTTCTCAGACCCTCTTTGTTTGTGACGTGTTCTGTCCATGATATGTTCAGAATTCTTCTGTACACCCACAGCTCAAATGATTCCAGTTTTTTCATTGATGTAGCATTCAAGGTCCAAGATTCCATTCCATAAAATAAGGTCGAAAAAACATAGCACCTCGCCAACCTAACTCTTAGTTTCAGTTTTAAATCCCTGGTACATAGAACTCTTCTCATTTTGTTGAAATTTGCTCTAGCCTTTTCTATTCTTATTTTTATCTCCTGATTGTAATCATTTGTGGAGTTAATCATTGTTCCCAGGTATGCATATTTGTCCACTTGTTCGACGTTGGTTTCGTTTATTAGAAGATTCTCGTTATTTCTTTGAGTTTTCGATATTCTCATAAATTTCATCTTCTTGACATTCATTGTTAGACCATACTCTTTTCCATACTCTGCTATTCTGGTCACCAGTCTCTGAAGATCTTCAATGTTTTCGGCTAAAATCACAGTGTCGTCCGCATATCTAATGTTGTTAATGGGAACTCCATTTACCTTTATTCCAGCTGTTTCACCCTCAAGAGCTTTTTTCAGGACCTCTTCGGAGTAGGCGTTGAAAAGAATTGGCGACAATAATGCAATATACATAATAATTAAATACATAATAATTTAGTAAACATTGAATGTTTTGTATTTTGAGAATGATTTCCGAAGTGAAAATCGAAACGTCAGATATAAACTTATTTTCAAGTTAGATTTTGGCTGATTCCCAACAAAAATAGTATATTTCAATAAGACGCCACAAGAAAATAGCTTCAGAATAATACTAAGAAACCGGTATGGGCCTTGCGTCATTCAAAATTTTAGGAGATTGAAAATTGTATGCAAAAAACTGGCTCATTGTTAAATTTTATTAAATTTTTACGAATACGTAGGGATAATACCTTAATACAAAAGGGTTTGGAGTTACGTCAAGCATATTCAAGCAGGAGGTTACAAAAAATTTTACACAGAGCCAGTTTATCTATAACCTCAGAAAGTTACGATGTATGGTATTTTGAGAACGATTTTCGAAGTGGAAATCGAAACGTTAAAAATAAACTTATTTTAAAGTTAAATTGTGCCTTATTCCCAACAAAAGTAAATTGCATTGGAAAGTATACCTTGGATACATATTAAAATTCACTTATAGGTTTTGCTTATATTTATTTGACAGTAAAGTTAATTTTTCATATTAGGAACGGTTTGAATAAAAAGAAGTCAGGCCAAAATATTGGGTAGAACGCGTATGAACCAAAACTTTGGTCAACGGTACAAAGCGACTACTCAGAACTAAAAAATGAGCTACATAAAACAAAAAATACGAGAAACGGACATAAGTGGCAAGACGAATCAAGTAAGAAAATTATTTAGGGAGGTGAAGACAGTCAGACAAGGTGGTACTATTGGGGTAACACAAGCTATCAGAAATGAGGCAGGTTAACTAATATTGATAGAAACAGAAATCGCCGAAGGATGGATGGATAGAATACTTTCTGAATTTACTAAATATTGAAAGTGAGATGAAAGTAGCAGTAGCATTCTATTCGACATACGTGAAAATACCAGCACAAATACTTTAACAAATAAAAAATGCAAAAGCATCTCTTAAAGATCACAGAGCTCCAATAAATTATTTTATAGATAAAGAATTGATAAAAAAAGAAGAAAACGTTCTACTGAAAAATTACATTATTTTGAAAGTATAGCAACAAGGACAGAAAAAGCCTAGGGAATGGAAAGTGAGGTTATAAACCCTATTAATTTTACAAATTTCCAATCGTCAATAGAACCACGTGTATGCCAAACAGGGTCGTACTGATATACAACCTATGTATCATATGATTTTTAAAAATATTTACTTTTGAAACTGAGCTAGTGTAAGAATTTCTTGAAATTTAATCATTATATCACAATTAAACTAAACTCTAAAAAATAACACGACCAGTAAATAACTTAACAATAACTAATAACATAAATATAACACAATATATTAACTTAAAAATCAACACGATACAATTTGAATTTAAAATGCTCGCAAGTTGGAATCTGTAACATGAGAATCTGGCTGGCTTAAGGTAATAAATTATATTTAATAGCCTCTTGACGAATGAGACGGCGAATATCAACACGTGCTCATATTTACTGATGAGAATTTGCTAAATGAATGTACTTTAATACCCATATATAAGAAGGGAGATAAAGAGCAGTTTCGAAAAAAACGTTTTAATACCCCTATATAAGAAAGGAGATAAAGAGCAGTCTCGAAACTGTAGAGGAATATGGCTTATTAATACAGCACACAAAGTTTTACCAAGTAGTTTGCTAAAGAGGTTCCCTCACTATTCGGAAGATATTCTAGGCGACTCCCAATACTGCTTCCATGCTGATAGGTCGACCAGAGATCAAATATTTACAATCCGTCAAATATTAGAAAGAAAAAAAAACTAAAAACTGGGAATCCAACTGAGATGTAAGATGTAGATTAAAATTTCGAAGATTTCTAGCTAGCATATGATTATGTAAAAAGAAGCAGAATATGGCTAACAATGCTAGAAATTGAAATACCAAGAAAATTAATTAAGCTTACTTAAATAAGTGCGAGAGACTTAGAGAGAAAACAGAGAACATCGATGCTGTTAAGTATAACATTCTGATTTAAACAAGGACACTCATGAAGCTAGGCACGTGGAATGCTAAGTCCATACACGAAGTAAAAAAGTCCATAATATTTTATAGCTGATAATATGATTTAACATACACATATTAGAAATGTGTGAGATCAAATGACCCAATTCAGCTGATATATTACTAAGTCAAGCAAAGATATACTATTCTGGTAATGACAGTGACAAAATCACTGGAAATTATTAGTGATATTAGTAGACAAGTCCACCCAGTTTTTTGTGGCTAGTTGGCTACCCATCTCAAAAAGAGTTAGGATGGTAACATTTAAATTAGCCCAGTCTTCCTTGTCTTAAGTTTTTTTATTCATTTAACGAATGTTCTCGACAATTCTGACATATTCGTTTTGATCTTGTGTAACTCTGAAAAGTGTCTGAGCGTCAAGGTTGCTCCATACCCTTATATTCTTTAGTCACGAGTATTTCTTTCTCCCGATACCTCTTGTTCCAATACTTCCTACATAACCAATTTTAAACATTTATACTTGAAATTCCTAAATATGTGACCAAGGTAGGCTACTTTCCTTCGCTTCATTGTTTGCAGCAGTTCTCTTTAGTAATACTTTTGCCCAGTCTAAAGTCAATCTTATTCAAGTATATGCTTCCACCGCAGATATACCGAATGAGGAGTTAGAGAGTTTTACAATGAATTAACGAATTAGAACAAGCATTACCAAGACCTAATTTAGAGACGTTATAATAGTAATGATAGATCTAAATGCAAAAATCGGTAGGCGAATTGAATGAGATTTTATTAAAAACTTTGGACTGGGGACTCTTAACGAAAGAAAAGATAGACTGGCTTAATTCTGTCAAAAGAACAATTTTATGTTGCAAATTCTTACTATGATCTGCCGACCAGAAGATTCTACAAATGAAAATCTCTAGCAAATATCTCTCTAACAAAAATAACGTTATTAGAAATCAAATTAGGTAACTTCTCATCTGCAAAAGATACCTTCTTCTTCTTGTAGTTCCTTCTCCTATCGGAGGTTGGCTATCATCACAGCTATCCGTACCTTAATGGCGGCTGCTCTAAAAATATCTACTGAGCTGCAACTATACCAAAAGATACCAGATTCCCATAAAATCAGTTAAAACATACCCTGGAAAGATTCACTTTTCAGTCTGCAGCAAAGACTAAAACTTGTAAGAGGTTGCATGTGGTTACGTTATGGTACTTTATGAACTGAATACATTAACTCTACAAACAGCGAGCATGAATAAAACTAGAAGCTTTCAATGTGTGGATGTATCGTCGAATCCGAAGAATCCCTGGACAGCACAAATGCCGAATCAAAAAGTTCTACAACGATGAAAATAAGAGAGCAATTTTTATCAGTGCCAAATAAAATAGCACCTAGTTACCTTCTTCTAGTTCTAGTTCTTCTTCTTCTTCTTCTTCTTCTTCTTCTTTTTATATAGACATGACTCTGTCTGTTTTTCAATGTGCCTCCAGTAAGTTGTCATTCCATCGTTTGCGTGGTCTTCCTACTGACCGTCTTCCTATTGGGGAACCGTCTCTTGCCGTCTTTACTACTCTATTTGTTGTCATTCGGCTTATATGATCGTTCCATTCTACTCTTCTATTTCTTACCCAGTTTTTGATGTTCTCCACCTTGCCTCTATGTCGTATATCTGTACTTCTAGCTCTGTCCCATAGTGCCTTACCATCAATTTTTCTGAGTGTTTTCATCTCTGCTGTTTCTAACATCCTTTTTGTTCTGTTTGTGTCAGGTCTTGTTTCTGCCGCGTATGTCATTATTGGTCTGTTGACTGTTTTGTAAATTCTGCCTTTCGTTTCTTTCCCGATATTTTTATTTCTCCATATTGTTTCGTTTAGACAGCCTGCGGCTCTGTTTGCTCTATTCACTTGATCTTTCACTTCGGTTTCAAGCTTTCCATAGCTAGATCATGTGATGCCTAGATATTTAAACTCCATCACTTGTTCTATTATCTGACCTTTTAGCTCAAATTCACATCTTAGTAAATTTGCTGTTATAACCATGCATTTTGTCTTTGTTGGGGAAATTAACATGTTAAATTTTCTGGCGGTTATATTAAATTGGTGCATCATACGTTGTAAATCATCTTCACTTTGAGAAAGTACTATTGCGTCGTCTGCATAGCAGATTATTAGATAGCCTTTTTTAGTTCTTACTTTTTTTATTATTTCGTCCATAATCAGGTTAAAAAATAGAGGACTCAGGAAATCTCCCTGTCTTATCCCATTGCCAGCTTCAATAGGGTCGATTAGTTCTTCTTCTACTTTTACTTTTATTGTGTTGTTTTGGTATATATTTTTGATCGTTTTGATTATTCCTAGAGGTATGTCTCTTGCATTCAGTAAGTGGATAACGTCTTTTAATTTGACCCGGTCAAATGCCTTTTTAAGGTCCACGAAACATAGAAATTTACCTAGTTACCTGGTACATCTATTATAACACGAAAAATAGTAAAATACAACATCCACCAAATAATTCTAAACGATATTATAAAATAGAGGAATTCATCACACAATGAGCTAGGTTAGGCTTTAAATGTTTTACGAGCAGCAGAGAACAGGGAAAGTTTTTCCAGGGTAATTGATATTAATCATTAATAGAGATAGTACTTAAAGAACAAAAAAGTATTATTTAGGCAAAAAATCTTCTCGACGCATCTTAGTTTTAATACCAATAAAATAATAAAATGATGTTGTATTTTGTTGACTTTATTATATATCTAAAAATGTCCTCTATTAGGGTTTCAAATTATGATCGTAAATTACATATATTAATTAAATAAATTAAATTGTTAATGCTTTTAATCTAGGCATTTAACCAGTTTTTTTATCTTAGATTAAGAAGAAACTTACCAACTTCTATAGCATACTTGACACATCCATTATTATTTAAAATATCACAAGCAAAGATTCTACCTCCAGTACTTTTACTGAATTTTGGAGCACCCACTATTACCCTGAAAGAAAGTAATCATTACTACTTAATAAATAACTAAGCACTATACTAAATGAAGAATTACATGTAAAAAGCCTTCCAATAGGGAGTTCCAAACTTGTTGGTGCTGCCATATTGTTGAAGCTAAAACTGCCTGTCATTTACTCAGTATATTTTGACAAATTTCCATGGATTGATATATCGTACAATAATACGTTCAAATAATTAAATTGTTGTTTAACTCATTTTACCCATTTAACCCATTTTACAACATTAAAATGTGTAAACCTTGACCTTAGCCAGAAGGTTACACGAACTTTACTTTACTTTTAACGTGGAAAATTTGATCAAGTAGTACAAGCGATATATGATTTGATGCGCCTTAGCAAAACGAGAACAACTATATACTTCCGGCTTTATACCGTCTGTCCGTCCATCTGTTTGTCCTAAAAATAACTCCTCCGTTATTAGAACAGAGCAAAGGAAGTGTCGAGTGAAAAATTATAACCCAACGATGTTATTAAAGGTGAGAAATCTGACTTCGGACTTCCGGTTTCAGAGTTGCAACCGAAAGTACTGTTTTAAAGTCGCCAAATCAGTACAAACGATATATTCGACATGCTTTAGCAAGATGAACACAAATATATACTTCCGGTTCTTACACCACTTTCTGTTAAAACTTTGTAACCAAAACTGCCATATTATATATTTTTTATTTAAACATAGAGAACCCACATCAACCACCAAGGGTTATTAGTGGGGGACATACACAGTAGTACAGTTTGATAAATTAAAGTTTATTATAAATGTTGACGTCTTTTAGAAACTGCAATAAATCCGAGATATTTGTCGTAAGCGCACTTCTCAGATGCTCCACGGTGAGTTGAGTAGAGCAGTAGGTACAAATCGGAGCTGGTTCTTTATTTAGAAGGTGTTGGTGTGTTAGTATTGTGTGGCCGATTCGAAGACGATTTAAGATTACTTGATCTCTTCTTTTTCCTTTTTGTGGTAGGCTCGCGTCTACTCGAGGCTTTATTGTTTTCAATTTAGAGTCTGTTGCGTCCCAGGTTGCTTGCCATAAATTTATTATATGATTCATGGACTATCGTTTATGGTCGGTGTGGGGATATTTAGTAATTTCTGGAACATTTTCATTTCTGATGGATTTTAATGCCAATTGATCAACTTCCTCGTTGCCTTTAATGCCAATGTGTGAAGGTATACAGATAAATGTAACTTTTTTATTTGTATGGTGTAGTGCATTAAGTTTATTTCTTATATTTTGTGCAATAGGATGGCTAGAGAAAATTGATTAATTGATTAATTCCATGAATTCCGCTGAGTGAATCTGTGATGATTAAAATATTATTTTCAGTCATTGAAGAGGAGTTTTTGATAGTTTCTAATATCGCTGTGGTTTCCCTGGTGCAAATGCTGCAGTGCTGTGGAATTCTAATGGCATATTTGTAATTTTTATTTGTGAAGGCTGCGCCATGGCCATTTTCAGTTTTTGATGCATCTGTGTATGCTATTATAATTGTAGAAACAGTATATGTGATATATCAATCGACGCGTATTAAAAAGTGTAGTTTGAATATTTAGTTACGGTTTTGATATCATTTCCAGTTAAAAAGTTATGATCGTAAGTTTGGCAAAAATGACTCAAAATTAGAGATATTGTATATCAATCAGCACAAAGTTACCCGAAGAGTTCAAATAGCATTCAAACGCAAGACTTACGAAGTCCAATTGCTTGTTTTATCAAAATTGATGCTATGTTCGGGCAACGTGTCGCATACTTCGCCTATTTTACTGAAATAAAAAAGAGAAGATACCAGTGGTTGGCTGTATACCATAGTTTTAAAAAATATACTTCTTTTTCTTCTTCCTTCTTGTACGTAAGTTTTAAAGCCTGTTTCTTCATCAATATTAGCCTTCTAAATTCTTTAAATTATCGCACCATCTTTTTCTTGGTCTTCGTCAATACTTCTTCATCCATTTGGTGACTTCTCTCGTACTATTCGTACTATTGTATGCTCTGCCATTCTACTAACGTGTTCGTTCCAATCCTGTTTTCCTGTTATCACCCATCCATTTATGTCTTCAATATTGCATGCTCTTCTTGTGTTTTCGCTTCTCTCCCTATCTAACTACAGTGGTGTTAAAAAGTCCTGCATCACTTTATCAAATACATGAAGATAGAAGTTTAAGGCAATTAACTTAAATATTTTTTAACCATTTACTATCTACATCAAACAGGTCTTTAAACAGAATATTATAAAATGGAAGCACAGCAAAAATTTTGATTAATACAAAAAATGTAGTTCGGAAAATTTTTTATTCGATATTACAAATATTAGGCTATTTCCATCAAGATGATATTGTACATCACATTGAACTAATTTAAACTAATTTTTCCGTCGACCATCCATTTATGATTAATTTTAACACCCTCAAAATCATTGATTAATGACCCCTATTAATAAATGATTTTCTATTAATGAACGATTTTATTATATGCAACACAACATACATTGCTTGTATAAATTAATTTAACCACATTTAACGCTCTGTGATTGGCAGTGACCTGTGGTGTAGGCAACCAAACATAAAAAAATTATTTAAAATGACATAGCCGCTGTAAGTACTGTCTGTCATTATTTATCGTTAAGTAAATAAAAATTTAAACTAAGATATTTTTATTTCTGAAAAGTTCGGTCGACGGAAAAGTTTTGTAACGAACTCGTGAATTAAAATGACGATTAACAATTTCGAACATTAACTTAATAAACTAAAATATCTTAATTGTTAATCGCCCTTATTAATACATTTGTTGGTTAAATAACCATTAATATTTAATATTAATTGTTTTTAATAACTAGTTCACATCTTTTAGTCATGTAACTTATTAATTTTTGCAGTTCCTCCATGGAAATACAGTGATGCCAAGCGTGGATTAGAGATTCGATTAATTTCGTTTTATTTGTGGGTTTGCTTTTGGAAAATATGTTTAATATTCTTTGCCACAAATTCTCGATGGGATTGAGGTCCGGAGATTGCGCTGGTCAGTCCATCCTATCAATTTCATTACTCCTCATCCAAGCTTTAACCAATTTTGCTATATGGTAAGGAGCATTATCATCTTAAAAAATAAATTCTTCATCGCCAAATAGGTCTTTTTTAGTACGCAGCATCTTATTCTGTAGCATCTCAATGTATTTGGTATCATTCATTACCCCAGAGACAACGTGTAGGCGACCAGCATGATTATTAATATTGAACGTGGATTCATCACTAAACAGTACACTCTGCGACTGCTCTGCTGTCCAGATTCGATGTTCCGTGCCGTGCCTTACATCCTCTAAGTCCAAAACTAAGCAGTCTTGTTCTCACAATGGAAGTGCATACGCTTACACCTGTATATTCAGACCACAGCTTCGTCAATTGGGTGGAATTAAGGCTTCTGTCTGCCAGACATGTTCTTTTTAACACAGCGTCATCCCGAACAGAAGTTTTCTTTGGTCGCCGCCACTACGCGGTCTGTCGTAGATGTTTCCTTCTTCAGCATACTTCTTAATGGCTCTAATTACTGTAGATTGATTACAGTTTACTGCGGATGCTATTTCGCGACTAGATTTGTCGTTTTTATGATGAAAAATAATTTCAAAACGCTTTTCGTCCGATAAATTAGTATGTTTGGTCTGGGATGACATTATGACCTTTTTATCAAAAATCAAAGAGCGAATATGTTTTAGGGTAACTACAGTGTTTATATAGTCAAATTATGTGATTAATATTTAATTTAATAGTACTTTAATGACTTAATAATCACCTCATAATTTTCTCGGATTATGGGAAATCCCTTCAATCAGATTATTTTAATCTTTTCTGTAGAATTTTGAGCTAGTAATTAAAAAACATTAGTAAGTATACCGATAATGCTAATTACAAGACCAAACTTAAAATGAATTAGCGAAATTATACAAAAAAATTGTGTTAAACCTCAAAAACTATAAGGCGCTTAGGTGATGCAGGACTTTTTAACACCACTGTAGGTCTCTCTCTCTCTCTCTCTCTCTAGGTGTTTGTTCTTTCAGATTTTCTCATTAAGAGATACCGTCGCTTTACTTGATTTTAAGCTTTGTTGTCGTACTTCTTCTTCAACATCTCCCTAACTAGTTAAATCTATTCCCAGATATCTAAACCTTGCTTCCTGCTTTATTATTTTCCCATCAATTTTGATTTTACCCAGTCACCCAGTCTGATTGCAGTTTGTACTGGTATACACTGTGTTAGTTTTCCATTTACCTTTGCCTGTATTCGATTATGGAAGTAGAAGTTTTCGATAGTTTGTATATTATTGATTGGTATGTTTCTTTTATACAGTAAGTTTAAGACGTCTTCGACTTGGACGCAATAGAAAGCCTTTGTTAGGTCTATAAAACATAGATATGCTGGTTTAGTGTACACGATGGCCTTTTCTGTGATTTGTCTTAGTACAAATACGGCGTCTACGCAGGATCTTCCGGATCTGAATCCTTGTTATTCATCTGATAAAGTTGTAAGTTTATTGATTATGTTGGTTAGGACTTTTGTGGTAAGCTTAAGTGCGGTGTTTAGTCGATTTACACCTCTATAATTGTTGGGGTCTTCTTTATATCTTTTTTTGAACATTGGTATCATTATGCTGTTTTTCTATGCGTCTGATCTCTTGCAGTGCAATATTAGTTTTTATATAAGTTTTGTCATCTTTAGGGTTATACTTTCTTCTTCGTATTTTAGAAGCTCGATTATTCCTCCTAGTCTTAGTGACTTTCTATTTTTAAGTGAAATTATGGAAAAAATAATAATAAAAAATATACTATGATGTAAAATCTCCTTGTATAAAATTGTATAAAATTAAAAATTTTGAAAATTTCCAAAATGTATTTATAAATATTTAGTTCGTTTTCTGTCATATTGAACCATCCTCAGTAAAAAAGTTAAAAGTAAGTATTACCACGTTAAAAATTAAAACAAATGTAAACCGTCAGTATTTTACTCATTTGTTTTAATTTTTAACGTGGGTAAACCTATTACTCGGATTTTCACTGATGATTCTCGGATAGGATGGAAAATTTTCTAAACCCGTTTTGAAATTTTTTAATTTTTTAATAAATTTATACCATATACACAATAAGTTTCTACTTCATAGCACTTTTTTGACAACAGTAAGTCAACAAAATGTAAGATCTACCGAAAACATCGCATTAATCCGTAAGAGTGTGCAGAAGAATCTGAGACAGTTAATTTTACGTTGCTCGTAAGAACTCAGACCCCCCTTCACTGCCTTTTACAGACCGCAAATTGCCAAATTTTGCGTTCGTTATAACGACGTGTGTTCGCTGAAATGTACTCTGGAGCAGTTATAAACTAATTTTAATCTAAAAATCATCTACAGGCCCATTTTTGAATGAATAGGTACATCAACAAACAGAATTTGAGACAATAGCAATCCAGATGAGATCCAAAATCGTTCAATACATTCCGAAAAAGCTATTGTTTGGTATAATATATTTTGGGCTGGCGGCGTCATCATCGATATTTCTTTTAAAACATTGGCAGTGCCATCACTGTCAACGATGAGCACTGTAGATCAATAATTACAAACTTATTTGACCTGAAATAGATGATATTGTACAAAGACCTGAAAGATTCAGACACGGGACATTTGGCTTTTTAATTCATCAAAGCGATAGCAAGCTTTTTTTCAAAAAATCGACTTTTGAAGCTGTTTTGCAATTATTAAGCAACATTTAACAAAAATAACTTAACAAACTCTCATTCTAAAGGATATTCTATGCTTTTTCAGTAAAATTATGACACTTTTCGATATAATTTACCGGTCTGAACCTTTAGTATTTAAAATTAAATAGCGATCTTACAATATTTTTATATTTCTTATAATAAAAAATGACATAATCACTAAACTTATCCAAATCAGTTTTTAGATATGGACAAAGGGTGTCAGAAGGCTTATTATTTGCTAATTTTTTTGGTCTATTACGGATACCAGATTTTACCCATCGATAACTAGCCAGTTCCGTTCATATTTCGTTTACCTTTCACAGTTACCGACTGTGTATTCTGATTAAAAATTGCAAAAGCCTCATAGTCTCCAAAACATTGATTGTTCAGTCTTCTTCATATAGACAGCTAGGGTATTATGCCCATCTGATGAATATGATGCATGGGTAATAGACCTATCATTAGTCGTAGGCTCTCGGGACTAAAATTAAACCCTGCCCGAATCAAGTCTCGCTACCAAAGGTAGATTACGACGCGACGCCCAATAAATAATCTTATTCTTCTATACTCAGTGACATTAGAAGTGTTCCACCCAGAAGGAATAATTTCTTGACCTTAATTTTTTGGCAACATGGTAGATTTACATCAAGAATGAAACGATAACGTTGTCAAGAATTTTTATTAACAAGTAATCAAAAAAAAAATTAATAATGTGTTTGGCGACCCCGTAGCTGAATACACTCCTGTATACGTCTAGGCATGGACAAAATGAGATGTTCAATGTCTGCTTGTGGCTTCTCGTTCTAAGCAACTTAAACTTCATGTATTAACTGTGCCAGAGTCTGTACAGGATGGTGCAAAGTGGACAGTCTCCTTCACATCATATCCCATACATGTTCGATAGGATTTAAATCCGGAACACGGGGCGGCCATGGCAACATATTAACGACAGCTTCTTGGAAAAGTCCATAGTTTGATGAGCAATATGGGGACGCACGTTGTGTTGCTGAAAAAGGACGTTTCGACGGCCGTCGAGATAAGGCAGTAAACTGGTTTGTAAGATGTCTTCAACATAACGCGCAGCTGTGATATTGCCTCGAATAAACACAAATGGTGATCGGTTACCATAGGCAATAGCCCCCCAAACCATTACTCCAACTGTCCTGTATACATGCCTCTCAACAGCAAACCCGATATCTCGTCATTCTCCACGACGGCGTCTTACCATCCTACGACCATTATGCATTCCTAAACAGAATCGTGATTCATCGCTGAATGCTACATTACGCCATTCTGCTACCCAATGCTGCCGTTCTCTGCACCAATTGAAACGTTGATGACCGTGGTCCGCAGTCTAAGGAAACACTAGTCATGGGCGGAATGAAACCAGTCCAAAGGCTCGAATACGACAATATAATGTACGCATACTAACAGGTCTACCTACTACTTCAAACCATTGGTCAGCAATTTGACGCGCAGTAGCAAAACGGTCTCGCAGAGCCGGTAATCTAAAGCACCTATCTTGATGCTCTGTGGTATGCCTTGGTTGACCAGTTGGTCTCCTTCGTGTTCCTCTACCTTAGTTTGTCCACACACGACAGACACGCATAGCCGTCATTGCCGTACAATTAACACGACGGCCAATTTCGCGATACGACAAACCCATATCTTTATACGCAATAATTCTACCCCTGTCAAAATCGCTAAAATGGTGGTAATTATGGTTTATTCGAACTCGATGCATTTGCTTAAACTGAATACAATTAGACTGAGGAACAATAACTAAAAATTTCTATATGAACCGGTTTTCACAAGTCGGTCTCTCACAAAAAAAATTTAGAAGATAAAACTTTATTTTTACAAAAAGTAGAAGCGATAAACCATTGGTATTGTTATCATAACATGTTTTAGATATAGTCATTCTGTTGCCAAAAAATTAAGTTCAAGAAATTACTCCTTCTGGGTGTAACACTTCTAATGTCACTGAGTATATTATCATGCGTAATCTCAGCTAAGCGGTCATGATCAACGAACATCAATTTAAAGCTATCAATATTTGTAACATCTCTACATAGTGCTTAATCTTTTAAATGATTTTAGTTCGTATGTAATCGATAAATAAAAATCCCACCATGACTCACATAAGTAGGATGTGAATTTTACAAGTAAAATTGTTATCACTTGTTTACTTTCAGATATTGTTAATAAAAAGTGTATATAACATACACCATTCATTTTTTATATAAAATTGCATTACAAAACACAATATATATATATATATATATATATATATATATATATATTAATGTGATATTAAAAGTCAGAGGTGCGCCAAGCAATTAATTAGCTAATTAATTAATTAATTAAACTTATTTAAATGATGCAATTATGATTTTATCACACTATTTAATTCTCTTATCTCAGGGTTATATTCGTGCTTCAATATCTATGCTTTACATATGATAGGTAAGGTCTATTGGAATACCGGAATAATAAACATATATGATACAAAATTATATATTGAAATAAAATTCACACTCAAATATCTTAAACAAAAATATCTCATACAATGATTATCAAAATTTTGTTCTACGTAAGTGAACCTTCAAAAATTAATGTTATATACTATATAAATTAAAATTTCAAATCAAAATTGTTGTTCTATATCTCCTGATAAATATTTCTATCTTTTCTGAAGCAATTAAAAGAAAAAAACTTTGTTGATAAAGAAAAACTGACGAATGGTAAAAAAAACTATCTCTCTGAAGATGAGTTGTCCAAATCCTGGTTCCTTGTAGCCTACACTATCTATTCTTCGCAGTTCCCTAGGTAATCAGCAATCTTACAACAAATTATTGCGAGCCTCTCGTCTTCAATGATCTCCTTCAGATGCACGTATCGTTCAAAAGACGCTAGCCTCTTCTCCTCTCAATAAACTGAATCTCTCGTTCCGGCCTGAATAGTGACTTTTGGAATATATAAGTAGAAAAGTATGACTTACAATATTTTACTGGATCAGCTTCCGTCAGGATACACCTAGTCCACGAAAACTTACAAACATTCACTTCTAATGCTTACTATCACTTGGGAACCGCCAAAGAACAACGACTGTTCGCCTTGCACCCTTGGAAAACAACTGATTATCTTTTCCTCCTCAAAAATCTAGCTAAACTCTCATTCCTACATAGCTATCCCACCTTTTTTTATCTCCTCCAATCAAAGCTCGTCATACGTATCCCCATCTACCATTTAGATAACAAACAAACAATTTTACCTACAATTATAAATTTCCTAAAATCTATTAACATGCTAATCGGTTCTACAAATTCTTAAAAACTAACAGAGAATTATACATTTTAAATATTTCGATTCTATTGCCTTATTCACCGTATCGGCGTACAAGTCTATTTGGAAAATCCACTTTCATTGTTCCATTATTTCACTACATTCACTCAAATATATTTTACAAAGAAAATAATTTATGCATATCTTTAAATTTTGTTTACTACAGGTAATCCAAAGATAATGGACTTTCAGTTTTTTGAAATATCTTTTATAGTTTATCAGTTGAAATATTTTGAATTATTATATTTTATACTTTGAAATATATTAAGAGCAAGCCAATATTATTTTCAATTTTACATAGCATAACAATATATATATACATAACAACGAGACATAAGTTAGGGATATGGATTATAAATCGCTTATCTGCATCAACAATTAACACTATTTTTTTGATTTTTTTATTCAAAGAAATAAATAATTCAATTAAATTAAATTTATAAGTTGTTTATAGTGTATTATCCCATGAAATAAAGCTAAAAAATAACTTGAAAAATAACTGTTCGATATACCAATTTTTCAATACTTTTTTCATTTATTTCAATATTTTAAAAAAACTACGCATTCTAGATAAGAACGTTAATAGACGACTTTCTTGAAAATACTTGCTTTTTAAAACGAGAACAAAAAAGTTATTGGAAATTAATCCCGACAGTAGGCATATTTTCTAATTGTTTATAATTATTCAAATAAATAATAAAAACATTTAAAACACGTTTCATAATGTAAGTTTTTGTATGGTTACTATATTTGCGATAGACACAATCGGTCCAGTAGTTTTTAAAAAATTATATTTATTTATCCCATTTAAGAGAACAAAGGTCATTTTCAAATGGCTGTACAGGTGCTTTGTCAATAATTAGAAAGTTTTTTTGTCTAAAGTCATGTTTTTTAAAAAAAAATTTAATTGATTACTTACAAATAATTGAAACAGAATGATTTTGGATATGGGCATTATATAGGCCATATCCCTAACTTATGCCGTACAGTATTATATTAAACCTAAAACTAAGATTAATACCATTACAATAATTAATATTAAACTCAACAGGATTCCGGGTTGAACCGCGTCGATTATCACTGCGCAGATCTTTCGACATCCTCTCTCATGTCTTTTTCAGGGCTTCCAAGATCTCAGTTTCCCGCTCCTCAGTCTACTGCTACTGGGAACAGCTGACAGTTCATGGGTGGAGGTTGTCGTGAGAGTTGGCGTTTAATAATGTTGGATAAATCATATAATGTTTATTAGATTGTTTCCATCAGGAGTTCCATATGGTGGAACTCTAGATGTAGTTTACCCCCTGCATGGGGTTGATTAACTCGAACTCACTGGTTACTTATAATTACTTTATGGGTTCTCTAAGTACAATAATAGAGAGAATACCCAGTTGACAGATGACAACACTAGCTTCGTCTGTTAACTCTTAATTCTTAATTCTTAATAATCTACTTCCGTTATTTTCCAGATATTTAACTCACGTGCGTTTGTTTATACATTTATGTTTTTCTAATATACACAATATTAAATAAGCTTTTGATTACATTGCAAATTTCACTAGTTCAGCATCTCGGTAAGCGTGTTCTATATACACCGATATTTTCAATTTTATAAACAAACAATCGCATTGAGCAATAAGCAATGATTAATATTATTAAAAGGATTGTAAATTTTTAAACTGAATTGGGTTACTTAGATCTGATTTCTGGATGCTTAATTAAATCCCGTTACAGGCGTGGGGATTGGCGCGAGGATTGGCGCGGGAGTTGGCGCGAACATTCCTGACCGTAGGATTTTGATTAAAGGGTGGAGCGAACAAGATTTTCTTTATCAGAGGTCTCAATGTCGAAAATAACCGGATATTGCATAAACTCTGTGTTATTCAAAAGCAACTTTGTTATTTTAAATAGAACACTCTTTATATTATTGCATTTTTACATTTTATCTAAAGAGTAGACCACGTTCTTTCGGGAAGTTACATCGAAATTGAATATCTAAATATAGGGTGTTCACAAACGATACGCCATTTCTTTAAACTTCAAACTATTATCAGTCAACAAGTTTAAATGAAATGATACTCTGTATTTTATAATTTTAATGAAATATAAATCAATTGTCTTTCAAATGGTATTAGAGTTCTCTATATGTTTTGACATCTGTTTTCCATAAATTTAATTTTTTTTTATAATTTTCAAACTAATACTTTTAACAGGTAACCTAAAACTATTCATTTTTATAAATAGGATTTAAAATGATATAATGTTGAATGCTCGAATAAATGAACTT
This sequence comes from Diabrotica undecimpunctata, assembly GCF_040954645.1. Lineage (NCBI taxonomy): Eukaryota > Metazoa > Arthropoda > Insecta > Coleoptera > Chrysomelidae > Diabrotica > Diabrotica undecimpunctata. The sequence goes on from NC_092806.1 coordinate 134,589,266, forward strand.
TGATCAAATGAAAGGCAGATATCGAGCACAGTTTATTAATTAAATCTTGCCCAAGTACTTTCGCTTCCTTGAGCATCTTCAGGGGCATTTCGTCAAATTTGGTCTATCCAACAATCTTTGAGAATGTTATAAACATAAAATTGTCACACTACACGACACAAGGATAAACAGTTCAAAAATTTTTTAAAAACGGCGAAGCTACATGTTGGTTGGCATCAGGAGAGAAAATATTCATCAAATCATTCTTTCTCCTGATGCCAATCAAAAAAATTGGATTTAGCTTGATTTTTTTTTGTAAATTGGACAAATTTGAATGAATATGAATAAGGATTATAATTCGCAACAATTTGTTATCGGTGTACTGGTGGCCTCGGCAAAAGCAATAAGGCATGTAGGACAAATGTTACTTAAACAAATTAAACCACATTTTACTTTTGTCAGGAGACAAGATCATTTTAAAAAATTGTCGACCGGTTTTTAACCCTTAAGTACCATGGCGGGGTCAAAATTGACCCCCCGCGTTTTTAATGCCAAGTTTCGCTGCCGAAACATAGATTGAGCATTGCGCGCTTTCTGCTAATCTTCGACCGGTAGGTGATTTATCGATCTACGAAAATTCCGTTAGTTTATCTGTTACTACTGCAGAGTTAGGCATGCATAGGGTCAATTTTGACCCGCTTATGGTATAAGTATTTCTAGTGCAATTAACGAGTAATTTGAAATGGCGGGGTGTAGTCGCAATAAACGTCCTCTGACACAGGAAGAACTTGAAGAGGAGGGACAAAAAATTATGGACAATGGACTAGATAGTGACAGTAAGGTTTTAGACTAGGCTAGTGAACACAGTGATCACGAAACAGACAGTGAAGAGGATTGGGACGATGATGATAAAAAAATTGGCAAATTAATAATTCCGAAACTGGTATTGAATATTCGGGTGAAGAAAGTGATATAGCTGACTCAAGGGATGTGTTTTATGGCAAAAATAGGTACAAGTGGTCTAAAACTTCTCCCACCTTTTCTCGTACACGTAAACATAATTTAATTAGTCATTTACCTGGTGTTATTGGAAAAGCTCGAGCTAGTATGCCAGAGAAACCAGTTGATGCTTGGGAATGTATTATTAGCCACGATATATTGCAAGAAATTCTTGAGAAAACCAATGAACGAATAACTAATATGGCTTCTAAATATAATTTACACAATTTATCGTGTCAATATACCAATCATCTTGACATAATTGAATTAAAGGCCTTCTTAGGCTTATTATATTTAGCTGGGGTATTTAAATCCAATAATAAAGATTTAAGGTCTTTATTTGCTACGAATGGTACTGGCCGTGATATATTTCGAGCAACCATGTCACTAAACCCATTTTATTTTTTGCTTGGAAGCCTTTGTTTTGACGACCCAGCTACTAGACAAGAACGTATTGCGCACGGAGATAAACTGGCAGCTATATCCAATATTTTTAATATGTTTATAATAAATTGCCAGTCCAATTATAGCTGTGGTGAATATGTCACAATAGATAAAATGCTTATTGCATTTAGAGGAAGGTGCCAATTCAGGATGTATCAAAAATAAACCAGACAAATACGGTCTGAAAATGCAGTGTTTAGTAGACTCTAAGACACATTATTTGCTAATTGGTTTTATATATACTAGAAAAGATACACGCAGAGCAAATCAAAAAAAGTTATCCATCCCCACTCTAGATGTTTTGACACTTATTCCACCAATTTGTGGTACAAATAGAAACATAACAGCAGATAATTGGTTTTCGTCCATTGAGCTCATGAAAGAACTGAGAAGCCATAAAATTTCATATGTTGGAACTCTAAAAAAAATAAAAGAGAGGTTCCTGCTAAATTTCAACCCCAAAAAAACAGGCCACCTAATTCTGCCTTATTTGGTTTTACAGAAAGCAAGAGCCTTGTATCTTTTGTTCCTAAGAAAAATCGTGCAGTGTTGTTAGTGTCAACTATGCATCTTTCCAATAGAATGGTTAATGGAAAGCCAGAGATTATAAATTTTTATTAACGAGACAAAAGGTGGGGTGGATTCATTGGATAAGAAATGTGCATGCTATAAAACTGGCAGAAGAACTCGTAGATGGCCTCAAGTAATATGGTTTCGCATTTTGGACATTGCAGGATTAAATGCTAACGTAATTTTTAATGGAGTTCAGCAAAATCAAATAATGGACAGAAGATTGTTTCTAACCTTTTTAGGTCAAGAACTTATTAAGGCCCATTTAACTCGTAGAACTCAGCAAACTTGTGTACCGAGAGAAATTCGTAGTGCCATTTTTAAAGTTTCCGGACTTCAGGAACCAATGCCTGCCGCAAATCCAGAGCCACAACGACGAAAAAAGAGGGGAAGGTGTAAAATATGTCCATATTCCAAAAACCAAAAGAAAGAAAGCTCATCGTGCGATAAATGTCGAGATTTTATTTGCAAAAATCATTCCCGCATACAGACGTTATGCATAAGCTGTGTTGAAAATTAAGGTAAAATCATGCTTGTCATTTTTGAGATACGAAATCTAAATCGATTTTTTTTATTTTAGGTAGGAGCTATGATACCTAGATTTCACCATTGGATATAAAAAACTGCACATTGTTATAATTTTTCTTATAATTCGAGAAAATGCATAGCTATGTTAATTTGACTGAATATAAAAGTTTTTTTTAAATAAAGTTATATCTAATTAACCAAATTCGTTTATTTTTATATAAATGTAAAAGTAGCTGTAAACAAAATAATTTAAAATAAAACGTTAAAATAAAAAGTTAAAAAAAGAATATTTTTTGATACAAAAAACAATGGGGGGTCAAATTTGACCCTGCCATGGTACAAATGTTACTATTTTTGGCCATGGTAGTTAAGGGTTAAGCCACATTTACGTTACTAAGTTTTTCACTATAGCACTAGTTGCAATAATAAAAATAAAGCTTAGAGAACAGATTATAGAAAATATATCAAAAATCGATTCTAGTATATATATTTTAGTGAAACTTATAATAATTTTTATAAAAACTTTACTTACAGTGGGCTGGATCCTTTTTGCAATAGTAAAGAATATCCAAAATACGATCCTTCAATTCTGTCATTAGGATTTAACTGAATATTCACTACATTTTTAACGTCAAAATTGATTGCACTTACAAAACACCCACCAAAAATTAAAATTACAATAGTTAAATAGAGTTTATAAAAGTTCATCATTTTGTATAAAAAATATTATCACAGCCGCTAAAAATATCTCTCATCAACTGCGGGTGTATTCCCAACAATATAGCGCTAGACTCGGAGGAAACCGATAAGAAAAATTGTTTTATTTGATTTTATTAATAATACAGGAAAACCGTTCTTTGTTTATTTAGTCACTCTTTCTTCGTACGATAATCACAGAGGCGTACGCATGTTGTATAAAATATAAATTATAATCAGACGGTGGAGCCACAATAGACCTCAGGTCGAGTGGAAGGGTGGTAAAGCCCTTACAAATATTAAACCTACCCTAATCACATTGTTACTTTTATAATTTTTTTCTCTACTTTTGATTTATTTCTTTTTGAATGTTACTTTTGTGTGTTTTCTCTAGAGAAAAAACACAATATAAATTATTGCCAGGTAAATAATTATAATAGTATTTTAAACATATTTGAATCGCTTATTTCAAAAACAATCGGACAGTTTGCAGAAGATGAAAAAATCGTTTTGAGAGTTCATTTGAACATTTTCACTAAAAGTAAAGTTTGAAGTTAATAGATCACACCTAATATAAGAATTTATCAAAAACAAAAGCATTCTCAATCGTTATTAAACACTTTAAGTAAACATTTTTTAAATGGACTGAGTTTGTTGATTGAAAAATCATTGAATATAATAGACCCCTGATACTTGTCTTTGTCGACTTTGAACAAGCATTTGATACGGTCAATTAACGTGGACTGCTCCAAGCTCCAACACAATGTAGAATAGATCACCGATACATATCCTTCATCAGATACATCTATTAGCATGCTACAGCCTGTGTTAGACTTAATGAAGATACTGGGACCTTTTGTATTGAAATAAACTTTCGGCAAGAGGACAACATGTCTCCTAAATTATTTACAACTTTGCTAGAATACGCTTGGCAAACAATAGATTGAAACGAATAGGGCATCAATGTAGATGGAAAATTTTTAAATAACCTTAAATTTGCAAATGATATCGTTATTATTGCAGACAGCTTTGATCAGGCACAGATAATGCTCCAAGAACTCCATACTGCCACAAAAAGAGTTGGTCTTAAAATAAATTTTTCAAAAACACAATTTATGACAAATTTAGTCCGCAACAAAAACATCTCAGTAGAAGACAAAGATATTGAGCCAGTTGACTCATATAAATACTTTGGCCATAAGATCAGAATAAGTCAACACAACCAAACAATTGAGCTGAAAAGAAGAATAAACCTCGCTTGGGCTGCATTTGGAAAAATTAAGGATATTTTTAGGTCTAAGATTCCAATGTGTCTGAAAAGAAAAGTATTTAATCAGTGTATTTTGCCAGTGATGACCTACGGCGCAGAAACTCTAACACTTACAAGAACAACAGTGAGTAAACTACAAGTTGCGGAAAGGGAGAGAATAATGTTAGGGATTTCTGTACGTGATAGAATACCCAATGCTACTATACGCAAAAGATCAGGAGTAGCAGACGTTATTGAAAGGATAACAACAGTAAAGTGGAACTGGACAGATCATGTAGCAAGATCAGTTGATGACCGGTGGACAAAAAGAAGTTTGGAATGGAGACCCCGAATACAAGCTAACAGAAATAGAGGTCGACCACCAACAAGATGGACAGATGACATAAAAAGAGTGACTACAAATTGGATTCAGATGGCGCAAAATCGGACTAAGTGGAAAAGCATTTTAGAAGCCTATGTTCAGCAGTGGACGTTAGACGCTAGTTGATGAGGTTGCTTCAGTAATGAAATGTCAGGTTTCAAAACAAAAATATTTATTACTAAACAATTTAACGTATTCACTAGCAAGAATACTAACTGCCAGGAGCATCGACGTTGTAGACAAAATGATGCAATTTGGAAATTGAGAACGAAATTCGTTGGTCTCTTGTTAACTTCTGTGTGTCGATCGAAGCACATGCAGACTTATAATTCCTAGGCCACTAGTCTTTAAAATTTATAATACTTTCCCTTTTAATTTCACAGACCGTGAATAGGTTTTGGGCACTTGCGGTAATAATGATCTCCTTGTTCTTATAGATGTCATAACCTTGGTCAAATTTTCTGAGGTTTCTTTGTATAACCCCAAAAACTCGGTTACAGGCAAGAAATAAGAGACCTCGAGATATGAAAAATTGTAGCATTTTTCTAAATCTGCGTGTATCTGTTAAAGCCAAACACATTCTTGTAGCGCAGTGGTTTTTGTTTCGACCTGGGTAGTTGTCAGAAAACAGGCGTAGTTCTTTTACATCTGTTCCAATATATTTTTTAAGATAATCTAACAGAAAGCTGCAGACTTCATTCCTCGGGCTTTTTCGTGCTCGAAAGATAAAATAGGTCTTGTACAGGAATTGCAGGAAGTTCTAGGTTCTGCATAGAATCAAACGCGATTGCTTCTACATAATCTCTTTGAATGCATTCCTCAACTTGATCATGTAGGGCAGTGTAAATTTTTTTACTTCGGCGGCAGTGGACGACTTTTTCGGCAACCGCTACTTTTTTGCTGCTTCACGAAGACTACGGCTTTTAATTTTTAAATTAAGCTCCTTACAGACATTGCATTCGTCAAATAATTCGTGCAATATTTTACCTTACCAGAGTAATGAGATACTTTGACTCGAAATATAGTTATGTGGCTACGGATAAGTTCCCTAGTTCCAGCATCAATAATGTTTCCTTTTATATTTTCCCCCCTTATCTGTAGGTATAACACCACATACCACAAGTCTTTTAATTCTTTTTAGCCTTTCTCTTCCAATGGCGTGAATACTTAAAAAACACCTACGCATTTCTTTTTTTTAGTCTGATCAACATTAACAAAGAGCTTGTAACTTCTTGTACTATATTTACCTGCTTCATTATGTTTTGTTCTTCTAGACACCTCAAACACTATTAATAATCCTTGTAGATTTATATCCTGTTCGTTTTTTGTTGTCATACCGTAAAAGTTACCAAAAATAACGTTCCTTTGATCTTCGTTCACTTTTTCAGAACATTTGAGTAGACACCTAAAAAATGTATTTTACACACTCAAAAATATTATATTTTTATTGTCTTACTTGCACTGAGGTCCTATTTGCTTTGCTTCCATGGCCCTATTTTTGTAGCTAATATATGTTTGCCCTTTAATTCTAGAGTTTCTGATAACATTACGCTGATATTCATCCGATTTCCTAATTCCCTTACGCCTTTAACTAGCAGGCTCTCCATCCTTGGCGTTTTCAGCACTGATGGTTGGTTGATCGTTGTTCATAATAATATTAAAATATGAACGTTTTTCTTCCAATATACAGACACATTTTTATAAACAGCAATAAGAACAAACAATAGAAACAGTATGAATTTTATAGGTTATGGTAAACGTTGATATGCAAAATCACAACTGACAATTTAGTGCAGAAACAACCTTAGTCCGGGATTAAGGTGGTTTAAGAAATATATGAATATTTTAAATCGATATAAAATCAACTATGCTTACGGGACTTAGGTGAATTCTGCTATAAATTGTGTGTAACCCACAGAAATACATGTTGGTGATATAAACTCAAAATCGCCAAAATGTGACTTAGGTTGTTTCTGAAAAAAGGGATTCAGTTAAGTTTTACCTTTTATTACTTAATCCTTCAGTACCAACATCACGTCTGGGAGACGGACGCTAATTTTTGGTTACAGCTACAGCAAAGAATCGCCTTGCATTTTAAGGTCAACATTACATGTACCTTTGGCTATGCTATTTCTTGATTATTAATTAGTTTCGGATATATGTTGGTAGTTTCGTTATACTTTGTGTTCAATGGCTCTCCAACCAAGTTATTTATATTCAGTGTCAGTAGAAGACAAAAGCTTTGAGGAACAAAAGTATTAAATTGTTATAATGAAATAGATCGTGACTGTGGTGATGTCGATCTGGATTGTGATAAGGATTTTTTCCTTCAGAGTAATCATGAGACTGATTTTAAAAAAGGTGTTCAAAAAGTTCAAGGTTTATAGTTTATGTGTAAAAGTTTGAGTTAACTTAGAACTTTCACAGAGCGGTCAATAAAGCTTTACAAATGAAGTCATAACAAAATTGGTTAGGGACCGGTGTGAAGGGGAAATTATAAAATCCGTGCACTCAAAAAATGAAATTGACTCTTGGAACACATGCTGCTTTTAATATTTCTGGAACTTGTTGATTCATTTTTTAATTTGTATCCGTGTGTCCTTAAGGCGACAGTGTTCTGTTGGGAGATCTACGATATTTAGCAGATCATTCCTGTTCATATCTTAAAGATCTTTGGATCCCTTCTTCGAAGGTTGAGGTATAAAAGCCATTGAATATTTAATACTATTTTTTTGCACCAGTAGTGACATTTTATTCGTTTCACCCAGTCCAATATTGTTCTTTTGGCTGTGATTGCCTTGCTATGCCAACGAAAGGATTTGGACTATATTTGGAAGTGTTACTTTGAATATTTTTTTTGCCCCTACCCGGGCAAGTAGGTCTGTCTTTTCCTTCCCTTTAATACCGGTATAGCCAGGCACCCTAAAGTAAGTTTATCTTGGGTTTCTGGATATACTGGTATTGAAGGGAACGAAAAAGCAGACCTACTTACCAGGGAAGGGGCAAAAGTAACACTTTTTACGATACGAATAAAAAAAACGTAGTCTTATATTTGGCAACATCTTTTTCAGAGAAAATATTAATTTTACAACTCGAGTTTGTTAAGTTCTGGTGATGTTTTTTAATATATTTACTTTTAGAGAAAGTATCTAAGCTAACCTGTATTGGAATCAATCAGCGGTGCTCCGAATAGATGGAGAATATACAGATCAAGTCAAAATCTTAAGCAGAGTGAGACAGGGGTGCATAATTTCACCACTAATATTTAATCTGTACTCGGAGTACATTTTTGAAGAGGCTTTAAAAGATATTGATGAAGACATCTCAATAAATGGAGTCAAGCTCAATAACCTGCAGTATGCAGATGATACAATAGTGTTTTTCTATACCATAGAAGGGCTGCAAAATGTAATAAACAAAATAAAGAAAACAAATAGAACATATGGACTGGATATAAACACCAGCAAAACCAAGCTAATCATCGTCAGCAAGGAAAACATAACTGGCGCAAATCTGTATGTGAACCAAATTAGAATTAAACGTGTCTCATAGTCCAACTACTTGGAAACTATAATCAATAAGTCGTGGGATAATACCCAAGAGATTAAATGCCGCATTGAAAAGGCAAAAAGTGCTGTGTTGACTATGTGGCAAAAAGTGCTGTGTTATATGTACTCAGTGCTTCTGTACCGAGTAGAAACGTAGACATTAAAGGCGGAAACTCTATCAAAACTTCAGGCTTTTGAGCTATGGTTATACAGAAGGATCCTGAAAATACCAAGGACAGACTAAGTCACCGATGAAGAAGTACTACGGAGGATGAACACAACCGCGGATTTGGTCAACATTGTGAAGGGCTGTAAGCTGCAGTACTTGGGACATATATGGGCTACTCCAATGAATTTTGCAAGGTAAAATTGAAGGAAAAAGGGCTCCAGGATGAAGAAGAATATCCTGGCTTGCTAACCTGAGAGCATGGTATAGAAAGACCTCAACACAAGTATGCAGTATATCAACCAACAAAGTCATTATAGTTCGAAACGGACAGTTACCCTAAGAAGGAGAAGTTTAAGGAACAAATGTGTATTCGTAATATTTTTTTATTTCTACAATTGATTTAAAAATATTAAGGAAGACGGCCCTGACAGTGGCATGATTATACCACGTTTTAAACCGCTCTGTTATTTTTCAATTTTTAAATGTAAAATACGGAACAAAAATTTGATATCCTTAAATACTATCAACAAACAATAGTGCAGTGATAATGCCAATCAACTCAACCCGACGTGAGTAACAAAAAACTTTTATATAAGATATTACAATAGTAAATATAACCTATACCTACAATTCGAATCAAGTTCAACCTACTGGTTTTATCAACTGGTTTTTTGGAACCGTTCGGAACTGATCCACGAAGGTTCTTTGGCCGGTGACAGGGCCGGACCTGCGGCAACGTGGGAAACAAAATAAAAATGACTTCAATTAACCACATGACTACTTCTACTTCAAATACACCAAAAAATACTTATTCCAATGTAGTAAATACGTTCAAACACCCAACAGAGGACCAAGCAGTAGTACTCTCCAGTATCGAAGGCATCAAAATCCACAATTACATCGTAGCAATTGGATCACTGGTTGGTCCACGTAACGTCTTGTTTGCATCTAGAATTCCAAATAACAGAATATGTATCTACCTCTCTACCAAAAACATAGTCGATATGCTTCTTCATTCCTACAAATATATTAATATAAATGAGTCAGAAATAGAGATAAGAAGATTAATCACACCAGCACAACGACTGGTAATTTCTAACGCATGTCCTTCAATTCCAAACAGTATCATTGAAGCAGAATTACAAAAATTAGGCATCACTGCAGTTTCCAAGATGACTTTCCTAAGAGTTGGTATGGCAGAAACCGAATATAGCCACGTCCTAAGCTTCAGACGGCAAGTATTTATTTCGCCCCTTGATAATACTTCCATTCCTGACTCCTTCAATGTAATCCACAATAAAACTTATCGTTTATTCCTCTATATTGATGGACTAAACTGCTCTAAGTGCAAGACTATTGGACATAACGATACAGATTGTCCCATCATAACAACTGCTAACTCCTCAACCGTACTCTCAGAAACCTCTCCAAATACGACACCTGAAATAGATGATAAAAATCCTGAAACACAACAAAACATCGAAACGAACGCCAGCATAACTGAAACTATAGAAAACGCAAGTCAACCCTCCTTACCAAAAGAAACAATATCATCAAATCTAAATAATATTAATAATCCTGCTGAAACTGTAACTCTGCAACCTTCAGTTAATATTAATAAACAACTTACTCAAGTATCTACTCAAGTTAAAAGACAAATCCCATCCTCATCTGACATCGACCAAAATAACCCAGAAATGGACTCACAAATCTTTACTCCTCCTATCACACATAAACTAAAAAAACCTAAAAAACAAACTAAAACCTCTAACGACGACATTATTTGTTCTCTAGAATTGATAAAAGAAAAAATTGAAAACCGATCACCCCCATTCATATTAAATTGTAATGAAATATGCGACTTTCTAGTTAATACCTTTTATGCTAAACATCCTGAAACTATCTCAAAGAACTACTCAAATGAACCTTCCGAATTAACCGATATCCTTAACTTTATTCATTGTTACTCTCACAACTCTAAATAAAAAAAAAACATTACCAGATTAAAGAAAAAACTTAACCCCACTCACACATCTTCAACGGAAGAGACCGAAAAATCCGATGGGTAAATCACTAATCCTTGAATGGAACCCAAATGGGTATTTCGCTCACCTCGAATCACTCAAACTATTAATTCAAAAATATTCTCCACTAATACTGTGTATACAAGAAACTCGCTTCAAAGAGAATTCTATAATAAAACTAAAAAAATTCTACTCCTGAACCTGAACAAATTAAAAGATGTCATAGAAATTGTAAGCACCACCTTACCACTCCCACTCAAACGTTGTGAACAAGTAATAATAACTCGACTACGATTAGGACATACTATACCAACCCATATTCACTTAATAAATAAAGAAGCCATCCCTTTCTGCCACAACTGCAAGACACAAATCACTGTGAAACATATTCTGTTAGAATGCAAAACATACACCCAAGAAAGAAGAAAAAATAACCTCTCTACCAACATTAAAGATCTACTAAGCTGCCAGTTCAACGAAGTGCTGAAATATTTGAAAGACATTAAATTTTATAGTGTTTAATAGAATATATTTAAGTTATATATACATTGTAAGAAATTGAATACTTGTAATTTGTGTTTGTACCCCCTGCTAATAACTCTTAGTAGTTGATGCAGGGTCATTTTTGTTTAAATAAAAAAAAAATATTAAATTCAACTGTATCATATTTTACCCGCCACTGATTTATATATCAAATCGGTATATGTAAACATTACACTTAAAATAAATGACTAATATCGGTTGACTAATGCACAAATTTTATAAGCAATATAAATCATAGACATACATCATAATAAGGAGAGATCAGATAAAAGCATTAAAGAAAATCCTATAGTTGATATTGTAGCCAGTGCTTGTTTCCTATATTTATGTTGTATGTATCACTTATAGGTATAATATTATGCCACAACTACACTGCCCAGCATAAAATTTAATTTAAATTGATTTTAAAAATTATAATTTTTTTTAACTATTTTCGGTTGTAACATAGTTTACTAACAGATTACTTAAAGAAAACAATGTTTTGTCCTTCAAAGTGTATTGAAAGTAATGAAAATAAACAATTTTTGTTGGAGATACTAAGTATTGAAAATGGACAACTTTTAATTTGATATGCTTTTTGTTGAAACAAAAGAAAGTTTAAGAACTTTATTAGCGAGTATTTCCTCCTCTGGCAGTGATGTGATAACAGCTTGCAAACGACAAGACATCCTTTGATCAGATTTTGGTTTACGTTCTGTGGAAGATTGTTCCATTCCTGCACCAATATGTTGCGAAGCTCTTTTCAAGTTCTGGGAGTCGATTCCGTAAACGTCTCTCCATCTCATCGTAAACATGTTCTACGAGATTTATATCTGGACCGCGAGCTGACCAAACAAATCTTAAAACGATGTAAACCTCGTCAAGATACTCATTACCTATCTGAGTAATGTATGACCATGCATTATCATGCATTAATGTTGCATAGTTTACAAGAGTAACCATAAACGGTAAAATATGGTCTTCTAGAACCTGTGTCAGGTACTTACGCACAATCCATTCTCAATAAAGATCAACTCCATGCAAGTTTCAAACAATATGCTATATAGGCATTTACGACATAGGGAGCTATGTCATAATTGATCCTCCACCAAATCAAGTAGCTCGGCAACACACGTTTGAGCAGATCTCTCGCCTAGACGTCGCCACACTTGTACACGTTGTTCTGAGCCCGTAAGGCAGAATCTCGATTCGTCGGAAAACAATACACGACTCCAATCCTGTATTGTCTAAGCCAAGAGTTCTCGTGCAAAATTTGATCTAGCAATTCGGTGTTCACAGGAAAGCGGCGGTCCAGTTACTTTAGTTCGAGAAGATAAAATAGCAGCATGAAGACGCCTTCTAACTGTCCATTCACTTACGTATCCATTTTTCCCTTTTTATAGATGATTTCGAAAAGAAACTACCGTAACCTTTCGGTTTCTCAAAGCACAAAAAATGACAAAGCGGTCATCTGGAGTGAGCTGTTGTTATTTTTGCCTCGATCTGAACCAGGTCTTCGAGTAAGCAGACCAGTAACTTCGTACAGTTGTCGTAGTCACTACACACTCGAGAGAGTTACATCAACGTTTCTCACAGTTTCGTACTGACTATGTCCATTCTAACGCCGCCACAATTCTTGTCACCTCACACACAACAAAATTAATGCTCATTGCAATACACTGATAGTGACAGCACTATACAAACAATTTACAATTGACGTTAAAACTATAGAAATAAAAGCTATTATGCTGATGGTTTTTAGGAATTAGCGTAAGGGGCCCTGTTTTATCTCAAACGCTTATCGAAACAGCAACAACAACAATTTTTTCAAGCAATTTATTAGTAAACTAAGTTAAAACCCAAAATGGTCAAAACAGAATAATAACTTCTTAAATAAATTCAAATTAGGGTGTGACTCCAATTTTATGGTAGGCAGTGTATATTGCGCGTCTTTTTAAGTAGATACTTACAGGTATCTACAACAAAACAAGATATAAACAACGTATTTTTTAAATTAAATATAATATTTTATAAATAAAACGGCCCACAGACGTTGTAATTTGTTGTACTACCGATCGTACGATAAGTTGCACGATAAATCGTAAAAACAGATCACAGATCAGAGAACGTTTTGCACATAGAAATGAAAAAGTGACAAGTGATCGGATAACTTTCCACTCGTAAGTGCCTCAAGAAAGAGTGTAGTAATACGCATGTCCAAGAGTACCGGAGAGACGTAACTAAATATGAATAGAATCAGAGAACAACCCAACACAAACTAATAAGTATTTTTGAAAAATTTAAACGCAGAATGAAAGACCACATTATTACTGAGGGCCAAAAGTCCCCGAAAACTTTTATAATGTTTATTTTAATAAGTTACAGGGGTGAAAAAAAAAAAGAGAAAATTTAGTGTGATTTTTAATTTCAAATATCTCATTCAAAAAAACTTTTTGTTTATTCTAAGGGACTTTCGGCCCTCGGTAATAATGTAATCTTTCATTCTGTGTTTAAATTTTACAAAAATATTTGTTAGTTTTCTCAGGATTCCAAAAAAATGTTAAAAAGCATTGGCCTGAAATTTTGCGTCTACGCTCTTAAACGAAACAAAGAAATTACTAAAATGCTCAAACTAAAAATTGTTGGAAACATAATTAGACCGATAATTGGGAAAATCTTAAAATTCCAACAGAACAAGACTTCAAAATTGCAAAAACATGGTTGCAAATAAACAAACTTACATTAAATTAACTTACAAGAACTTCGGAGTCATGGAAAGTACTGAGAGGATTGAAACAAAACTCAAAAGAAAAAATTAAATTGGGAAATATACAGGACAAAGAATGGAAGGACTACTACAAGGAACTATTAACAGAACAAAGACCACAATTCATTGGAAAAGAAAACAGGCGAAGACGAAGCAGATTCCCACAACAAGAAATAGAAATAACAGATAGGGAAATGAGAACGGCCATAAAAGCAATCAAAAATAAGAAAGCACCGGGACCTGGAGGCATCTCACCTGAGCTTATAAAATACGGATCAAAAAAATTACACCGGATGATACAATGGATATTTCAGAAAGCCATAAATGGAGAACAGCTCCCAAAGGAATGGACGGCGGCATATATGACATCTATATTTAAGAAAGGAGATAGAAAACGATGCGAAAACTACAGAGGAATAAGCGTAATATCATCAATAGGAAGATTATATGGGAAGATACTACGAGAAAAGATAGAGCAAGCGATAAAAGGCAAAATCGGAGAGGATCAGGCAGGCTTCACGGCAGGAAGATCATGCATAGACCACATATACACACTGGAACAACTGTTGGAAAAGAAAAAAGCAAAAAATAGAGATATACACTTGGCATTTGTGGACCTGAGAAAGGCGTATGACTCTGTACCAAGGTCAGAACTATGGGAGGCAATGTACAAATTAGAAATACAGACGGAACTCATAGAAGCTACAAAAGCTCTGTATAAAGAAAATAAAGTGTCCATTAAAATGGGAACAAGAATCATAGGAGACTTCACCACAACAAAAGGGCTCCTGCAGGGTTGTTCCACATCTCCAACCCTATTCAAAATATACTTAGAGAAAGCCTTGACTACATGGAAAAGAAAATGCGAAGGCATGGGAGTACCGGTACGGAACGAATACCTATATACATTAAGTTTTGCAGACGATCAAGTAGTGATTGCACAAGACCAAGACGACCTCAGCTACATGATGAAAAAACTACAAGAAGAATATACCAAGGCTGGCCTAGATATTAACCTCGCGAAAACAGAGTACCTATCTACAAGTGAAGAAGACATAGAAGATCTACAGATTGATGACAACGTAACAATCAAAGGAAAGGATAAATTCAAATACCTGGGGTTTATAATCACGAAAAAGGCAACAACAGAGGAAGAAATTACACAAAGATTAGGACAAACAAGAACAGCAATCCGACAACTTAACTCAGTATGGTGGGATAGACACCTAAATATGAAGACAAAAACGCAGATTTATAAAACATTAGTGCGAAGTATTATGACATATGGGGCTGAAAATTGGATCATAAACAAGAAAACCGGCAGTAAGATAGTAGCAACAGAGATGGAATGCCTGCGAAGATGCTGCAGAGTAACAAGAATGGATAGGAGAAGTAATGACGAAATAAAGCAAAGAACATCAATAGAAACAGACATACTAACATATATAGAACAAAAAAAGACTAAAGTGGTATGGACATGTAAGAAGAACTAGCGACAGCAGATGGATAAAGAAAATAACCGAATGGAGCCCCATAGGAAGGAGAAAAAGAGGACGACCCCGAAAATCCTGGAGGAACGAAGTAGACGACGCCATGAGTAAGAGAGGACTGAACGATGGAGAATGGAACAACAGAGAGAGATGGAAACGGTTGAGCGAGGGAAGGCAGTGAATACCTTAGAATCCCTAATATATATATATATATATATATATATATATATATATATATATATACATTAAATTATAAAAAAACTAAATAGGTACTCATCTACTTTTTGCTATATACAAAAGTTGTCTGCCAATTTTTAATTCGTTAAATATAAATAAAAAAGATCAAATATATGGATCGAAATACATAAAATATTTAGGAGTTTTAAATGGGAATTACAAATAAAAAATATTAAAACTTTATTTGTTGTATATCTCAATATTTAGTGACACTTTTGTGACTTCATCAGGAGAAAACTGAAAATTTATTAAGATTAGATATTGACAAAAGTTAAATATTTCATTACTTACAATATACTTAGAATATACTAATACCATAGAATAACAGTGCTAATACTCTTATAATTGTAAGTAATAAAGTATTATTTATAAATACAGAAAAAGTTCTTTGTTTAAAATTTGTTCTGTTAAAAATTTGTAGTGCCAAAGTGTGGATAGAAGCTTGCAGACGAGAAGATTTGTTATTCAAAATGGATTCACTTTATAATAATTATAGGATTTGTGAACTGCATTTTGAAGATAATGTTATTGTAAAAGGAAATAGAAGAAAAACATTGGCGCATGACGCAGTACCTTCAATATTTTCATATAATACGACAAACACAATTGACCACGGTGAAGATATCGAAGAACCACCAAAGAAGATTATCGTTTTAGGTATCCTCTTTAAGGACGGGACACGTCAAAAGACGTTTTAGCGTAACTTCCGCGACAGCCGGGTGGCATCAATAAATTACCTTTTGTAAATAAAAAATAATTACACCATTAAGAATGTCAACAAAAGTCGGCCCTGCAGGTAACTATTTAGTGCAATATTTCATATTTATTGAAAGTCAACATAAATGCTCAATTTGATTTAAGAGCGTAGGCGCAAAATTTCGGGCCAATTCTTTTTAAATGCAATCATTTTTTTGAAAAATTTAAATACAGAATGAAAGATTACATTATTACCGAGGGCCGAAAGTCCCTTAGAATAAACAAAAAGTTTTTTTGAATGAGATATTTGAAATTAAAAATCACACTAAATTTTCTCTTTTTTTTTTTTCAAAAATACTTATTAGTTTTTTCAGGATTCGGAAAAAATGAATGCATTTAAAAAACATTGGCCCGAAATTTTGCGCCTACGCTCGAAGAATTTATATTGTGCGATATGCCCACTGACTATTAATTTTCTGGTTGTTAGCTGTCATTGGCGGCTTGGCCACGTAACTTCAAAGAACTGTCGCTTCTCTGTGTTGGGTTGTTCTCTGGTATTAATCTAAAGCGCGACCAAGCATGTCATCTTTTCTGTTAAATAAAATCTAACGACGCGACTGAAAACGTAGGTCAAAATTTTCTAGTATTGTGTCTAGGAGTCTTTTTGTACTCAGATATTTATATAGTTCTGCAAGAAGTGAAGAATTGCTTTGTGGTTATTTGCCTACATGGATAAACAATGTGATGCCCAGCTACTCAAGTTGTATGAAGCAATTCCACCCGATGAGGAAGTGCCGGTAGACTCCGACGACGATGCTCTTAATAATGTGGAAGTTGAAGTGGCCGATGAGCAGTGTAATACAAGTAGTCACGAACAAGAACATCAGTCCATTTCCAAACCGATATTTCTTGGAAAAACGGACTAGAGTGGTTTAAACGAAAACTAAATAAAATTAGAGGGAAAACATCACAAGCTACCATAATAACCAAGCTACCTGTAGTTAGGTTGGCCCCTAAAGGTTCAAAAACAATTTTAGATTGTTGGAAATTATTTTTACAAATACCTTAATTATACCTTAAGACATAGTAAAATACCCAAACCAGAAGTTAGACCTTATGCGACCAGATTTTCAGCAAGAAAGAGATTGCCAACCCACATATTTTGTTGAAATAAATACTTTCATTGGGATTTTATATATGGCAGGTGTTCAAAGAAATCATCATCTCAATACTTCTGATTTATGGCACAGTGATGGAACCGCAGCTAAATTTTTTGTTGCACTGATGTCTGAAAGGCGATTCCACAGTCCTTCACGTGTCATAAGATTCGACGATAGCAGTACTAGAAAGAATAGAGCAGAATTTTATAAATTAACTAAAATACGTACGATCTTTGACAGTTTCGTCCAGACGTGCTCAGAGTTTTACTCTTTGTAGTGAGGTGTAATTTTACAATTGACAAGATGTTAAATACTTTTCGAAGAAGATGTTGGCTGGACGACATCAAGACGCAAGATATTGCCAATAAGTCGGAATTAAAATTTATTCTTTGAAAGATGCAAAAACCAAAAAAAGCAGACTGGAGGCCCATTCAAGTTGTTAAATGATGCCTCTAGTGCAGTAAAATCTCTTATCCAGCCTATACATAAAATTGGACAAAAGGTCACCATAGACACTTTGCGTAAAAATAAGCCCGACATACCAGCGAAATTACTTTAATAAAATGTATACTGACATCCTGCGTTCCAAAGAAAAATAAGTACGTTCTTTTTCTTTCCACCTAGGATGATGATGATTCAATTGACCCTACGCATACAAACCATACAAAATGTCCTTCTACAATGACACAAAAGGAGGAGTCGTCGTAGTGAATAGGCTCAAAGCAAATTATTCAGTAACTGGGAAAAGTAATCGATGGCCGTTTAGAATATTTTGTTCATTAATAAATATAGCTACAATAAACACAAATTATTTATAAAAGTAATACCCAAATTTTTATGCACAGATCAAACTAAAGTGCAGACTTGTCTCTGAGTTTTTTGATTCCTCAAAGAGTAAAAACGCATTTAATTACATCTCTGCATATTTCGTTACGCCAAAAGATAAGCAACTTTATATAAAAAAAACAGGTTCAGGCAGCATACCTGTTCGACTGGAGTAGGAACCCCATCTGCAAGGAGCATACGTCCACATTAACTTACATACGCTGTCAATTCACGAGGAAAAATGAAAAGCAGGACTTGCGACTTGTAAACAATTCTATGGCATACTTTGGTTATATTTTAGTGGTTGTTCCATTTCTTTGTATCTGTTATCTTTTATTTTAGAGTTTGTTCTATTTTTGTGTATCGAGTTTTCATTTAAATTTATATTCTTTTAATAATTGTTAGAAATAGATATTTTTAACATAAAAAGTAACTAAATATACTACAAAATAAAAATTTGTTTTAAATTCGTATTGTGAGATATATACTTACGCGCAACCAAACGTGTGACAGTAAATAGAGCGACTGTTCCCGCGTTACCGAACTACTCATCCAATAACCAATAGATTTTAAGAATTACCAACGAATAGACGAGGATTAATTCAAGCATTTATTAAAGTTAGTACAACAAAATAAAGTCCTGCGAGATGCAATTAGTGCTAAACGAAGATTAACTGTTAGGAGGTTAAGATATAGGAATCCCCCAACTCCTTTCATCGATCTTTATCCTGAACAACATACTTTCAATATGTTCCGACTATTTTTTTTTAAATATCATCTACCAATCTCATCTGTGGTCTTCGCATTGGTCGTATATCTTGTAAGGTCTCCAATGTTGTATCGTGGCGTTCCAAAGATGGTATTTTTGTCTAGCAGTTCTTACTTGAGAAGCTCAATTTAAGTTTGGCAATTTTTGTTGTGATATCCCCTAGTTTTGATTTTGATCTTAGTTTTAAAAAGAAGAGAAGTGAATCATACATGGTTTAATTAAATTATTTTAATATTCGCAGAACAAAAATTGTTTAAAAACGTAATTGACCAAGTGGGCGCAAGATTGGAAAGAAACATAGAGAATTATGTATAAATTTATATGGAAAGAAAACAATATTTTTTATGAATAATTTTTAAGTTTTATTTATTAGTATTACAAAATTAAATAAACTTTTTGCCACAAGTTTTTTTACAAAGAAACTATGTTAGGAATATTAAAGTTATTATTATAAATTAATATAACAGTAATTTATTTAAATTATTTTCTTCGTAAATAATTATGAATACATTACGTAGATCATAAAAATAACTGTATTGGTTTAGTAAATTTAAAGTCTTGTAAGACATCATTTTTTAAACTATTATCCTTTTACCCTACTTTCTATGTTCTTTAGTCTTCACTATAATAAAAATTTTTCGTTTTTTTAGGTTGAGTATAACTCAACTTATCCAGTACCCTTCGTCCTGCTCCAGCCTACATGACGTTCTGATTCTCTGGTTACATTTCAAATAATTGATCCTTTAAAACCAAAAAAAAAAAGTAAGTATATAAAATATATATTTTATTATCATTCATACAATATTTTGAATGTTTATGGTTAAAAGCAAAATTCTTAATAACACCAATCTTGGGAGTCCGGCCCCGATATCTAGCAGATCATACAGCTTTATATCGGTTCTGACAAATTTGTTAATTAGTGGTAGTTAAAATTAAAAATGACGTCATTGAAGCAGTTAACGAATTTGTATACCTGGGAACGCTCGTCAATACTGAAAATGACACTACCGCAGAGATAAATCGCAGAATTTGCACGGCTAATAGATGCTATTTTGGGCTTAATCTTTTTTTTAAATCTAGAGTTATATCAAGAAATACAAAAGTAAAACTCTACAAAACAATAATACGCCCAGTCCTAACATATGGTTCAGAAACCTGGACTTTAACAAAAAGCAATGAAAACATGTTAGGATGTTTCGAAAGAAAAATACTAAGGCGCATCTATGGAGCGGTAAATGAAAATGGTGTCTGGAGAAGACGATACAACTTCGAACTCTATAGGATATACCAGGAACCAGATATCGTAAAACACATAAAGATAGGACACCTGAGGTGGGTAGGCCATGTAATGCGGATGGAGCAAACCGACCCAGCTAGAAAAACGCTCCTTGATAGACCTTTTGGTCAAAGAAGAAGAGGAAGACCCAGAACAAGATTCCTAGATAACATCGATGAAGACATAAGAAATATGGAAATACGTGCTTGGCGGAGGAAGGCGATGGATAGGACTGGAGAAAAATTCTTGGGGAGGCTAGGACCCACACAGAGTTGTATAGCCAAAATGATGATGATGATAAAATTAAAAATATAATTTAATTTTTATATTGTTTGCAACTTAAAGTTAAATGTGACAGTGTACTGAAAATCGTAGAATTCTGTGAGTACAAAACTGCATTATTAATAACCTTAAAATCAGAAGTTTAAAAGGCAAAATATTTTATCGATTTCAATTCAACTTATCGATTATCGATAACAACTTTTTGCTGGTTCTTGCTTCTAACAAGTAATTAGGCTAGGCTGCTGTTCAATTTTATTAAGTGGCCAGGTCCGGCTTCAGATCCTCTGTGCCAATGTACGTAAATTCTCAGCGGGAAGATGGATGAACCGGAATCAGCTACTACCTCACGAAATATACCCACTACGTCACATATATCTTACTTCAATGCATTAAACAGTTTCAAATATCCTTCAAAAGACCAAGGTATTATACTTTCAACCATACAAGAAATAAAAGTTTTCGAATATATAAAAGCTGTTGGATCAATAGTACAGCCCAAAAATGTTGTTTGGGCATCCAAAATAGCAAACAACCGCATCTGCATCTACCTCTCCTCTAAATATGTAGTTGATCAATTTCTTAGCTCCCACAAATATATAAATATTGATGGTAACCAGATTGAAGTAAGAAGACTTATAACCACTGCCCAGAGACTCATCATATCTAATGTATGTCCTACTATACCTAATAGCATAATTGAAAAGCACTTAAAAACTATGGGTATAAAATCCGCCTCCAACATGACGTTTCTGCGAGTAGGCATGCAAGACTCAGAACACAGCCACGTACTCAGCTTTAGGAGACAAATATTCATAAGTCCTTTAGAAAATGCATCAATTCCTGACTCATTTCTAATCTCATTCGACAATACATCATATCGACTATACATTTCCATAGATGGTTTAAACTGCTCCAGATGCAAGATTGTCGGACATCACGATTCTGACTGTCCTTCTTTATTATCATCAAGCAACTCAATTAATCAAATGGAAACTGACCACCACGTGAATACTCATAACTCTACCAATGAAAAATATATTCAGCTACAAGATCAACCACGAAACCAATACCAAGAAGATACCGAAACATTAATGGAACCAGAACCCAATACCATACAAAATCACGCATCAGCTACAAAGGACCAAACCACTTCCTCACAAACAAACAATGAATTACAAATCTTGAATCAAGATAATTCCTTAGTAATTGAAAGCGATAGAAAAACCACTGAAATTACTCCTGCAACTAAAAGACAAATATCCTCTCCTGAAATTCTTGACAATTACCTACCTCCTCCCGATACTCAAAAACCTAAGAAATAGCCTAAAACCCAAGAAGATATTCCAATTATTCTAAATCAAATTAAAGAAAAAATTGAAAATAGAAACCCTTCCTTTACACTTACTTCTCATGAAATATGTGATTTTCTGGCAAATTCCCTTCACTCAAAACATCCTGAACGCATTGTTAAAAATTATTCAAATGAAAGCCAAGAAATAAAAGAAATTATTAACTTTATATATTCTCAAATACACAATAAAACTTTAAAAAACAATATCACCAGATTGAAAAAGAAACTGCTTCTTAACAGTCCTTCTTCTACTGACGAAACTGAGTAAGAATCAAGTTCTCAACAGTAAATAGTTAACACATAAAGAGTTAATGGCCAGCACATTTATATTACAGTGGAACCCCAACGGTTATTTTACACATATAGAATCCATTAAATCTTACCAAATAATAGAAAAGACCAGTCATCATCAACCGACTCCGAATAGGACATACTTTCCTTACACACAAGCATATCTTCAATCAGGAGGCTGCTCCGATGTGTACCAAGTGCAACACTCAGTTGTCAGTGAAACATATAATTGTTGAGTGTCCAGTGTACCAGAACGAAAGAATCGCGTGTGCCCTTAGTGATAATTTAAAAAGTATACTAACGTCAAATTTACAGTCTTTATTAAGTTATCTTAAAATGACTAAACTATATACCAGATTGTAAAAAATATTTTTTTATGTAACAATATGTATCTTACTGTTTGTGTATGTCCCCCCGCTAATAACCCTTAGTGATTGATGCATGTATATTTGTTTAAATAAAAAAAAAACACCAATCTTAAAGAATATTTTTTACTTTAGAAATATATAATAGTAAAACTTGTTAAAGTAAACATTAGATATTAAATATAGAACCAACCAAGCATGTCATAAAGCGACTAGAAAATATCAAAGCATCTGACCTGTACGAAATAGTAAATAACTAGTCAGAACTAATGAGGAATCGTAAACATGCATCATGGAAGTGTATCGATAAATTAGTCCGCCACATATAGAGACTGGAAGTCATTTCAGGGAGAAAATAATAAATGAATGGCAATGTGATTTCAGATAAAAAAAATCGTTTATAAACCAAGCACATAATGTTAAAACATATATATCAAAATAGTTTGAGTTCAGCATACTTGATTTTAAAGAAGAAACATTCTGCTCAATGTCTCGGCCATTTTACACTTAACGACAATACAATTTTTTCCGTGTAGTTGATATTTTCCGAGTTAAGGGGGTGGAGAGCATCATTATCGAATTATCTTGTTTATTATTACCTTTACGACATGAATGTACATAAGCAAAAATCAAGAAAAATATATTTCATCCAATTTTGATCTCGTATATTTTTTTGTTAGAATCAATATTAAAGTTGTATGTTCGTTCCTGTTGATGTCTTGCTGGTGATGACGTCACCGTCTAGAGTTCGTTAGGCTTGGGGCCTTAAATATTAATTTCAGCAAAAAATAAAGCAAATAAAAATTGTATAAAATATAATTATCTCTATTTTTGTTTAGGTACATTCATGTCTTAAAGTTAATATTCAACGAGATAATTCGATAATTATGCTTTCCTCCCCTTTCCACTATTTTCTCGAATGGAGAGTATAAGCTAAAAATCTGCAAAACGCTTATATGGGGTCACGTATGGATGCAGAATGTGGAGTCTCTCAAGCACTTAGATAAATCAACTGAGTATCTTCAATTCTTCACTACCGATGGTATGTGGATAATTAAAATAAACTACGAGCTAGGCAAGAAATTCTTCAACAAACTGAAAAAAAGTACTCTGCAGCAGGGACATTTCAATTTCTTTAAAGATAAGACTTCTGAGATTATACGTGTTCTCCGTATTATTTTATGGATTGGAGGCTTGGACTTTAAAGAAAGATGTTTCGGACAGATTGGAAGCCTTCGAGTTATGGGCCTACAGAAGGATATTAAGAATAAGTTGGGTGGCTAGAGTCACGAATGTCGAGGTGTTGAGAAAAATGGGAAAAGATAAAGAGGTTTTAAATACAATAAAAGTCAGAAAACTGCAATATCTGGGACATGTCATGGGGGGCAAGCGTTATAACTTGTTGCAGTTAATAATGCAAGGAAGAATACAGTGTAGAAGGAGTCGCGGAAGAAGACGCATCTCCTGGTTGAATAATTTGGGAGCTGGGTTTAACTGCACTTCTGCTGACCTGTTTAGAGAAGCAGTGTTGAAAGTGTGAATTGTCATGATCTGCTTAGAGGAGATGGTACGTGAAGAAGAAGAAGACGAGCTAGGCGAATTAATGCATAGCGCAGATGGTGTTAGATCTGTAAAGTCATTAAGTTCAAATTGGTATGATTATTTAGAAATAATACATGACAATCGGTTGCAAAAGCAATCCACACATTAAAATTTTAATAAAAAAGATCTGGAGCAAGGCATCATAAACGATAGATGGACGATGTAGAGGAGGACCTTAAACTCATGAACATGACTCAGTGGTAAAGAAAGTAGTCAGTAGTCGACAGGGCAGAATGCAAGAATATTGTTAAGCAAGCCAAGGCTCACAAAGCATTACAGCGCCAAGACAAGAAGTAGAAAAAGAAGGAACAATAGAGACGTGTCTTTAGTTTTAAACAACTATCTTTGTTTGTATTGTTTATTTAAATTTAACCTTACAATAATATAAAGTATTCCTAGAGCTACCTCTAGGAATAGTTAAAACGATCGAAAATATCTACCAAAACAACACAATAAAAGTAAAAGTAGAAGAAGAACTAACTGACCCCATTGAAGCTGGCAATGGGATAAGACAGGGAGATTCCCTGAGTCCTCTATTGTTCAACCTGATTATCAATAAAATAATAAAAAAAGTAAGAACTAAAAAAGGATACCAAATGGGAGAAAAACAACTTAAACTAATCTGCTATGCAGTTGCATCTGCTATGCACAATTAAATGCAGTTTCAGGAGCGGTAGGCTTAAACATGAACTATAGTAAAATAAAAATACTGAGCCGAGACCAGACAAATATAACAATACAAAATCATACCATAGAAAATGTTGAACATTATGTATATCTAGGTCATGTCATCAAACTAGGAAAACCAAATCAAGATGCTGAAATTAAAAGAAGAACACAACTGGCATGGAGCGCTTTCGGTAAACTAGCATATGTATATCTTGAAAAATACCTCCATTCCTACAAACTTAAAGAAAAAGGTGTATAACACATGCATACTACTAGTTTGTACCTACGGCTTGGAGACAGTAGCCCTTACCAAAAAATCTGCAAAAAAATTAAAAACAACGCAAAGAGCAATGGAACGAATCATGCTTGGAATATCACTGAGAGACAAGACTAGAAACACAGAGATAAGACGTAGAACGAAGATTAGGGATATTTTGGAAGAAAATACAAAAATAAAATGGCGCTGGGTAGGTCACGTAGCCCGATATAATGATAGGTGGACACAGAGAATTCTAGAATGGAGACCAAGGACGACAACAAGAAGCATGGGAAGACCTCAAAAAAGATGGGTAAATGACATAAGAGCAGTGGCAGGCAAATAGTGGATTAAATTGGCGCAAGATAGAGAAAGATGGAAGCAACTGGGAGAGACCTACATTCAGGAGTGGATAGAAAATGATTGAAAGCTCGAAACTGAAGAGAAAGACCAAGCGAATAGAGCAAACAAAGCCACAGGCTGCCCAAATGAAACAATATGGAGGAATAAAAATATCGGAAAAGAAACAAAAGGCAGAATTTACAAAATAGTCAACAGACCAATAATGACATACGCGGCAGAAACAAGACCTGACACAGAGAGGACAAAAAGGATGTTAGAAAAAGCAGAGATGAAAACACTTAGAAAAATTGATGGTAAGACACCATGGGACAGAGCAAGAAGTACAGATATACGACGTAGATGCAAGGTGGAGAACATCAAGAACTGCGTAAGAAATAGAAGAGTAGAATGGAACGATCATATAAGCCGAATGATAACAAAAAGAGTAGTAAAGACGGCAAGAGACGGTTCCCTAATAGGAAGACGATTAGTAGGAAGACTACGAAAACGATGGAACGACAACTTACTGGAGGCACATTGAAAAACAGACAGAGTCATGTCTATATAAAAAGAAGAAGAAGAAGAAGAAGAAGAAGAATATAAGAAATATAGGAAAAGAGATATAAAAAAAAATCTTGAAGAGATCAAAAATAGGTAGAAGTTTATAGTAAATTTCGTACTTATGAAAACTGTGTGTATTTATTTAATATTTTAAGTACATTTTTTTTTATTATCACTTAATGAATTTTTAACGATTTAATTTTTATTCAACTTACCATCAGCCGTTCAGTATCCATTTGTTCCTGATAGCGACGATCGAAAAATTTACACTAAAAATAAAAAAAAATATTATAGTAGAGGATCCGACATAACAAAGACCTTCACCGATCTGTTTAATGGATTAAAATTATTTGATATGTAATTAAGTATGTTAAAAATTATAAAAAACAAGAGGTGTCCGATGTAATTTTGTCCAGACATTTTGTTTGGATTTTTAGATTCCCCATTTTCTCTCCTTACATCTTTAGTATCGTCCGTTTTGCCTTGCAATTCTTAGAAGGCACAGATTTAAGCAAAAATATTGATTTTGGTTTCTTCAATAGAAATATTCGGATTTCTACTTGCTTGATTTATTATCAGATGTCGCTATAGCATCCATACTAAAGCTATTTTATTGTTGCTTCTTTTCGACGAAAATATTGTTTTTAAAAGGAAAAGACAGTTAAGATTTGATTTCACGTACAGTGCGTCTGTGTATCCGCTTATACGTATTTCACCCTAATAGAGATCATCAGAGACAGATGTTCACAGTCGCTCTGAAAGAGAAAATAAATCTTTTCTGGCTTAGGAAGCAACTCTAACATGGCTTCGTATAGACGCAAATAGCAACATCTGATATTAAAATCCGTAAACTAGTTTTCGAAACCAAATTCATATTTTTGCTTTAATCTGTGCCTTCTAAGAATTGCAAGCAAAACAGACGTTGATTAACTTACTAATAGAAAATTAGTTTACTAATAGAAAACTAAACAAAACCATAAATGGGGTTGATATTTTAGATAAATTGATCCTAGAGTACACACGTAAAAGAGTAACAAGAAGATGGCCCTTACGTATATTTTTTAACTTTTTGGATATTGCATGCTACAATGCTTTCGTTCTATGGAATATAAAAAATCCCAAATGGAACATCCAAGTAAACTATTTCTGAAGGAGCTTGGAAAACAATTAACCTCACCCAATATAAAACGAAGAGCTGAAGCAATACAAGAAAAACCCACCGGGTACCATAAATCCGTCATCGCTGCAATAGAGACCACCGGTGTTAGTGTAAAAAAGCAAATAGAAGTGTCACAATCTGGAACAAAACGAGGTCGTTGTTATTCTTGTAGGGATAGTGACAATAAATATTCAAAAAGGTGTGAAAAACATTTGTTTGTAATACTCATTCAAAACGCGATGAAGTCCATATTGTTAAAATTAAATGCAATTAAATGCATCTTAAAAAATTTAAATACAATATTTTAGGATTATAATTTTTATGTTTCTTTGTTTTTTGTTGAAGTTGAAATAATACTAACTATTTAAAAGATCCTTATAAATAAAATGATAATGGGTCACTCTTTACCCATCATCGTAATCTAAGTAAGTAAAATAATCTCCGTACTCCGAGGGTTAATTACCCTGTAGAATTCGGTATATTTTGCAAGCCTGGACAATATCCTTGCCTACATTTTCTTCTAAATAACTTTATTGGATATTACGAACCATAATGGAATTATTATAAATTCACCTCGTATATATGTGTATTACATCAAATAATTTATATAGTTATTATATTTTATAGAACATGTACTCACTTTGTATAAAACAAAAATTAGTAATCCCAAAATTAAAATTCCTACAAGTCCAGATACAACGCATACCAAAACAAGAACTGACTTCACGTCGTGGTAAGAAATCAATAAAGTTGCATGACCTTCCATCCTGAAATACAAATTTTAATTTTTTACGGTATTTGTCGGCTTTGTGGACATAATTTACTGGGCTTTAAAATAAAATATTACTTGTTATATGATTCCATTTGAAATTAACTGACAAATTAACGACCGTTTTTGGAGCATGAAGTTATTTTGTAAATATTAAGACGTATATATGCTAGTTATTACAAGGTAAGCGCAAAGTAGATGTTGAACCGTGCAGAGGACTTATAGAATAATGTTTGAAATGAACAAGGAGAGTGATGCATGTTCCATAAAGAAGTTGTACACTAGAAAGTTACGGTGAGCTGAAAGTTATCGAAAGCAACATTAGCGGAAGACCAAGGAAGACCTGAAGGGAGACACCTAGGCAGGACATGTCTGTAAAGTAGATCGATGTTGTTATAACAATATAAACTCCCCATAAAATATAACTCCCCATAAAAGTTTACTCTTTCCCTTCTTCCTGTGCCATGCTCAATTATCATGCATTTGCTATACTAAGTGTGTTGACGGCAGCTCAGAAAACACGATGCAAAGGACTAAACTATTTACTAGGTTTCTAAGCAATCTAAGATGTCCTTTTTCGACATGATCCACTTCTTTCTTTTTCTTGTCTTGTATTATTAAATAAAGTATATTATATTTCTTTGGTTGACGCATATGACTAAAGACTTCAGTTTGCGGCTTTTATTGTTCCAATTACTTCCGTAACTTTTTCCTATTCGCTGCAAAACAACCTTG
Source organism: Diabrotica undecimpunctata (assembly GCF_040954645.1). Classification (NCBI taxonomy): domain Eukaryota; kingdom Metazoa; phylum Arthropoda; class Insecta; order Coleoptera; family Chrysomelidae; genus Diabrotica; species Diabrotica undecimpunctata. The sequence continues at coordinate 134,617,978 of NC_092806.1, forward strand.
TTGCGAACTTTATCTACCCAACTTATTTTTAGGATTCTTCGATACACCAATGTTTTAAAGGATTCCAGTTTTTTTTTTTAAGTGTAACCTTTAATATTGTTCTGAAGCTATTTTCTTGTGGCATTTTAAATTAATTTATATTTAAATGGGAATAAGCCACAATTAAAGGTTAAAATACATTTATTGACGTTTCAATTTCCACTTCGGAAATCGTTCTCAAAATACAAACATTAGTAAATTTAATTTACTAATGTTTAATAGATACTACATAAAATCATTATAATATAATTTTAAGTCTTAAAGTAATATTGTTTCCACATAAGATTTTCTTCATCTTAAAAAATGCAGCTCTGATCTTATCTATAAGTAATTTCTGTTCTCATATCTTAGCTCTCATATTGATAAAGTGATAATGTTGGTTCTCTACAGTTGTTCTTTGTAAATTAAAAATAATAACATTTTCAACAAACTTAAAACAGAGAAGATTGTCGGAATTTTGAGGTTATAATGTATATTTTTGACAGATTTCTACTTAAGTTAAATTTGGGTCGTAGTAGGTATTATAAAACTGAAATTTACACTTAAAGTGGACATTTAATTTATTTAGTGTTTATTAATTTAAATTTATTGTGATATTGGGTGTTATTAAACAGACGATTTTATATTGTTATTAGTTGGATTTATGACTTTTGACATTATGATGAATTTTGACGTTTGAAAATCATTACGAATCAACTTTTAGTATCGATCTTTTATTTTTCTGTTTGTTTTACTATCTTTTGTTGACAGATATACTTTTGATTTTTTAATTTTCATTAAATGTCTCTACTTTGTTAGTTATTTTTTATATAGATTTTATTTAAACCTGCTTAGATTAAATATATGATGACTACGAAAGAATTGATCAAGAGTGGTGAATCGATGTGAAGACTCGCTATTCTATGACACTATCTTTTGGCGTCATTAGATCGGTGACGCTAGCCTCAGCATTTCACTATAGAGTAAAAAGTAAAATACAACGTTAGTATAGAAGCTTTGCTTCAAAAAGTTTACCCCTTGTACTTCCGGGCTTACCCCTAAAGCCCTCCCCGTAGGGGAACAGAAAAAAACTGTTAAACAAGAAATGTAGCGGAGATAATTTTGAATAAAAATGTTTATTGACGCTTTTTGTGTAGAATAATCGGTTCTTTTAAAAACAACCGACAAAGCGACCGGTAATTTTGAATGTCAGTTACGTGCGCTGATTAAATTTTAATACATAAAATTTGTATCAACGCGACGGTAAAACGCGACATACTCATCAATAGAAGTGATACATTATTGAGCTTATGAGAATCGTAAAAAATGGAAAATATCAAGCAACGTTTGCTTATTTAACAGCTTTATATCAACGGAATTTACATTCGATTAAATTCAAAAACTGGATACGTAAACTTCAATCTTCATCGTTAGAATACATTTTGATTTTTGTCAATAGGACACTCTGATCAAAAGATATAGAATTTTTGCCGTCTAGTTGATACAAATTTTATTTAAATAATTGATTTTGCGCGCGTAACTGACATTTAAAATCTTCGGTCAGTTCAAACGTTGTTCCTGAGAGATTGGCTCATTCTACACAAAAAGTGCTAATATAAATTATTGTTCAAAATTATCTCAGTTACATTTCTTTCTACGGCGAATGGATTTTTATTAAATCAATATTTTCCATTTTCGCCCCCTCTAAGAAGGAGTTTTAAGAGGAAGCCCAGTGTAGGATTAGCAAACGTTTTTGCATCTTTTTTGGGGTCCTAAAATTAACATTCTCAGTAAAATTAAGCTTGTTCGTCTCGTTTTTAGAGATAAATATCTGACGACTGGACTATTACGTTTAAATGTAATTCGGAAAGACTCTAGATAGAAATACATTTAATTAATTATATAATATTTAGGTACAATTTCGTTATTAATTTTATCATAAGGCAGTTATCGGAACTAATATATTGTTCTGATGCAATTTTCTTGTGGCATCTTAAAGTAGTTACTCGTTTAATGGGAACAAGCCACATTTTATTAATTTTTGTATTTTGAGATCGATTTCCGAAGTGGAAATTGAAACGTCAATAAACTTATTTTAAACTTCAATTGTGGCTTATTTCCATTAAAATAGTAACTAGTAATATTATATTATTAATATTATCAGGTCGCTTTTCTTGATTTGTAAAAAAATTTTTTTGTCAATTTATATTAAAGCATTTAAAATTGACAATAATTGACACAAACTCATCAACCTTATTCAAGGTGCAAATTGCCAACATAAACAACCTGACACGCACGTTCTGATGGTATTCGTCTTTTCATTGGTCAAGAAGCTATTAAATATAATTTATCGCCTTGAGTGACCATGATTGTCATTACAGGTCCAAACTGCTCAGTCGGAAACCAAGATTTTAATTTATTAATGTTTCAAAACGTTTTATTTTACATTCTTACACGTTTCAATAAGTAAATATTTTTAAAAATCATATGATACACTTACAGCACGGCCCTGTTTGGCTCTCACGTGCAGTTGTTTTTACGGTTTGGAATATGTAATTTGAATGATTGTAGTTGAAAATTGATGCCAAAATTACTTTCTTAAACAAAAACTTTTTAACACTGCGAAATCGCAGCATTAGGTTTACATTATTTAACAAAAAGCCTTATTCTGAAATATAACAACTGGGACTTACCATGTTTTTTTATTATAATGAAACGCTGATGTTGTATAGGCTAGTATCTTCTTCTTATCTGATAGTGTTAAAAAATATTTTTCTAAAACAAACAAATCTAATAGTGGTTGGTCCAAATATGTATATCAATAATCAGGGAGAAATCTTCTGCAAGAATTTATTTAGTTTGTTCTTTGTATATATATATATATATATATATATATATATATATATATATATATATATATTGTTGTGTTTCATTTTATCAATCAAGGATAGAATAAAAATTTTATTTTGTTATAGAACGCGGGCACATAAATTTGCGACGCTGTGTACATCGATTTGTAAATATTTGTTATAAGTTAGTTTTAAGCAGTGGATTTATCCATAATAACTTTTACCCTGAGAGACTAAAAAACATTAGTAAATACTTAAATGTGAGTAGACAATTGTTTCCCGGTATTTGTAGATATTATATTTTAAAAACCTTTGGTTTTGTTTCGCTGAAAAGGCCAAAGCCACTAGGTAGTTATTGTATTTAGAAAAATAAAACCGCTTTCATTTTCAAAAAATTTGTTTAGAAGCGATTGCTTAGCGAGTTTGGAATGGAGATGAAAGAGAGTGAATGTCTGAAAGTTTGGATTAGAAAAGATTATTATGTGATGGTCATCAGAAAGAAGCAAGTGAAGTTTTGTGTAGTCAGTTAAGAAGCAAGTACCAGTGGTGTTAATAATTAGAAGTGGGTGGCTGAAAGGTAGAACGAGAGATAGGTCAAAGTTGAGAAGTCGAATACTTCCTTGATTCTATATAGTCCAAGTGAGTAAGTCACAAGAACTATAACTATTAAAAATATTTGCGACACCAAGTAAAAAAAGTACTTGGGTCTCAGGCGATTGTTAGTATATGAAAGAAAGGAAAGAATTTTGGAGTTTGTTGAACGAGTACTGGTAAAGAGGCCTGCTCGTGTTTTGGAGAAAGAGTTGCTGGTATGCTGATATAGTGAAGTCGTTTTACCCTGTCGTATTTCGGATTAACCTCCTACTGGTCGGCTGTAGTACTTTAGTATAAATCAGCGCTACCAAAACAATTTTTTTAGAAATCGTGAAAAATCGCAAATTAAATGCTTTGTGATGATATTTTTGAACATTGGTTTAAGGAAAAATTATTAAAAAATCTGGAAAATCCGTCATTAATAGTCTTAGACAATGCTTCGTATCACACCAGAGAGAAGGAAAAGTTTCCCACAAGCAGCTGAAAAAAAGAAGACTTAAGAAAGTGGCTGTCGGAGAAAACTATAGAACACGAACAACTAGTTTTAAAAGCTGAATTATTAAATAAGTGCAAAGAACACATTACTGAGAAAAAATTTGTCGTTGACCAAATGGCACTAAAATATGGTCATGAGGTTCTAAGACTACCACCATATCACTGCCAGTACAATTAAATTGAATTGGTGTGGGGCATCACTAAAAACTACTATGATAAACATGCATGTAAGACCACGGACGAAGCCAGCGTTTTACAACTCTGACAAAATGCACTAAACCAAGTCAATGAGGAACAATGGCAGAAATGTATTGAGCATACTGAAAAAAAAATTTAGAGTCATATGGAATAGAACAAGTTATTGATGAAGTAAGACCTTTAATTATTCGTAATGATGAAGATTCAGATTAATCGGATAGCGAGTTAGATAGTGATGATACCTGTCCATAGATTAAGACGTAGATAAAAAATTAACACAAAAGGGTACCAACCACCAAAAAAAAAAAAAAAATAAGATTACCAATAAGATCACCAATAAGATTTTGGTACCAAGTACCAAAAAAATTAGATTAGCAAGTAAGGTAGATTAAGGACATGACTGGACGAATGACTGGGTATTAGACGACGGATGAAATGATTCGATGCTTGCTCGCTCTTGACTGCACTTGGTGCAGAAAAGGGAAAGTAGGTATCGGCACACACAACCATCATTAGATCGCCGAACAATTGCTTTGACTGGTAGTGATAAAGCCAAATGGGCTAACCTACTACTTAAATGTAAATACACGGAAATCTCTCATTGCCTGATGGGGGATACCGCGAAATAGTCGGGGCCTGGCTCCAAAGACCAGGGGGCGGAGGAAAGCCGGGGCTGGTTGTACCGCAGGAGGACAACCTACCTCGGTGGATTTGAGAAGGTGTGTGTGGGAAGTAGGAATAAGTCTTTGTTTTATATAGATATATATTTTTATAGATATAGATTTTATAAAATATATAAAAATAAAAATATAATACAAAATTTTGAACACCCAGTATTAACATTGGCAAATTTTTTTATGCTTAAATAAATGCTTATGCGAGTTTAGTACACGCTGAAAAAGAATTTTTGTTTTTTCAGCATAAAAATTTTTCAAAAACTTTAAATATCTCAAAAACTATATTTTATACTTTACTGAGAATTCTCTTCCATAAGATGAGAATTTGCTTCCATTAACGCTGCACCAATTTGTTGGGTAGTGATTTGCTCAGTTTTTGTTTCTTTGTTTTTTATTTTGCTTTAAACTTGACTTTTTCTTTGGTTTTGGTATCGTAATATTAGCCAACGAATTTTTAGAAGTTTCTGCTTTATCAAGGTCAACGTCGACATATATCGGATTTATGCTTAGACAAGGAAAGAAAGTCCATGTCTAAGCCCACAGTAGTGTTGGAACTTAAAGTGGGCGGTCTTTATTCTTTGTTTGTTTTTAAATGTTTTTGTTCCGAAGGAAAATAACTTCTTTCTTGTTGCAAAAAGTTTATTTTATCTTGAAGTTGACGAAATATTAAACTTTTATGAATTAATTGGTTTTAGGTAGAATGATTCTTTGTCTTCTCGATTTTCATCACTAATATTTAACTAATCATCAGTGATCTGATTAAGAAGCTTGATGTTTGAGGATTAATTTCCGTCTTGGTTAACGGCAATAATATTTTTAATAATGTGTGTAATGTGGAATAGATGGTTAACTAAAATAAAGAATAGAAAATAAATAAAAACATATGAAAGCTGAAAAACAAGCTGAAGGGTGAAGTAGAATAATAAAGAATAAAATAAGACTGGAAAAATGAAAGTAAATCATGAAGATCAGTTTATAATATCAAAATATATGTCTCAGATAAACAAGTTAGATATAGAAAACAAAATCTTCCCTTATGTAAAATTGTAAGTGATAGCATTATTAGGTACTACTTATATTACTACCTCGGTCTTATATTTTCATGGGCTGGTGAGCTGTCTCAACAAATAAAATAAAATCAAGTATTAAATTTCTCCGTTTCACGATAGATAAGCTTTAAAGTATTGTGTAAATTGTGTTGATAATTTAACAATTTACCAAAAGGTAGATACTTACCTAATAATGTTGTATTGATTTTTACTCTTAAACTATATTTGGCAGTGGCTGTAGGTGAATACAAGTAATCCCCTTCACAAAATAATGTCAAGCATTTATTTCTGTCAGAGCAATTCATTGCCGCAGTACTGTTATCGTATAAATTATGTTCCAAGATAACATTATCTATAATATTATCATCATCACCATCGGGTAAATTTCTTGGATAACACGATGTCTGAGTACCTTCTAGAGTGCCCTAAAAAATTAACGGGTCAAAAAACGAAAATTTCTTGTAAAATGTTTTTGTAAAGCAAAGGAAACAGAGTCGATGCTGAATCTTGATTGTATTATTTTACCTGCCGTGAGTTTTTAATCTGCTTTAATTTTTTAATGAAAATTTTCAATGTCTATTTTAATTTATTCTTTGAGAACGATAGCAGCAAATGTGTCTTTAACTTTTGGGTTTTCAACAAAATGTAAAATTCTCACGAAAAATAGAATGAACTTTACAAGTGCGTGATAGAATACAATAAATGACGTTTATCATAATTTTTGTCTTTGTCACTATGCTTTGTCGATTTGTCTTATAATATTCCTCCGTAAAGCAAAAAGTAAAAATTCAAAGATTTCTACTTATTCGAAACCAAAATTTAGATTCTCACCTAAATATTATGTGCGATGTTCGTTCTACTACTTAGAAAGCAAACAGAGGATGAATAAACTGATGGGATTCTAAAATTGCATTCCATATCATATCAATTTGTAACAAAAATATGTTAATGTAGCAACAATTGTGCTAGAGGAAGTCTGGGTGACTCTATCCAGTGTAGCAAAAGGGTGAACTCTAAAATGCACCTTGATACACCAACGAACTAATATGGGGAATAACGGAAGATGGAAGGGATTAGATAGAAATAAATTATGTAAAAGAAATAAATATGAATTTTATGAAGTAAATATGAATTTTAAAATATAACAGAATTAAGTGTTGGCTAGCGACTATGCAGGAGAATGACCACTTGACACTCAAAGAAGGATTCGGCCAATTTGCATGCCCTACAGAGACCGTAAGATATAAGAATTAATGACAAGAAAACCACCTAGAAATAAACAGATGAAAAAAATAAAAGCTGCTCTAGTGAATGGTTGGGCGCCAGGAAGTTAAATGTTTTCTTCCGAGATATCTTGTATTGCTGAAATATGAAAGATAGGTATTAATTGAAATATTGAATTGTTTTAACCCAACTTTAATAAATACCAATTTTATGTACAGACTATTTTAAACACTTATATATGACCCATCACCTCTTATATACAATTAACTTATCTATATTTACAGTAAAATCCCTGAATAATTATAAAACAATTTACCCCTGATATACCCCTTAAAAATTTCAAATTGTGACAAAAGTTAGATCCAATAATAATGTATAAATAATAAATATAATTATATACTACTCACTAATAGTTAGTTTTCGTTCAAAAATTGTTTAGGTTTTAAGAAAAAAATTCTCTGGGATATGTGTGCACACAATAACCTAACAAAGAGAAATTCAAGGGAGAGTTATAACCTCATCCCTTGGTAAACAATAAATAATTAAATTAAATTACAATGATAAAATGTTTTTTTTTTAGGAAAAATTGAAAATATTTATTATTAAGGATAGTTTTTGTTATTAAAAATTGAACCAAAAGTTAAACCTTGAAGAGGACATAAAAAAATTATTTAAAGTAATTGAATGATAATAAAAAAAAATAAGTCAGTTCTTCCTGTCGGTTTCCCTCGAAGAGTGGAGAACTGGACTCAGGTGGTAACAAGATACCAAACCTGTATTCCCTGGATCAGGTACTATTGGACAAATACGTCCCTTTAAACTGCTTCTTAATTTCCCATAAAAAAACCAACTTGAAACTCCTTCCCCTTATCTTTATTAAGTATAACCCCAACTAAAAAATAATTCTTCCCCTGACTTGTAACTGGATTCTTGAGTAGGCTAAAAAAACAGTTGTGTTACTCCAAGTTTTTGTACATACAAAAGTTAAGGAAAAACACAAGGGTTATCAACCTTGGAAGGCGATACAAAAAATGTCAGCAAGTGACCTTAAATTGAAATAAAAACCTTAATGGTTTTCGGTAAATAGTGACCTTCGAATGGTGTGACAATGTTTTTATAATGTATGGATATATTAAATAGATAATTTTAACGGAAAACATGATCTTTATATTAAATAGAATAGAAAAAAAAAGAAATATTAGCCGGTTTAAATGGTATGAAATTGAAATACATAATTGTTTACTTTAACTCTTGAAAGGAAATAAAAATTTGAGATAGATATAGAATCTAATACTTATAATTTATTTAGGTATAAAACTTTTCCTTAATGAAATAAGGTGAAATATAACATGTATCAAATATATGAGATACCTATCAAAGACGAAATTAAAATAAGTCTGAATTTTACAAACAATGGCGGATGGTATGAAGGATTTTTCCTTATAATTTATTTGTAATGTTATCTTACCGGCTAGGGTGATCCAACTGAAAATATCCTCGTACAAAACAACAAAATAACTCAAATGGTTTCTTCTAAAATAACAGCTCTTCACATAAAAAATAAACTTAAACTAAATTCGGGAAAAAAAATGGACTCCCAGCCGCTCTACTCTGAGATGTTTATTCACTCACATCCAGTTAACAAGTGACAAGTTGAGATTTTACACGTCGCAGAATAAATGTACTTTCAGAATTTCACCGCTGAGGGCGCAGTTTAATGCCAATATCAGAAAATAAAATTTACTAGGAGTTATTTAAATATTTAGTTTAAGAATATTTTAATATGAATTTAATTTAGAATTAAATTAAAAGATTCCAGTCACAAAAAGAAGGTAAACGATTATTTAAGTAACGGACTCGTTACATTCCCCTCTTACTTGGAGAAAAAAATTTTTAGTGATAAAATTTTTTTTTTTTTTTTTTTACTTGACTGATTGGTTAGATGTAGGTTAACCAATACTTTAACCATATGTGGAGCAATCAAGAATCGAGAAGAAAAAATAAACTTATATATATAAAAATTATAGCCATGGCAACAATTTGCCAAGTACAGCTATAAACTATATTAACTCACTAAAATATTTCCAAAACAATCTACATCGATTCACACGATTATCATTAACCACAGATTATGAGTGATGTAGAAACAAAGATATGGTTTCATATAAAGATACCCACATGTCTTCTTCTTAAGGTGCCATGCATTTCTGCGTAGGCGTCCACCGTACATCGTCTTGTCAGGTGAGATGTTAAATAATTCTGTTTTTAGCAGCATTGCGAAGCATTTCATAGCTGTGGATTCCTGTCCATTGTCGAATATTGCGCAGCCATGACATTTTTTTACGTCCGAGACCTCTCCTACCCTCTATTTTCCCTTCGAGTATCAGTTGCTGAAAAGTGTATCGTTCTCCTCGTATAATGTGCCCCAAGTATGCAGTCTTCTTACTTTTTACATAATTAAAAAGTTCCCTATCCTGTAAGCCCGCTCTTCTGAGTACTTCCTCATTTCTGACCCTGTCCGTCCATGATATTCTGAGCATTCGACGCAGGCACCACATTTCGAACACTTCAAGTTTGTTAATGAAACTGGCCTTTAACGTCCATGCTTCCATTCCGTACAGGAGAACAGGCCACACGTAACACTTAAGCATCTTGTATCGGAGGTTGAAGTCCAATTTGCGATCAGTCAGAAACTTACGAAGCCTCAAAAAAGCATTTCTGGCTTGTTCAACTCTGCTCTTTATTTCATTCTCGGGGTCCCAACCCTCATTCAGCAAACATCCCAAGTATTTGAATTGCCTGACTTGTTCGATTTCTTCTCCAGAGACATATATCTTTGCGTTGGGGTAATCATTTCTACTTATAATCATTGATTTTGTCTTCTTGATATTTATTTTCAAACCCCGAGCTTCACTTGCAAGAGTTAGATCATTCAAAAGACATTGAAGATCTTCGATGTTATCTGCCACTATGGCTGTATCATCGGCATACCTGATGTTATTAATAAATATGCCGTTAACTTTAATACCCTTATTAGAGTCTTCCACTGCTTCTGCGAAGGCTTTTTCTACGTATAAATTAAACAGCATTGGAGACAGTATACAACCTTGCCTTACTCCTTTTTTAATGGAGAAATCTTCTGTTTCGTTGGAATTTTGAAGACGTACTGTTGCTGTCTGATTCCAATACAGACCCACATGTAACTAAGTACAAAGTCACATACTATCTAGAGTAAAATTAAAGTAAAGCTTTAACATAGCATAGTATAGACTAGTACTACAAATACTCAATGCAAATAATCCAAAATAATGTGCAATCGGACCCTGGTTCCAAAATTGACTCATCAATGGACAACAGATTTATAGAAGAGCATATCCAAGGAATAATCAATCAGGCAAATGGGTGGACCGATACACAATAATAAGTAATAATAAAAGTACCAACATACTTATATAAAACAATATAAGTAACAATAAAAAATACCAAATGTATAGACAACAATATAAGTGTCGAATTGGATGGTAAATCCAAAATTGACCATACAGTGGACAACAGATTTATAAAGTAGCATATCCAAAGATAATCAATCAGGCAAATAATGACCCAATTCACACTATAACCAAATAAACCAAATATGGTAGGTCCACATATACCCACATCCGGTAATATGTGCCTAACCTTAAAATTCATCAAATAAATTATTGGATCAAAATGTGGGACTAACGGCTTAAACAAAAGGACAGCCATAAAATCGATTCCATCCTGATGATCTGCCATCAGTACATTTGGGATCCAAAATAAAGACCAAAAATAAAAACTAGAAAAAACAACAAAATTAACTTATGCTGATACTCGATAACTATAGCAGGTAGCTACAACAAATTTATAAGAATACCTAGCATAAGAGCACTAAAAAGAGTTTAATGTGCCAGTAACTCTAACAACCATAGCAAAATAGTAAGAGTTAAGGTAGGAGTAATAACAAAACAGAACATCCAGAACGAGTAGACCAATTTCTGAAGAAACTGCAGATTTATAATTCGTTCTGATATTAATAAAAGAGAACAGGATAATTCCTGGTTCAATATACCAAAATATAGATAAGTGCCTAAGGAAAGAAGTGAAAATAACTATAAATGGTCATTTGTTGCCAAAATATGGAATCACTATCCATAACTGCAATCTAAACATGCTAGCTGTAACGGGAGCAATCCATGACTTGAATAAACTATATTATAAGTAAGAATAATAAATCAGCTAAGGAACAATTCTTATATTAGACCAAAGTTTGAAAATATTAAGGATTAAAGCTAAATGTTCAAATCCTAAGACGTTCTACTGCCTAGATAACTGTACAACTTGTCATGAAAATGGTGAATTCCGAAATTCATTGCACAACTGAGGCCAACAATTGAACTAAAACTTCGAACCCACGTATTCATTCACCTATACACAGGCAGAATAGTCTATATAATATAGGAGTGTACTAAAATTATGCATACTGATTATCTATATAAATTCCTAATGACATAACAAAAAACCATCCCACATAGCACATTCAGATACATGTTCCTATATAACTTGATCATGACCAATAAACGGAATCAAATCCATAAAAAAATTACAACATTCTTTCCAACCTGGCAAAACAAGTAAGCAAAATGGGAACATAGGTTATACAACACATAAACATATAGCACAGTATAGTAGCATTACAATATTTAGTTCCATACCAATGCAACATCTAATATAAGTAAACACTCTAATGGCCTTAATAATTTTAACTAATTATAAACAGATACTAATCAAAGTATAAGCTGTAGATATATCAAATCTGGTGATTAATAACAAAAATCTAAGAAAATATCAAATCGTAACCAAACCGAGCCAAAACAATAACACTCATAGGAATAAGTTAACTTAATAGACATTAAGTTAATCTTCCTCTGAAGATGAAGATGTTGCCTCATCTGTTGTATTATCAGGGAATAAATCCTTTATATGAAATTGACCAATTCGTCTATTTGTCGAATTGTCTTTTAATTCATATACTAAAGGAGATATTACCCTAACGACAGTACAGGGAACATATTTCTGACAAAACTTAGCAGAAATGGCATCACCTTTATTTGATTTTACAAAATTCCGTTTCAAAACTCGATCGCCCACAAAAAATCGCAAATCTCGTTTCCTCAAATTATACTGATGCTGATTTCTATGGTAAGAAGCTTTCAACTTCTTCCTAATGTCAGCGAATATTGGAGGTAAGTTTTGGAGATCTTCCATACGGTGAAGTTTCTCAGAAATTTGAGGAAGAGTTGTTGAATTTTCAGAAATTAAACCGAAATAATCACCTGACAATGGAACATGCCTACCAAAATTAACATAAGCTGGAGAGCACTGAGTGGTTTCATGAACAGAAGTTCGAATGGCTTGAGCAACTGAATGAATGTACTGATCCCAAGCTCTATGATCAGTGTAAGTGTAAGATCGAAGAGCAGTAACAATGCTACGATTTACACGTTCAGTGTGGTTAGCTTGCGGATGATAAGCTGCATTGTAGAATATCTTTTGGACCTTATATTTACTTAGAAGATCTTTGAAGGCTTTAGAAATAAATTGTGGACCATTATCACATGATACTATTTGGGGAATACCAAATAGTAAGAACACTTGCTCCTCTAAGAACTTCAAAATAGCTGGAGTTGTAGCCTTACGAAGAGGGCAAACTAAAGGAAATTTGGTGAAGTAATCTACAACTACCAAACAATACGTATTACCTGAATAACTACGGGGATACGGTCCAACAAGGTCTAAAGAGATCATTTGCCAAGGAAAATTAATGTTCCTAAACGAACCCATTAATCCAGCTTGAGGTAGGTTACTCGGCTTGCATGTTGCACAAACTCTACATCTAGAGATGTATTTCTTAACTGAGTTGCGCAGACCAGGCCAGTAATATAACTCAGCTATTTTACTAAATGTTTTATAAAAACCAAAGTGACCTGATGTCACATCATCATGAAAAGTTCTCAAGACTTCATCCCTATTTGCTGTTGGGACTACTATTTTCCAATCAGACATATTCGATAAAGACTCAACTGGACTGATTACATGTTTATACAGGATATTATTCTCTACATTGAAATCAGGATATCTAGTAGGTTCTTGGGTGACATTATGAATCATCTTTCGATACCAATTATCTGGAGATAAAGTGGACAGATCTAAAAGATTGATATCGAATGTACGTGACAACGCATCTGCAACCACAACACCATTGGCTTTGCGATGAACAATATTATAATCAAAGACAGAAAGCCTACAAATCCAACGGGATAAACGTTGTGACGGATTTTTCATGGAATGTAACCATAATAAAGAACTATGATCTGTGATGATAGTAAACTTACGACCCTCAAGATAGTACCGAAAGGCATCAAGACCATGGATAATTGCAAGAAGTTCTCTCTCTATGGTGGAATAATTTTTCTGTGCTTTATTGAGCTTTTTGCTGGTATAAGCTATTGGATGTTCCGAACCATCCTTCATTTGAAATAGTACACCACCTGAAGCAGTGTTGGAACAATCTGTCATGAGATAGAAATGCTCTTTAAAATTCGGAGATGTCATGACAGGTGCACTAGTAAGAGCTTCTTTTATACGCCGGAAAGCATCATCGGCTTCTGAAGTCCATGTAATAGTTTGGCCTTTTTTCCTATTTTTAAGGAGATCTGTAAGTGGAGACAACAAAGTAGAATAAGACGGCACAAACCGACGATAATATTCACACATGCCTAATATCCTACGGACTTGAGTAGTAGTCTTAGGTATAGGAAAATCTTTGATAGCTGTAACTTTATCAGAGTCAGTCCTTAAACCTTTACTATCGACTACATATCCTAAAAATTTAAGACTAGGACGACAAAACTGACATTTATCTAAATTAATAGTTAAATTAGCCTCTTTGAGACGTAAAAACAACTTATCCAAAATTTCCATATGAAGAGAAAAATCAGGAGTGACAACCAAAATGTCATCCAAATAATAAAAAACATAGGGCTCTAACTGAGGACCAATGACTAAGTCCATCAGACGACACATTGTCTGAGGAGCTGAAACAAGACCAAAAGGCATAGTGACAAACTGAAATAGTCCTTTCCCACTAACTGCAAAAGCTGTATACTTTTTACTTTCCTCACTCAAAGGAATTTGTAAAAAAGCTTTAGATAGGTCGATAGAAGAAATATACCTAGCATTCTGGAGTTTACTTAGAATGACGTCTATTCGAGGAATAGGATAAGCATCCCGATTTGTAGTAATATTATTCAACTTTCGACCATCGAAGCAAACCCTAAAAGATCCATCTTTTTTCTTGGTTAACCACAAAGGACTACAGTAAGAAGACGTGGAAGGTTCAATGATCTTCAACTCTAACATGGAATCAATTTCCTTTTCCAAGTCAACTTGCCAAGCCTGAGGAATAGGATACTGGTATTGTCGAAAAGGTGTGGTATCTCCCACCTCGATAGTGTGAGATATTAAGGATGTACGACCTAACCTGTCTTTCGACGAAAGAGTTATAAATTTAGAGATCATATTCTCTAATTGCCTTTGTTCGGAACTAGATAAACTAGTAAAATCCTGAATAGCACTAAGTAAGGATAGATTAAATTGAGAAATAGAAAAGGAAAAATTAGAACAATTTAGTGTGCTATTAAAAGCATTTAAGAAGTCCATACCTAAAATTATAGAATTCTGAACTGAAGGAATAATATAGAATGTAATTTGTTTACATAAATCTGCTACTGTGATTTCAGTTTCAAATTTGCCTGTAATAGACTGAACTGTACCATCTGCAGTAGACACTTGCAGAGAAGAAATGGGCATAATAGAAATCTCAGCATTTTTCAGTAAAGCTAATGAATGTGAACCTATCACAGAAATGTTCGAGCCACTATCTAAAAGAGCTAAACAAGATTGTCCTAAAATCTTAATAGGAAGATAAGGTCTATTATCATTATGTTTTCTCACTAATAACGAATTCAAATCAAAACAATTATTATCTGATTGATCAAAAATTTTAAGTGGTACTAAACTAAACTTATTATCTCTACCTACACAATCAGAGGATGCAATAGGCAAACAAGAAGAATCAGAAATAAAAGAATCCTCCTGAATTGTGGTAGACTCTGGTATAGATACTGGAACTACTACACTGCTACTATTATGTTTATTACTAAGATTTGGGAAGATATTTGGGGAAGATAATCTATGCGAATCAAATGTATTATATTGAGAAGTTACTTCTTGGAATGACTTGGTGTGGTGTGTGTTGGTTTTTTTTGAACAACCCCTTTCCCTTTCCGACTGGAAGATGGGTTTGGGTGACTTGACGTGGTTGGACCAGTGATTTCGTTTGATGTAACGGTTTGATTCCCTGATGGGGGTGTGGACGGAGAAACGCTCAGGGGACGGACCTCCGATCGTTCGTTTCCCGAACACTTAAAGCAATTTCGTTTGAGGGTATTTTCCCTACCACAACCGTGGCAGAAAATACGGGTACGAGGGATGCCGCAATCATAAAAAGTGTGGCCAGACTCACGACAATTCCAGCACACTACAGAACTTACAACTGAGATATTACGCTCAGGGCCCTTAGATTGCCAAGAACGGTGTCTAAAAGGATTTTGGTGACCGAAAGAGTCAGAAGAGTGTTTGGAAGTGGTGGGAGGTTGAGAAGACCAAGATAAAGTTTCCTCCAAACGTTTACATTTCTCGGTGATGTCTGCTATACTGGTGATGTCTACTAAAGCTAATTGTTGGTGATAAAAAGGCAATAGACATTTCTGAATAATCTTAATTTTTGCAGAATCTGTTAGAGGAGTCTCAAGGCGACTACACATACCCAAAATGTTATTGATAAACATCGTAACAGACTCATTTGGCTTCTGTTTACGATTTTTGATTTGGTCTAGAAGGTCATCTTGAAATGAATATGGAAGAAAATCAGATTTAAGTTTCTGAGCCAAATCAGACCAATTAGAAAAATTATTGCGGTTGTTTCTAAACCACGTAAAAGCTGCGCCTGTAAACAATTCAGCAGAAGCTGCAAAAAGATCATCTTCACTTACTCCTCTCGATACTCGAAGACATTCCACCCTATCCAAAAAAGAAATTACTTGGTCATAATGACCTTCGCCAGAAAATGTAATGCCCCATTTATGTACCTGAACAGGTTTGGGGTGTAGAAATGAGTTAGCTGCTTGGACAGAAGAAATAGGAGTTGAAGTAGCAATTGGATTTACTCGTGAATCAAGTTCACCCTCTAGGCTAAGAATTCGGATTGAAATTAAGCGTTTATAAGATTGCTGATCCTCATTTGAACACGACAATAAATGAACACGGCCTGAGACATGAGCTAGACGTGATATCAGCCTGGAGTATAGGCTATCTTGGACAGTCCCTCTAAAATCGGATATCCTTTTAGCCAAATCATCCACAGTCTCATCAATCTCTTCTTGCTGTTCTAGAAAAGGAATACTTGTGGCAGAAATTTGTCGAAAGCTTCTGTTTCCTTCTTCTTGCCTTAAAGCTCCACGCAATATTTTGCGTTTTAAATCCACATTGGAAGACTCATCAATATTGATGTCCCTAATTCTCAACTCATAATCTAATTCCTTGACTAATAAATGTTCTACCTTGAATGCAGACATTGTGAAAAAAAAAAATAGATGAATAAAGGAATAGACAAAGGAAATAATGTTTTACCACTCCACAAAATCAATCGAAGAATAATCTAAAGTTTTCAAAAAAAAATATGAATATATATGTACCAACACACCACAAAATCAATCCAAGAATAATCTAAAGTTATTCACAAAAATTTTAAAATGGTTAAGTAAAGTTAAGTAAATATAACACAATCCTTGAAGCAACACACAATGGTTTCAACAAGTATATGATTAACAAATAATTGAATATAAAAAACCCACCAATATTGGCTAATATATATATAAAAATAGTAATATCTAAATTATTAAATTCTTATAGTTCAATAATTAGTAAAATAGATTGTTAACTGTACACAATGATTAAGAAGGTGAGGGTTTAAATATGAATATAAGTAAACTGCAGCAATACAAGTATACCTATAAATGTAAATCTAATAAGAAAAGATAAATAAATAAGGAAGTTAAAAAAAATGAACAGAGAGCAACAGGAACAAATTAGAAATAATAAAGAATATTTTGCAAAGAGAAATATACTACAGAATGTACGGTCTGAACTGAGAAAAGGCCCCACGTTGGGCGCCAATGTAACAAAAATATGTTAATGTAGCAACAATTGTGCTAGAGGAAGTCTGGGTGACTCTATCCAGTGTAGCAAAAGGGTGAACTCTAAAATGCACCTTGATACACCAACGAACTAATATGGGGAATAACGGAAGATGGAAGGGATTAGATAGAAATAAATTATGTAAAAGAAATAAATATGAATTTTATGAAGTAAATATGAATTTTAAAATATAACAGAATTAAGTGTTGGCTAGCGACTATGCAGGAGAATGACCACTTGACACTCAAAGAAGGATTCGGCCAATTTGCATGCCCTACAGAGACCGTAAGATATAAGAATTAATGACAAGAAAATCACCTAGAAATAAACAGATGAAAAAAATAAAAGCTGCTCTAGTGAATGGTTGGGCGCCAGGAAGTTAAATGTTTTCTTCCGAGATATCTTGTATTGCTGAAATATGAAAGATAGGTATTAATTGAAATATTGAATTGTTTTAACCCAACTTTAATAAATACCAATTTTATGTACAGACTATTTTAAACACTTATATATGACCCATCACCTCTTATATACAATTAACTTATCTATATTTACAGTAAAATCCCTGAATAATTATAAAACAATTTACCCCTGATATACCCCTTAAAAATTTCAAATTGTGACAAAAGTTAGATCCAATAATAATGTATAAATAATAAATATAATTATATACTACTCACTAATAGTTAGTTTTCGTTCAAAAATTGTTTAGGTTTTAAGAAAAAAATTCTCTGGGATATGTGTGCACACAATAACCTAACAAAGAGAAATTCAAGGGAGAGTTATAACCTCATCCCTTGGTAAACAATAAATAATTAAATTAAATTACAATGATAAAATGTTTTTTTTTTAGGAAAAATTGAAAATATTTATTATTAAGGATAGTTTTTGTTATTAAAAATTGAACCAAAAGTTAAACCTTGAAGAGGACATAAAAAAATTATTTAAAGTAATTGAATGATAATAAAAAAAAATAAGTCAGTTCTTCCTGTCGGTTTCCCTCGAAGAGTGGAGAACTGGACTCAGGTGGTAACAAGATACCAAACCTGTATTCCCTGGATCAGGTACTATTGGACAAATACGTCCCTTTAAACTGCTTCTTAATTTCCCATAAAAAAACCAACTTGAAACTCCTTCCCCTTATCTTTATTAAGTATAACCCCAACTAAAAAATAATTCTTCCCCTGACTTGTAACTGGATTCTTGAGTAGGCTAAAAAAACAGTTGTGTTACTCCAAGTTTTTGTACATACAAAAGTTAAGGAAAAACACAAGGGTTATCAACCTTGGAAGGCGATACAAAAAATGTCAGCAAGTGACCTTAAATTGAAATAAAAACCTTAATGGTTTTCGGTAAATAGTGACCTTCGAATGGTGTGACAATGTTTTTATAATGTATGGATATATTAAATAGATAATTTTAACGGAAAACATGATCTTTATATTAAATATAATAGAAAAAAAAAGAAATATTAGCCGGTTTAAATGGTATGAAATTGAAATACATAATTGTTTACTTTAACTCTTGAAAGGAAATAAAAATTTGAGATAGATATAGAATCTAATACTTATAATTTATTTAGGTATAAAACTTTTCCTTAATGAAATAAGGTGAAATATAACATGTATCAAATATATGAGATACCTATCAAAGACGAAATTAAAATAAGTCTGAATTTTACTAACAATGGCGGATGGTATGAAGGATTTTTCCTTATAATTTATTTGTAATGTTATCTTACCGGCTAGGGTGATCCAACTGAAAATATCCTCGTACAAAACAACAAAATAACTCAAATGGTTTCTTCTAAAATAACAGCTCTTCACATAAAAAATAAACTTAAACTAAATTCGGGAAAAAAAATGGACTCCCAGCCGCTCTACTCTGAGATGTTTATTCACTCACATCCAGTTAACAAGTGACAAGTTGAGATTTTACACGTCGCAGAATAAATGTACTTTCAGAATTTCACCGCTGAGGGCGCAGTTTAATGCCAATATCAGAAAATAAAATTTACTGGGAGTTATTTAAATATTTAGTTTAAGAATATTTTAATATGAATTTAATTTAGAATTAAATTAAAAGATTCCAGTCACAAAAAGAAGGTAAACGATTATTTAGGTAACGGACTCGTTACAAATTCTTCTAAGTAAGAACCTAATTATTATTGTTATAATGTTTTGTTTTTTACATTATATATTTGGCTTAATCAATTATGAATAATAAACCTTACAATGTTTTAATGTTTAGTGTTTTTTAATATTTTAATTTAGAGTTAAACTTAATATTGTTCTGAAGCTATTTTTTTGTGGCATGTTAAAGTAATTACTATTTAAATGGGAATAAGCCACAATTAAAGGTTAAAGTACGCTTATTGACGTTTCAATTTTCACTTCCGAAGTGGAAATTGAAACGTCAATAAACGTACTTTAACCTTTAATTGTGGCTTATTCCCATTTAAATAGTAATTAGAGTTAAACTTGTTATACATCGTAATAAAATA
Organism: Diabrotica undecimpunctata; assembly: GCF_040954645.1. Taxonomy (NCBI): domain Eukaryota; kingdom Metazoa; phylum Arthropoda; class Insecta; order Coleoptera; family Chrysomelidae; genus Diabrotica; species Diabrotica undecimpunctata. The sequence goes on from NC_092806.1 coordinate 134,637,923, forward strand.
TTCCAACGTTTTGTGGAGGATGAAAAAAGTTGTATATTTTTTTAACTGTGGCAAAAATATTATTAGAACATAGAAATATGCTTTATTGTCACTGAAAATTATTGAACAATTTTATGGACAAAGCTTAAAAAAATCAGTCAAAAAGTACAAAAAGTATAAAACAAAAACAAATATAATAAAAAAACAGAGCAATACAATTTTAAATTGGTAAAATTATTGTATAACTTACATAATTTGTACAGATAACAACAAATGAGACAAATTGTAGCCACTGCTTGAGACACCCAAATGTAATTATAAACAATACTAATTTTGTTTCTTTGTTATACATTAGGAAACTCGTCAACTGAATAATATGGTCTTTTAGAGAGATAGATTTTTGTCATCTTACGAAACTTACTGAAAGATGTTGCGGATTTAATTTCTCTTGGAAGGTGATTATAAAGTTTTTTTGCACTATATACAATAGAATTCTTTACTAGCTGAGTGGACGGGATTGGTAAATAAACGTTACAATTCGAATTTCTAATGGAGTAGCCATGATCAGGTCTATCGGGAAAAATGTTTAGATGCTTGCGAATCAAACAAACCGTTTCCAAAATAAATAAAAAGGGAAGCTTCAAAATTCCGTGATTTTTGAAGTAGGTCTTGCAATGAGTTGTTTGTTTGAGACCAAATAGATAACGAATTGCTCTTTTTTGCAACTTAAAAATAGAATCAAATTGGGCCGCTGTACTAAAACCCCAAAATGGAAGCCCATATCGAAGATGGGACTCGAACAATGAGAAATAAGCCATTTTGACAGAAGATAAATTTAGTTCCTTCGAAACAGATCTTATTGCAAAGCAAGCTAAGGCTAGTTTCTTCCTTAAGGAGTCAGTATGCAAGGACCATTTAAGATCGCTGTCGACAATAATACCAAGAAATTTCACAGAACTAACGATACTGATTTGGCTCTCATTCAAAAGCAAGGGTTGAATGACTCCTTTATAAGATAATGCTACTGTCTTATCCACGTTAAAGCTAAGTAAGTTGGAGTCTGACCAAGCCTTGATTATAAGCAAATCAGCGGTTATAATTGAATAAGGCGTTGAAATATTAGAGCTGCTCCAAGTAATACTGGTATCATCAGCAAATAGAAAAATTTTCCCTTTAATTTTCAAGAAAGTGATATCATTAATGTCAAAAAAAAAGAATGAGACCTAATACTGAACCTTGCGGTACTCCACACTCAATGTCTTTACAACTAGAGTCGGTGTCTTTTATTCTGACCAATTGTTTCCTACCTACCAAGTAAGTTTTGAACCAATTCAAAGACACACCCCGAATTCCATAGAAAGATAATTTTTTTAATAGAATGTCGTGATTTACGCAGTCAAAGGCTTTGGAATAGTCGCAGAAAATGGTGGCGGAGGAGAGGTTACTATTTAGTGATAGATATACCTCATGTTACACAGAAAACACGGCATCACTAGTACATTTATTAGACAAAAAGCCGAACTGATTTTGCGATAAAATATTATGTTTAAGGAGAAAGGGCATAAGTCGAACTTTTATAAGCCTTTCAATAATTTTTGATAGTGCTGGTAACAAGGCAATAGGTCTATAGTTGCAAGCATCAGATTTGTCTCCATCTTTATGAACAGGAATCACGATGGCAGTCTTTAGGCAGTTAGGGAATATACCTTTCTCAAGGAAATCATTTACTAGCGAGACCATGACCTCCAATACATTATGCGGAAGATTTGAGAAAATTTTAATAGATAATCCATACTACGAATTATTCGAATGAGTTCAGTCTTATCAACTGGTCTTAAAAAGAAGGTATCAGCAATGTTTTTCGAATTAGGGAGATAGGAAACTGGATCTTGTTGTGGCGAAATTATTGTGTTAGAATTTATTTTTGCATCGTCATTTGTTGTTAAATTGAATGTATAACCAGCACATTTTTTATTAAAATTAGATTTTGCAGCCCATGTTTCTTATTCATGTTCACCTCCAATGTCATATCCTTAATATCTTGCATGTATGGAAGGTATGGATGGTACGCATGGTGATTAGCAAGCGTAGTATTATTGTTATTTTGGTAGATCTGTTTGAAATTGAACACAATATAATAACTTATTAACTGCCTTAATTTTGTGTTAATATATTACATGTCATTATGCAAAAATCAAAGTTATTACCATTTATATCGCTACAAAAATAAGGGATTTTTAAATTATCCCGATCAACTGTTCATCATCATTCTGGCTTTACAACCCTGCGTGGGTCATAGCCTCCTCAAGAGTTGCTTGCCAGTCGTCCCTATCCATCGCCTTCCTCCGCCAAGCATGTATTCCCATATTTCTCATGTCTTCATCGATGTTATCAAGGAACCTTGTTCTGGGTCTTCATTTTCTTCTCTGGCCAATGGGTCTATCAAGGAGCATTTTTCTAGCTAGGACTTTTTGTTCCATCCGCATTACATGTCCTATCCACCTCAGACGTCCTATCTTAACATGTTTTCGATATCAGGTTCCTGGTATATTCTATAAGGTTCGATGTATCGTCTTCTCCACTCTTCATTGCCATTCACTGCTCCATAAATTCGCGTTAATACAATTCTTTCGAAACATCCTACCATGTTTTCATTATTTTGTGTCAGAGTCCAGGTCTCTGAACCATATGTTAGGACTGAGCGTATTATTATTTTGTAGAGTTTTATTTTTGTATTTCTCGATATAATTGTGGATATAAGGAGAAGATTGAGCCCAAAATAGCATCTATTGGTCGTGCAAGTTCTGCGGTTTATCTCTGCGGTAGTAGTATTTTCAGTGTTAAGGAGCGCTCTCAACAATATTGATATCATCAGCATTGGCCAGGATTTGCACTGATTTATTATATATTAAACCAGTGGATGTGATTTGTGACATACGTATTACATTTTTCAGAGCCAGATTGAACAGTATACAGGAGAGAGAGTTTATTTGTTGTAAAAGATTCAGACATGTCCCGCTGAATTCGTACTCTACATTCAAATTTTTCAAGAGTTAGTTTTGTTAAATTTACCAATTGATTTGGTATTGCTAGTTCTTTCATTGCTCTGAACATTTTTTTTCTATTCACAGAGTCGTACATATTCTATTCACAGAGTCGTGCTTTGTAGTTCATAAATATGTGATGAGTATCAATGCCATATTCCAGTGTGTTTTATAAAATTTGTTGTAGGGTTGCAATCTGATGAATTGTCGATTGTTTACCTCTAAAACCAGCCTGGTATATTTCTACTATCCGTTCTGCATATGGTGATATACGGTGATATAGTACTGTGGAAAATATTTTATACGCTGTATTTAGAAGCGTAATTCCTCTGTGGTTAGAGCATTTAAAGATATCTCCTTTTTTTATATGGTGCAAAGTATTCCAATATTCCAATTTTTGCGGGATATCTGTGTCCCTATTTCTTTTATAAGCTGCTGTAATGCTATTATCGTATCATGAGAAGTGATGTTTTCCTAGTACCGTTCTGCAATATTGTCGCATCTCTCACCTTTTGCACATTTCATTTTTTCTATCCATTTAATTTTCTTTCCTGGTGTTGATCAACTGTTTACGCATTTTAATTTTGATACTCTCAATATTAAAGATCTTTCTATGATCTATAACTTTTATTGGAAACCTTTTTTATTTTAAATATGTAAAAAATGGTTTATAGGCAAAAACTATTTTTTTTCACTTTTTACACTTGTTTAAAAAAAATAAACTAAAATTAACTATTATTATTATGTGAAATCATTGATTTTTTTTACAATTTTAATATTAAATTATAATATATTAATTTTTCGTAATAATTCCCACACTAACTCAGATGCAGATTTAAAATGGGTCTAAATTATATCTTTAGTATAAACAAACAGAACAGAGGGATGGGTATTTAAAAATTTTTATATATAGAATTTTTCATATAACAATGATTGCACGTCATTCAACATTTACGACGTCAGAACCCCACAGCGTTGCCAAAACATCAGAATAGTTAGTAAGTGAGGAATTTTAAAAAAGTAACTATTTGTCAAACTGTTGTATTAACAGTAAATACACTAAGTTTTAAAATACATAAGAAAACATTTTAATACAGAATTATATATCCTAAGTTTTAAACTTACCTCTTTTAGAGCATTAATAGTAAAAATGTCCCGCCATTATTTCTTGTTCAAAATAATCTATCTTATATGCTTTCTATAGACTATTTAGTTGTTTTGGCATAGCACAATCACAATACACAACAATAATTAGTTTTTAAAGCTATTAATCTAAGTTTAATATGTATTTGAAAAATGGTATACGTTTATTTTAATTGAAAATAAAGATTATGATAAAAAATTACCTTTGCTTCAACTAATTGAATTAAATCTGTCTCATTTATTACTAATTGAGGAACTAATAGATAAACATCAGTTTTTACCGGGGATGGCCCAAAATTTCCAAGTGTGAATATATGGTGGAGCATCACATCGTCGTCTTCTTGGGCGTTTCTCGCATTGTATTTATAAACTTCTGGATGAGATTTTCTAGAAAAAGATAAATGTGTACTTACTTTCTGTATAATACAATAATATATTCGTTGAAGCTTATGAGATTCTATTTCGAAATCGTATTCCTTTAATATTCCTGCGAAGCTGATTCTCGTAAATTTTGAGGTAGGTTCAGTCATTGATAATAAGTGCGTTAGCAGTTTATGATCCGCTTTTGCCAAAAATATTGGTGCTCTATATAAATAGCATTTAAAGTGATTGATTCTCCAATTAATTGCGAATAATTCCTTAATTAATACAGGTTTGTTAAGTTCTCCTTTCTTAAGAAGCCGTCGAATTAGAAGCCGAAATGTGGTGCTACCGCCGCATGCTCAGAATTTCCTTTATCCATCATGTTACAAACAACACCGTGATCCAACGTATGAATAAGGATCTGGAAATTATGCGTATCGTGAAAATGAGAAATATGACATACTTAGGGCAATGAAAAGTATCAACTAACTTAGCTAAATTTACAAGGCAAGATAGAAGGCAAAAGATCTCAAGGGCGCAGAAGGACATCGTGGTTGAATACCATCAGACAGTGGGCAGGAATGACTACCATACATCTATTTAAAGCAGCTGTCAACAAAGTTGTATGGACCAACGTGATTACCAACATCCACAGAGGATAGTCACCAAAAGAAGAAGAATACAAGTATATAGACTTACTATCTGGACATTAAGTTATCAACTCCCTTAATTTTATTATATACTCTTGTTATAATCGTCTTTGTCTATGACGATATCGGCCTATCAGTAGGTCAGCTTTGTCGTGGAAAGAGTGCGTGGTAAATAAGGCAATGCTTGGATTATTTGCAAGTATGTAAACTTAGTATTTTGATAAACTTGATACACTATGTATGTTCCTGATTCTGATTGAAAATTATTCGAATTGGAACAATAATACAACGGAAAATATTGCTTCGGGAATTACTTATAAATTCTAATATCTTAAGAATAATATCCTATGGCCGATTAAACTGGATTTAAAACTATAAACTCATAAACTACCCAAGTTGTTGACTTTTTTAAAAAACACAACTTATTAAAATCTTACATAAACGATCAAAAATTAATAATTAAATATTTTAATAGAGCATATCAAACTTATCGGTAATTAATGAACTTTTTACATAAAGTTCACAAAATTACAATAAGATAAACAAACCACTTAAAATTAATTTTTCGTTACTTACAGAAATATATTTATATTATATAATAAACATATAATATAAATTCCTGGACAAAATTAACGCACCACTTTAAATAATCTAAATATTTACAATATGAACACAAAATAAAACTAAGTTACATTGAAATAATAATAAACACCTACAAATAAGTCCAACATGACTTTATCATGACCTTAATTTGCCTTATTGTTTCTTTAAAAAATTGTTTTTGTCGAAAATGCGTAAATAAGCTAGCATAATTCCAAATTGCAAAAAGAAAAAAATCAGTAAAGTAACACAATAAAATGCATCTGGATCATCATTTATACCGTGTAGGCCCTCCTCTACTTCTTATGACTGCATTTATGCGTCGAAGCATGCTTGATATCAAATGTTCAACAAAAGTTTGCGGAATATTCTCCCATTCTTCAATAACGGCCTTAATGAGTTAGTTGTGATTGGCAATAGGGAGTCTACGACTTCGAATCTTTTTTTTTGAGGTAGTCCCATAGATGCTCTATAGGATTCATGTCCGGACTGTTAGGTGGCCACTCTAATAATGGAATATCAACATCATTTAGGTAGCCAATAACATGTCGAGCCACATGAGGACGTTGTTTTGCATGAATAAAAAATTAGATCCAAGAAACGGAGCAAAAGGCATTACATGTTCGACAATAATGTTGTCTAAGTAATAATGGGCATTCATAGACCTCGTACGTATGGGAACCAACTCCGTACGAGCTTCAAAATAAATTCCCCTCCAAAACATATAAGTGCCACCACCAAAAGGTACTTTAAGAGAGATTATGCAGCTGGCAAACCTTTCTCCTCGCCTTCGCCAGACACGCTCACGACCATCTAGAGCTTTTATCCTTACTCTAGTCTCATCGGAGAAAAGAACTCGTTTCCAATCATCGATAGTCCAATTTTGATGCAATGTTGCAAAATTCAATCTCTGAACCCTGTGTTCTCTGGTAAGCAAGGGTTTTTTGTTGCTCAATTCTGCTTCATGTAAATGTCTTCTGTTCGAGACGATATCGTGACATTTCGAATATCTGGTAGTTCATTTTTTAGCAAATTGCTATAGCAAATTGTGACTCTCTTATCTCAGCGCACGTTGTCTCAAAAAACGATCATCAATTTGATTAGTGCAACGTTTTCGCCTTTGCCCTGGTCATCGATGGTACTACCCTGTTTCATTATATCGCCTCACCTTGCGACTGATGCTGGAATGATGTCTTCCTAACAAACCTGCAACGTATCGCATTGAAGATCCTTCATCTAGGAGAGTCGATGCTCGCACTGCCTCCTCCATCAACAAATTTCTTTGGCGGTTCATGTTTTATTTGATTGTTATGCAAATAAACTTCCCAACATGCATGTGATGAAAAATATCACAATAAAAAGCTTGTTTCTCACAATCACTTTGATTTAATCGGTACTTTTTATGAAAAGTTTAAGTCACTTTTAGTCTAAAACAAAGTTTAATACAAATTATTGTTAAAACAAGACTATTATTAGCTTACATAACAACTGTCACTGTCAAACAAGGTCCATAGGCAACTTGTCGTACAGTAAATTATCAATAAATAAAGATTATTGAGAAAAATATGAGTGGTGCGTTAATTTTGTCCAGGAGTTTATGATAAGTTATCTTATCACTGTAATGCCTAATGGCTGTCTCGTGTCCAAATACTGACTTGTTACTCTATTAAAAACTACAGAATTTATACTTACCCTTGGATATATGGATTATTTTGTAGGTTAATATTGAATTCCATCGTGTCTTTATAATTAATATTTTCTCCCAAACACTTTAACTTGAAGAAAAGTCTAATATCCAGAGCAGTCGGATCAATTTTAGTTACATCGAAGTGTATCTTAAATGTTTTTAAAAATATAAGTAAATATATTTGTTTAAGTTATAATAATTTATTATAAAAAAAATAAATTGCAATAAATAAAGTAATATAATTTTTAGCGATTGTAAAATGAGGATTATTTGACAGGTATAGAAATTAAGGGAAAAGCTTGATTATGAAAATGTATCGCAGCGTCTTTTGGTTAGCTTTTAAAATATTTGCATCCACAAGGAATAACAAACCGGCTTCGGACAAGGAAGATCTGTAATAAATTCTTCACCATAATACCAATTTGTCTTCACCGTCGACTCTTGTTTGCAACTTTTTTTTAGATGCTGGCCCAAGGCTTAGTCCAAGAAGTAAAATGTAGAATAGAATAGGCCAGAAACGAATTTATATAAAGGAAACAATTTGTCACCAACTGAAATCTTGATATATCCCTACGATATCGCACGATAAATACTATATCTACAGTATCCTACTGTATGGCATGAAAGCATACTGAAAATTAGCCTAAAAAACTTAAAAAGTGAATATTCAGCTGCATTCTAAAAATTCCATGGCCTAACCATGTTAGAAATGAAGAAGTTTTAATAGAATCGAGAGATCTTAAACTTAAGAAATTATTCAAAAACTGAAAACATTGTATGTTGGATATATCCTGGGACACGAGAGATATAACTTTCTTTAGCTAATAATGGAAGGGAAAATGTAAGGATAGCGTGGTCCTGGTAGACGACAAATGATCTGGCTATGTAACATCAAGGATTTGACAGAACTAGGCCTTCAAACCATAATTCTAAAAGCACAGAATAGGGATGAATTTGCAGAAGTTATCGCGAAACTCTATTAGAGACGGCACCTAAAGAAGAAGAAGGCAAGATGGCAGCCCCGTTTGTTCTCAATAGCAAATTATCGCCATACTAGAGTTAGGGACTGTTTTACGTTTTTTTTTTTTTATTGAACAGGCATTAATTACAAAATTGTGGCACAAAGTAATAACAAAAAAGAAGTATGTACCTTGATAGTACGGTGGCAAAGTGGTTGGCAAAGTATTTACTATTCACGCCAAATAATTGATAGAAAATAAAACTATAAGAGGCGTTATTATAATAATTAGCAAAAAAAATTAGAAACTACATCTCCTCCTCTCTCCAATGGCTCTAGAGTCCAAATTGAGCCATGGTCTACTTCAAACTATGCCTCTAGTCTTGCTGGTCCTGCGCCGATCTTCACCAGGATCTTACGTCTATCAAATTTTGAGCGTTCACTACCACTTCATTTTCCCACCTTTTCCGTTGTCTTGCGCCCTGCATTTCACTTTTATGGCTGTTTTCGGCAATCTTTTGGTCTCCATTCTCACTAAATGACCAGCCCAAAGTTCTGAAGTTTAACGAATTCTGAGATAGTTGCCTCTTTAAAGAGTTGGTGTACTTCATGTTTGTACCTAAACCTCCATACTTTTGTTTTCACTAAGTCCAAATATCTTCCTTAGGACGCATCCCGTATCTCGCATCCATAATAACATACTATTAGTCTAATAATAGTTTTGTGGACACTGATTTGAATTTCTAATTCTTTTATTCTATCCGTTTTTAATGCAACTTTCAAATATGTAAAACTTTTTACAGTTTGAATATCATCCTAGAATTTAATTGTACGTCTGTTTCCCCTAGCTCTTGCCTGTGCTACCTTTTTTGTCCTTTGAATATTTATTTTTAGGCCGGTTTCTTTTGCCTCTGTTTTCAATTGTAAATATATTTCTGCCGCATCTTCTATTTTGCGAGACCTATCGCTGATGTTATTGGCATAGGCGGCAATCTGTTTTTATTTAAAAGGAAAGGCAGTTAAGATTTGATTTGACGTAACGTGCGTCTGTATATTCGCTTATACGTATTTCATCCTAACAGGAATCTTCGGAGCGACTATTTACAAACGCTCTGAACGTGAAAACAATCTTTCCTGTCGTAGTAGAAGCAACACTAAAATGGCTTCGATATGGACGCAATAGCGACATCTGATAATAAATCCGGAAACTAATTGTCGAAACCATATTCATATTTCTGCGTTAATCTGTGCCTTCTAAGTATTGCAAGTCAAAACAGACGTTGATAAAGATGTAAACCAAATCGCTAAGGATTTTTGTTTAGTTGCGGGGATGTTGTGAAATGCAATTTTAGATTCCTCATGTCCCTAATTACATCTTTGTCAACGTCTGTTTTGCCTTGCAATTCTTTTCCGTCTGCTTTTTAAGTACGTGAGCATTTTTTAGTTTCCTAATAACAATGGTACCTATATTTAAGTTTTCTGTAAAGGTTGAAACTGTCGTGTTTTTTGGAGGTCTTCTATATCTGTATATAAATTATCGAGCCAAGATTCTTTAGCTTGCTTAATTTTTCTTATAAGTTTGTTGATTTCGCAGTATTTGATAATACTTCTGTTTTTATGTTTCCGTAGAACTTCCACCAGGTCTAGCATTTACTGTGTTATTTACTCACTTTTTGCCAATATTGCAGGTGTTTTCAAAGAGTCTTTGTTACTTTCTTTAATACCGATTTTTGTATGTCGTACCAACATTCGTTGATGGGTGTGTTTTTGTTTGGTATATTGATTATTTTGTCTATTTTTCTATTTATTTGCTGTGATATGCGTGTACGTATTTGGGAGGATCTAAGGAAGTTGCTTTTACTAGTCGGATGTGTTTTGGGGGATGGTAAAGCTATATAATATTTAAAACAACCTGTGTCTATTAATTGAGGCCTGTTTAAAATATATGAATATGTTGTGGACGTTAATGTTGAATTACCACGATTTGTTTAGAATTTGTTTCTCTGTGAATCGCTGATTAGTTGTAGATCTTCCTTGTTGGAAACCCCCCTCCCCTTGTTGGATATTCCCCGACAATATTTTTCAGTTAGTTGTTGGAGTCGTTTGTTAAGTACGTAAGTAAAAACTTTAAAACGTACGCTGTGCACGAGAGGGTTATGTCGCGATAACTTTTGGCACTTTAGTTTATCAATTTTTTATAGATTGGGCATATAAACTCGGTTTTCCAGTCGCTAAGGATCTTTTTATCATTACAAAACTTGTTCATCAGCATATGCGTTAGTCCTACTAGGTGTTCGTTATCTAATTTATATAGCTCAGAGAAGAGGTTGTCAACACCTAACGATTTGTTATTATTTTGTGCCGGTATTGCTTGTTTTACTCATTGCATTGTTTCTCTGTGTCAACCGTTTTCCATCCACTCCTGAATGTAGGTATCTTCCAATTGCTTCCATCTTTCTCTATCTTGCGCCAATCTAATCCACTGTTTGCCTGCCACTGCTCTTATGTCATCTACGCATCTTTTTTGAGGTCTTCCCATGCTTCTTGTTGTCATCCTTAGCCTCCATTCTAGAATTCTCCGTGTCCACCTGTTGTCATTATATCGGGCTACGTGACCTGCCCAGTGCCATTTCATTTTTGTAGTTTCTTCCATAATATCCCTAATCTTCGTTCTACGTCTTATCTCGGTGTTTCTAATCTTGTCTCTCAGTTATATTCCAAGCATGATTCGTTCTATTGCTCTTTGCGCTGTTTCTAATTTTTTAGCAGATTTTTTGGTAAGGGCTACTGTCTCCAAGCCGTAGGTACAAACTGGTAGTATGCATGTGTTATATACCTTTTTCTTTAAGTTTACAGGAATAGAGGTGTTTTTTACAAGACATATGCTAGTTTGCCAAAAGCGCCCCATCCCAGTTGTGTTCTTCTCTTAATTTCAGCATCTTGATTTGGTTTTCTTAGTTTGATGACATGACCTAAATATATGTACATAACGTTCAACAGTTTTCATGGTATGATTTTGTATTGTTATATTTGTCTGGTCCCGCCTCGGTATTTTTGTTTTTCTGTAGTTCATTTTTAAGCCTACCGCTCCTGAAACTGCATTTAATTGTTGTAACGTCTAGGATTCTATATATTTTCGGTATCTTCCTTAATGTAATGCATGTCTATATTTTCCTCATTTTCTTACGTCCCTAAAAGAATTTTAAAATAGCTTTCCCAGACTGATTTTATTTCTTTTGGATTACTATTTATTTGCAATTCTTGATTTTTGCACAGATTTGTTCGGAGTTTTTATGCTCTTAAATTGGGTAGATGTCTATATGCTTCTCTTATATAGTTGCTTTCTTGCATCTTTCTCTAGTTTTTTTTTTTATTTATTTCTTATGTTCTTTATTTCTGAATGGCCTTTTTACATTCATTATTGAACCATTTTCTGTTGGCTTTTGCTTGTGTTTACCTATCGTCTTTCTTGTTGCGTCAATTACCTTTTATTTGATTTCTTCTTAACGTTCTTTGGTGCCTATACTGCCTGTATTTATCAGTGTTGTGGTATTTCTGTCTCGTATTTCTATTTGATATCTTGGAGTCTCAATTTTTGTGCATCTAGTTGTTCTGTTATTTATTCCTGTCTATCCCTCCCATTTCTTTGAACTATATACTTATTTTAAAAACAAACAAAATCTTCTTTCATTAGCAAAATTCACACGTGATCACCTGCTCAGCTTCAATGGCTAAAATTGTGGAATTAAAATTTAAATTCATTCATCATGTTCACTTGATTTGGTCCCCAGTTTTCAGGATTTTTGTATTTCCAAACATAAAAAAATAGCGAGGAGCTCCAAGAAAAACACGATCATATAAATATCCACCGAAGGATTCGTGAAGCCACTGGTCAATACAAGAGGAGAAACACACACCTCCTCATAAATAAAGACGGTAATCTGGCGACGACAGTGAATGAGAAGTTGGTTACCTGGAAAATATATATCGAAGAACTTTTCTGGGACGACCGCGGCAACCTTCCGGAAATAAATTGCATGACAGGGCCGTCAATTCTAGAAAGCGAGGTAAAGGCTGCTTTACAACAGTCTAAGAATGGTAAGGCTACAGGTCCGGACTAAATACCCGTTGAACTTATTAAGGTGATGAGTGAAGTGAGCACGAAGGAGTTAACTGAACTGTTCAACGCCATATACGATTCAGGTAATATCCCAGAGGAATGGCTATTGTCAATATTTGTAACGCTACCAAAAAAAAGATCTGCGAAAACGTGCGAAGATTTCCGAACTATCAGTCTTATGAGTCATGTACTTAAAATTTTTCTTAAAATCATACATGCCAGAATTTACAAGAAATGCGAAGAAAATGTCGGTGAAATGCAATTCGGATTCCGCAATTCTATGGGTACACGTGAAGCACTTTTCACCTTACAAGTCCTACTTCAGAGATGCCGCGATGTCAGTTGTGACGTCTATATTTCTTTTATTGACTACGCCAAGGCATTTGACTGTTGTCAGCACCAGAAGATGGTCACCGCACTACAAAGAGTTGGATTGGATGAGAAGGATATTCGGATCATCATGAATTTATACTGGAACCAGCGTGCTTAAGTCAAGGTCGAAGACCAGCTGACCGGCCAAGTGAAGATCATGCGAGGAGTAAGACAAGGATGTGTGCTATCGCCGACTCTTTTCAATATATACTCTGAGGAGATTTTTAATGAAGCCCTCACAAACCTAGACATGGGAATCCGAGTGAACGGTGAATACATCAATAATATCCGCTACGCCGATGACACTGTGTTACTAGCAACCAGCCTAAACGATCTGCAGGCCTTACTAGACCGAGTGCGAACTGTGAGCGTAACATACGGACTGAATCTTAATATTAAGAAAACTAAATTCATGGTTTTCAGCCGTACAAATTTAGATCCCGGGGCACTAATGGCAGGTAGCGAAGAGATCCAGAGAGTCGACAGATTCACTTACCTCGGAACTACCCTCAACGTACAATGGGACTACGCTCAAGAGATTAGATCCAGAATTGAAATGGCACGGTCTACATTTATTAAGTTGAGATCCTTGCTGTGCTGCAGTGATCTCAGTTTGGGAACCAAGATGCGAATAGTGAGGTGCTACGTTCTTTCAGTGTTACTATATGGAGTTGAAGCCTGGACACTGACGCAAGCCACTGAAAAACGAATCGAAGCCTTCGAGATATGGATATACAGAAGGATACTAAAAATATCTTATGTGGACCATGTCACCAACGTTGAGGTCCTACAGCGCATGACAAAAGAAAAAGAAGTGCTTAATTTAATTAAACAACGTAAGCTTGAGTACCTCGGCCACGTGATGCGGAACGAAGAAAAATATCAAATTCTTCAACTTGTTATGCAGGGTAAAGTATTTGACAGAAGAGGACCGGGACGCCGTCGTATCTCGTGGTTGAAAAATCTCCGACAATGGTTTGGGATGACCTCAGCGGAGCTGTTTCGCAGAGCAGTCAACAAAACCATGATAGCCTTGATGATCGCCAACATCCGGACCGGATAAGGCACTGAAGAAGAAGAAGAAGAAAAAAATAGCTCTACACACAACAAAATTCCTACTTGAAATGTTTTAAAAAGAAGTAGGAGAAGTATTTAGAAAAGTCCAATGATCTCAAGGAAAGCATATTTTGAAAAAATTCGAAATATTTCGATTTATATATTTTTCTAAATACTTAACAACTCTTATTTTCATTTAAATGGTAATTTTGCCATAAATAGTAGTAAAAAACTTACCTTTTTGTTTACCGTGGAATTAGATGGAATTGGATCGAATGGACAAATGACATGTAATAAATTTTTAAAAGAACATTGTCTTTTATCGCTTAGCTTAAGTTCTTTAGGAATTTTTATATGAATATTGCACCCATATCCAGCTTCGCCTATATTATCGGCTACTACGTTGACACTTACTGATTTATTTAAACCCAAAACAATTTCTCTCTCTACTTCGTCATCTCTGCGAAATAAGAAGAATTTTTTTTATTGTATTTATAAGGGATTAAATCACAAATAATTGTAATAAAATGGTTCTCAAATGTTCTCAGTAAAAGGATTCTCAAAATGATTGTAATAAAATGATTGTATTTAAAGAGATTGTAAGATGAGGTGTACAAACTATTTTATCCACACACATGCTCTGAGGTAGATCTGAGATTCCTCATCGGATCTCTAAGCGTCAACAAAACCTTGTCCTTCAGAAGGCACTAACTTTTCTGGTTCCTGTATGTCGTTCACAATATACACTGAAAAGCGGAGGCTCTCAGTTATTCGTTAAAAGTCGGATGTAATTATTAGTTGTTCAAAAGGGCAGAGAATATTGATGTTTTATGGTTTCCTAATCTCATTGTGCAGCGAGACTTGTCCCAAGTGATCTTCTGCTACTTAAAATAATTTGATGTATTTGGAGTCTACTCATGCATATGTTTAGCCAGAAAACTTTAATAGTGTGCGACGCGTTTTTTTACAGAAGATCCAGCAAATTCTAGTATCAGTTGCTCTATATGTTTTAGATGAATGTGCAACACCTTTGCCCTAACTGCATTTGGAACCTTTCCGCATTTCCATGGCAAGACTCTCGCCATGTGATGGAAGAAACAAAATACCAGCTTATGCAGAATATCATGCAATGATTTTAGGCAAGCGTAACGTTGGGTAACCAAATGTATAGTTCAGGCGTATTACCCAAAGAGTGGTTAACGTCGATTTTTATTTGTTTCCCCAAAAACAAAAACGCAAGAGAATGCAGCGACTACCGCACCATTAGCTTGATGTCTCATGTGCTAAAGTTACTACTAAAAGTCATCCATAACCAAATATATCATAAACTGGACATAGACGTTAATGATACACAATTTGGTTTTCGCAAAAGCCTAGGAATGCGTGAAACTCTTACTTAACATACTGATACAAAGATGTCTGGACATCAATCAAGATAGATACGTATGTTTTATTGACTATAATAAAGCATTCGATAAAGTACGAGAGAAACAATTAATGAATGTTCTGAAATCAAAGAAGATTGACTACAACGACCTCAGGATCATATCAAATTTATAATATGTACAGCGAGCAAAAGTACGTGTTAACGAACAGCTGATCGGCATAAAAGTAGCCCCCCTATAAATTTCAGATAATAAAAATTCATTGGAAGTTGCACTGTTTCATATTGTAAATTCTACATATTTTATTTTTAAAACAAAAAATGGCCATTACTGGTTGCTTTCTTAGCATAGTTAAAATGCTAAGAAAAAAGCTACAAAATTAAAAGGCTACAAAAGAAAATTGTGTTATATCGAAACAAATTACAAGCAATAAAAATTACGAGTGAACTTGAACAAAATTGTCTAATATCGGGTATTATGCCCTAAAACATCAATAACCGTTTGCATATGATTTGCAAGGAAAGAGAACAAATTTTAAATAAAAACTTAAGGAATACACCTCTATAAACCTCAAACAAAACACCCTCTATATACAGGTGAGCGTTCAGGAGGCCATTGATGAAAATAAGTTCAGTTCGAGCTTCAACTGAGATTTCAACCCAAGCCATGGCACAACCACAGCCTAACTTTCTTCTCTGGGACATACAAGAATGGACAAATCTTTCATTTCTCCGTCTTCAAACCTTTTGTTGGACATCGCCAGACTTTAAACAGGACCGCGATCCATCAGTAAAGAGAATTCGACTCCAATTCTGTATATCTCAGTTTTGATGTTGTCGAGCAAAAATTAATCGATTTCTACAGTTTCTGGGTTATAATTCGAGAACAATAGCCGGTCTTCTTGCCATTCATCATCATAAGTGGCTCGACAATCCGTTGTGGATCTTGGCCTGCTTACTCCATCTTCTAACCCTTAGAATCTGTAGGTCTTCTTCCACATCATCAATCCATCTCATTCGTGGTCGTAATCTGCTTCTTTTGCCCTCTGGTTTTAAAACTGTTATGTAATGTTCTTGCCACTAGCCCTCTTTTATTTAGGCATCTTATAACCGTTCTCTCACTTACATTCACATTTCGAACCTGCTACAGACGGTTTCTTGCAGCAATTGCAGTGGAAAGGCGATTTATTAGAAGTTCCATCACAATAATCCGATCATCTATTTGCGAGGTAACTCTTTTACGACCGGAAACAGGTCGATGTGAGTATGTACCAGTCTTTATAATGCGATGGAAAGCTCTCCGTACTGTAGTTTTCGGAATATCTAAAGTTTCGGATACATAAACTTGATTTCTTCGGCCTTGTAGCAATGCAACATTTACTGTAGATAATACCATATCTAAATTAATCACTTACTTGAAATTCAAGTTTAAACATCTAAATTACTATTTATCTAAATGTTTTCAACTTAGAAGAAAACCAGCGACTCCAGAGAACAACAACATAAACGTAAAAAGTGTCAAAAACAGGCATACAAAATCGCAATAAATATTTAAATTGACCCGCAATCAGTAGGAGGTCAAAAAATCAGTAACTTGAGATCTGCTGATGACACTCTAACCCTTTCTTTGCCCGCAATGTATATATACGGTTTGGGGAAAAGTGCCACTGTTCCCAGTGACGTATATATACGTTCTCGAGTGAAAACGGTTTTAATACCATGCCGTTTGTATACGGCATCAAATGTTTTTTGCACTTTGGCCAGCCCCATTGCCGCATCTATCCGGCATTGTTACTCTGTCATCAGCCCCAATCCCGTATTGGTACGTTCGAACATGCATTGTGATGAACCCAATGCCGTATTGATACGGCTGCTTCTGATACACGGCGTTTCGGTAACTGTCGGGTATGGTCGGGTTTTTGGTCTATTTTTAGCATGCGTCTTGTACAGCAAATTTTGCTGTTACTGTTGCAGTGCAAATATATTGTGAAATTTCAAGAAAATGTCTGATTCGAGCAAAAGAAGGCGCTCATGCGATACAGATGGTTTGTGTGGACTAGCGCAAAAAGAATATGATGATATACTGGCATTCTTGGATTCCGATGAAGAGCCTTTTGTAGAAAGTGTAAGCGATTATGTACCAGATAGCGATGATTCAGAAGAGGAGGAGATTGTTAATATTTTTTATGGGAATAATGAAGCTATTTCTGAAAATGAAGATGCTGATAAAGACAAAGCCGAAGTTGTGGTTGCAAATACATCGAGAAATGAAAGCAAAAGAGCTTAAGCGGATGATTTTAGTATACAGTGGGATAAACAGCAATTTGTTCTTGTCGTATACGAGTTTGATGACACAAATGCAGGTGCCCATTTAGACAATATTGAAAATCCTGCCAGGAAAATAGATTGTTTTCTTTCCTTTCTAAATACAGGTACCGTCAATTTAATTATACATGAAACAAATAATTTTGCTGCAACAGAAGTTTGCAAAAATAAAAAGATTGCTTGGTTGCCACTTACAGAAAATGAATTTTTTACATTTATCGCTGTGCTATTGCTCGCAGCACGCCATAGCAAAGCCAAACAGAAAATTGGTCAACAAACGATTTGTTATATACACCCATATTTTCTAGTGTAATGTCCCGGAATCGCTTTCAGTCTATACTGAGAATGTTACACTTAGCTGAAAATGCTGATCAACCTCAAGCGGATTCTTATTACAAGGCGCGAGGCGTTTTTTTACCGGTAAAAAACTCATTTGCTAATAATTTTACGCCATTCCAAAATCTGGTAATCGACGAAAGTTTGGTTCTATTCAAAGAACGGCTGCAGTTTAAATAGTTTATAAGAACCAAACGCCATCGATTTGTAATAAAATTGTTTTTTCTGTGTGACTGTGAAACGGGTTTTGTGTTAGGCTTTATCGTTTATGTAGCTAAAAACACCGAAATAAATCATTATGAGGATATCGGCCTCTTAGGATCTGTGGTTGTCACTCTTATGAAACCCTACTTGGACAAAGGTCACTCGCTCTTTACTGATAACTGGTACACGTCTCTTAGTTTGTCAAGTTACTTATTTGACCATAAAACTTACTCTTGTGGAACGGTCAGGGTCAACAGAAAACACATGCCTAATTTAGCAGAAAAACTACAAAAAGGTGCAACTTCCTCAATGTCGAGTTGCAATATGTTGGCAGTAAAATGAAAGGATCGTTGAGATGTACTATGCTTACTACCATGCACTAAGACAAAATGGTAGAATTGGCTAAAAAAGACAGAAAGACAGAAAGTAAAGACGAATTCATTAAAAAACCAGCTTGTCTAATATATTACAATAGGAATATGCGAGCAGTGGACAGGACTGACATGTTACTAAGTTCCACAGAAAGCGTCAGGAAAACCGTCAAATGGTATAAAAAAAGGTCTTCTTTCACATATTGGACCTTTCTATTCTAAATGCACATGCACATACCTTACACAATACCCAGAGAAAACACCATTGGCCCAGTTTCACTTAAATCTTATTCGTCAGCTTCTAGACAGGTATGTGGATTTAATCTTGAAATTACCTTGTTACAATGAGATGTTATTTTTAGGTATCATTTACCAAAACATACAACTGTAGTGCCTGTGCGAAATGTTTTTCGTCTTATAGTTAGACATTTTCCTGATATTGTCCCCAACAACAAAGTTCGTAGATGCACTGTTTGCTCAACAACAAAGACGCAAGCAAAGAAACAACGCGAATCAAGGTACATGTGTCGGTAATGTGACGTGGGTCTCTGCGCACATCCTTGCTTTGGCATTTACCATACCCAGAAACAATTCTAATGACTACTTTTGTATTCATTTCATATTTAGTTTATAGTTAATTATTATTAAAAATACTTTCGTTTTATATTTTTTTGATCAATTAAGAGCATTTTCTGAGTTTTTCTTTGCATTTAATGAGCAACCGTATATATACGTCGCTGGTACTCTGGCGACCCTGGGAATGGTGGCACTGCGTCGCTGATCAGATCTGGTAAAGAAAGGGTTAATAATGGCGGCAAATCAAGAAGAAATGAAAGACATAACGAGATGTCTGGAGGAGAAAAGCAAAACATATGGACTAAAACTAAATAGGAGTAAGACAAAAATCATGATAGTAGACAGAGCTCAGAATAATCTTCAACACATTAAGGAAACTGGGGTATTTGAACTAATAAATAGTTTCATATACTTAGGGTCTCTAATAACAAATGACGGAGGATATGACAGAGAGATACGTAGAAGGCTGACTATTGCTAGAACAGCTATGATGAAACTGGTAACAATTTGGAAAAATTCTAGCATAACAATACACACAAAACTAGGGCTGGTAAGGGTACTCATTTTTTTCTATAGCCACATATGCATCCGAAACGTGGACCGTAAAGAAAGCGGATAAAAAGAAACTAGACGCTTTTGAAATGTGGGTATACCGTCATATGTTAAGACTATTCTGTATTGATCATCGCACTAACGTATCGATATTAGAAGAACTTAAAGTTAGGGATAGATTGCTTATTCAAATACAACAGAGATATTTGCAGTATTTTGGACACATTGATAGTGTCACCTCGGGGGAACAAATAAGGGTCTAACCACCTTCTGTTGTCTCCGGGTGCTCTGTAGAGGGCTTCGAATATACTGTCGAGAGCTCCTCTACTTAAGTCCATTTTCGGGTTATGAACTTGGAAAATATTTATCTTCGGTGTCTTGCCCTGAAAAAGGCAAGATATTTCTTGCATGACAATTTCTTCGTCGAAATAAAACACCAAGTTAAGTTGAAACAATTCTCAGCCACAGAGTATGGAAAATAAATGCAGGAAGCAGAGCCCCGAGAGCACTAAGCTCTCGGAGAGCCCGTGAGGGACTGACTTGGCTGACCTGAAAATCGCCAATATTTATATGCGCTGTTCAAACGATAAATAGGGATTTCCAGGTCAAGAGCCAATGGGAAAATTTAAGGCGGGGCGATGCGCATCGAAATAAGTACTAGTCCACAGACTATGGCATTCGATGACAATAGAAGGTATGATGGAAAAACTGATAGTCGAGGGTAGAGTTGAAGGAAAGAGACCTAGGGGAAGATCTCCGTTGGGTAGATCAAACATAAATATTGATTAACCAAGGGTTACATGAAGCCGAATAACTAGCTCAGGACGGGGAAGGATGAAAGAAAATCGTGAAAAAACTGTAAAGGGCTGATGGTGTCACCATATCTTAAAAGGGATTAGGACTGAGGAGGATGAAAAAAAATTATATGGAGGCCACTTTTTTGCCGTTTAGTGTATTAGTATGAATGGCTTAGACATTAATCTCATTTACAAATCTTTGTTTATTTATAGTAACTACATAAACATTAAACATACAGATTAAAATAAATACTTACGGTTCAAGGAATACGTTAAATACAATTTTTGTTTGACAAATTTGGTCACGTTCACATACCTTAGAATAGGGAATGGATTTTTCTATTGTGTTAGGACCCTCCGCAAATACTTTATCCGTAGTTTGAGTATATAATTTAAAAGTAAGAAATTGAATATCAGTGTAATGACTCTAAAACAGAATTATTTATTTTTAATACATTTTAATTAAAACCGGAATTATTTATTTGAGTGAAAGAAACATTAGTCATAGTCATAGTCATAGTCATAGTCATACTTTATTGATCCTTTAAAACATTCAAAATAAATGTATAGGATACGTCACTACACAATTCAGTATAAAAAACATTAATGTGTATAATACAATATTTACAGTGTAACAAAATTGACAAAACATTAAATATATAAAATAACATTTTTACAAGTAAAATATAAAGCTACTGCAGTTTGTTCTCAAGATATTCACTTATAGAATAATATGCTTTTCTTAAGAGAAAATCTTTAACATTTTGTTTAATTTAGAGGAAAGTGGTATTTTTTTCACAGTTTTTGGCAAATTATTGTATGAGGTCAGTCTTATATATCTAAAGCAATTCTGAAATTTGGATGTTCTGTGTTTAGGAACTCGTAACGATTCAGCACTTCTTGTATTATAATAGTGATTGTCTGAATTTACTGGAAATGTATTGATATCCTCTTTTACATAAAGTAAACATTTATAGATATATAGGCAGTAAAAAGTTAAAATTTGATGTTTAATAAAAATTGGTTTACAAGATTGTTGATAATCCAAATTAAAAATTTTACAGATATTTTTTTTTGGGTAATGAACACTTTGTTACTATCCACTAAGTTCCCCCACAAAATTACATTATAGCACATGTGGCTGTAAGCAAGGCTATAAAAAACGTTCATTAATGTCGAGATGGGTAGTGTGTTTTTAATTCTAGATATAGCATAAAAAGCTTTATTTAATTTCATGTTCACTGAATTCACTTGCTCTGACCATTTGAGATTACAATCAATGAACACGTAGGTAGCGGGTAGGAACTCCTTTTGGATAGTCCTATCAGGGAAAGTGAATCAATCCCTGCCTTCCGCAGATTCCAGGTGTTTCCTGACCCGGGAAACTAGTACCTGCTCAGGGTCCCTTGTCCAGGGTCACGGATGAAGCCCACAACGGCATCCAGGGCGGAGAAGAAGATCTTCACAACGGTCTAGAAGGCGGAGGTGGCAGCCCAATGGTTTTAGGGCTTGTATAAAATCGAGGGGAAGATTGATCTCTAAAGTCCAGAAAGACAGTCAATCTAAAGGATGAAAACCTTAAGACAAATTTCCTGGCCCTCCAGGTTGGGGGTTGGATCATTGAGCTAGCTCCTTAATATCTAGAAAAAAAACTACTGCTAAAAATCCTAAACCAAGCCTCGGAAATATAGACGGATCTAAACAAAGACGAAAACGGCTACGAAAAAGGACCATGATGATAGGTACAAGGAATGTACAAGGAATAAGGGGTAAAACTGAAGAGATCATTAAAGAAGTAAAACAACTTGGCCTCAACATAGTGACCCTCACTGAAACAAAGAAGAAGGGCGTTGGATCAGTAATGATAGGAGACTACATACACCTGTATAGCGGCGTACCAAAGGAAGAAAGAGCTAAGAGAGGAGTATCCGTAATTATTAACAAAAAGTTTAAAAGGAAAATTACCAGCTGGACTGCAATAGATGAAAATATCCTGCAAGTAAATATGACCCTACACCATAAAAAAACAACAATACTAGCGATCTATGCCCCCTCAGAGGATGAGAATGCAACCACAAAAGACGAATTCTTTGCAAAATTAAACAAAGTTATTAATAGAGTTGGAAATAACCGAGAAATATTTTTATTAGGCGATTTTAATGGAAGAACAGGAAACAAGCGCCACAACAATGTAATTGGACCTTATGGAGAAGACGTCGTAAATGATAACAGAGAAAGACTTATCAATCTCTGTGAAAGTAATAGACTCAAAATAACTAACGGATATTACTGTCACAAAAACATACACAAATATACATGGTTTCAACCAACAAGGAATCTTAAGTCTATAATGGATTACGTGATAGTTAAACAAAATTCACAAATACTCATTAGAGATATTAGAGCTATGAGAGGAGCAGTATGCGGATCAGATCACCACATGGTCAGGGCAAAAATTGTTTTCCCATATAGATTAAAGGACAGTGTCTCATCAAGCCAAGACGAACAACTTTTAGAAAGAATTGATCTTCCTCAATACAATCTGTCCAGTTTAATTCATGAGAGCACCCGCACACTATATAAGACTCGAATGGACTCCAAACTTGACGAAACACTAACAAATACCAAATGCATATATGAGAACATAATATCAAGTATTCATCAAACAGCACAGGAGGTCTTAGGAATCAAACAAAATAAAATTAGTAACAAGCTTTGGTGGAATGAATACGTCGAAAATGCGGTAACAGAAAAGAAAAGATTATACCATAAGTGGTTGAATACAAAAGATGACGCAGACAAAGACCGATACAATGAAATGAAGAAGAAAACTAGAAAGATAATTATGACCTCCAAAAATGAGATATGGGATAGAATGTGCAGAGAGATAGAATCTTATATTGGAGGACGACAATGCACTGAGGCGTGGAAGTTTATAAACTCTGTTAAGAAGCCGACTAACGAGAAAGTGATTCTAAATCCCATAAATCCCGAGGATTGGACACATTATTACAAACATCTATTAAATTAGAACAGAGACGAATTTAAAGAAGATATGAATTCATCAAGAATCGAAATTCTGGGAGAGCATATTACCATAGACATCAACATAGTTCAAAAAGCTATAGCAGGGATGAAGAATGGGAAAGCAAGTGGACCAGAGGGAGTAACTACGGAATTAATAAAGAATGGCTCAGAGAAATTACACAGAATGATCACGGTGATATTTAACGAATATATTAATGGACATCTAACACCAGATGAATGGAATATATGACCCCAATATATAAAAAAGGTGACAGGAGAAATTGTAAAAACTATAGAGGGATATCGGTCACAAGTTCAATGAGTCGACTATACGGTCGACTACTACGGGACCTGATAGAGGAAGATTATCAATCGTCTGAAGACGAAGAACAAGGAGGATTTAGAGCAGGTCGTTCATGTACAGATAACATCTTCTGTCTTAAACAAATTATAGAAAAGAAAATTGTGACAAATAGAGAGTTACATATAACTTTTGTAGATCTTGAGAAGGCATATGACACAGTCCCGCTAAATAAACTATGGGAAGTCCTGAGCACATCAAAAATACATTAAAGATTGGTTAGTGCTCTCAAAGATCTATATTATGGTTCAACCTCCCAAATGAAATTCGGAAACCTCTTAGCTGAAAAATTTGCAGTTACTAAGGGTCTTAGACAAGGATGTTGTATCTCTCCGACTCTATTTAAGATTTATATCTCTGCAGCTCTGAAACAATGGAAAAGGAAAGTTAAAGGAATAAGTATACAATTGAACGATCAGGATTACATATATACTTTACAGTTTGCAGATGATCAGGTGGTGATCTCAAATGACAAAGATGACATGGAATACATGCTTAGAAAACTAATTGAAGAATACCAGAAATGGGGACTAAATATCAATTTAGAAAAGACAAAATAGCTCTCAATTGGAGCTGAAGCAGAACAACTCGATATCGATGACAATCAAAAAATAAATCCATGCAACGAATATAAATACCTGGGCGTCATCTTCGACCGTAGTGGAAAAGACGAACGAGAAATAGAACATCGAATTGTACAAGCACGAAGAGCTATAGCATGTTTGAACGGAATTCTATGGAGTAAAGAAATATCAAAGAAAAGAAAATGGAACATCTATGAGACAATGGTTAAAACTAGCCTACTTTATGGAGCTGAGACATGGAGAATAACCGAAAAATATAAGAAAAAGGTCGAAGCCACGGAAATGTATGCCATCAGAAGATCGAAATGGGGGACGAAAGATTGCCTAAAAAATCGATGATGTGGCAACTCCCAGAGAAGAGGAAACGAGGAAGACCACCACAGAGCTGGAACCTGGGAGTTAGGAAAGCGATTAGCGCTCGAAATCTGGACGGAAACCTAACTCAAGACAGAATACAGTGGCGTTTGGGAGTCGGGTTATAAAAAACCGAATATATATATATATATATATATATATATATATATATATATATATATATATATATATATATATATATATATATATATATATATATATCAATGAACACACCCAAAAACTTTGTAGAGTGAGTGCAAGATAACATATTGTTTCTATCATGTTGGTTAAGATATAGTCATAGTTAAATGAGTTATATGAATGAAAATAAATAATTTCAGTCAATGTTTAATATTAGTCTGGTATTACACCAGCGTATAAAGGTCAACAACAGCCTTCATTGTCATTTTTAATTCCTCGAGTGTACGTGCAGAGACTATTAACGAGATATCATCAGCAAACATTGATATTATAAGTGCCCTTATGTGATCTGGTAGGTCGTTAATAAAAATTAGGAATAATAATGGTCCCAGCACGGATCTCTGTAATACTTCTTTATTTGTCGTGTATGGTTCTGATCTTGATTCTTTCATTTTAACAACACTCTTCCTGTCACTTAAGAAAAAAAAATTTATTACCAAATCTAGAAATGTCCTCCTAAAACCAACGTAATATAATTTCTTGCAAATAAATAATATGTCTAAATAATCAAAAGCTCGTGATAGATCAAAAAATAGTCCTGCCACGTGGTTTTTACTATCTAATACATCATAAATACGCTCAAAAAAGCTGCATACACTCATGAGTGTTGACTTTTTTTATCTAAAGACGTGTTGGTTTGGAGTTAATAAATTGTATTTTTCTATAAAATTTAACATTCTGTTGTATACAACCTTCTCTATTACTTTGAAAATTATGCTAAGGACGGATACTGGTCTATAATTTGAAATATCATGAGGGTCATTCTTTTTGAAGATTGGAATAACTTTTATCATTTTAAATATGGGTGGAAATTGGCTGGTTGTTATTGAGAGATTAACTAAATGGGTTAAAGGAATCGATATATGATCACTTATCAGTTTTAATATTATTACAGATATGTTATCAATACCAGTACTAGGCTTATTTTTTAGTTGATCGATTGTATTTTTTATTTCAATTGGAGTTACGGGTAAAAAGAAAAATGTTTTGTTACACATTTTTGAGGTTGTACAAGAAGAAGACAACGATGTGCCAAAATGAGTTTAACGATTGTATTCTGTAACTGTAGCAAAATATGAGCCAAACTAATTAGCAATATCACAAGACTTGGTAATAATTTTATTATCATAATTATCATAAATGTTTCACTGTTTACCAAATTCCTTTTTGGGTATATTGTAAGATTGAATAATTAAGTCACTATGAAAGTTTTTTTAGTATTTATTAATAATTATACAATTTTTAATAATTTTTTATAATTTTTTATAATTTTTTATAATTTTTTATAATTTTTTATAATTTTTTATAATTTTTTATAATTTTTTATAATTTTTTATAATTTTTTATAATTTTTTATAATTTTTTATAATTTTTTATAATTTTTTATAATTTTTTATAATTTTTTATAATTTTTTATAATTTTTTATAATTTTTTATAATTTTTTATAATTTTTTATAATTTTTTATAATTTTTTATAATTTTTTATAATTTTTTATAATTTTTTATAATTTTTTATAATTTTTTATAATTTTTTATAATTTTTTATAATTTTTTATAATTTTTTATAATTTTTTAAAGTTTTTTATAATTTTTTATAATTTTTTATATTTTTTTATAATTTTTTATAATTTTTTATAATTTTTTATAATTTTATATAATTTTTTATAAGTTTGAGTTCGTATTTGCTTATTTTCGGCAAACTCGAAACTAAAACACAAACCTAGATAAACCTTCTTAAAGATTTAAGTACTCATCTATTATGAGTAAATTTATATACTCAGTGACATTAGAAGTGTTACACCCAGAAGGAATAATTTCTTGAACTTAATTTTTTGGCAACATGGTAGATTTACATCAAGAATGAAACGATAACGTTGTCAAGAATTTTTATTAACAAGTAATCAAAAAAAAAATTAATAATGTGTTTGGCGTCCCCGTAGCTGAATACACTCCTGTATACATCTAGGCATGGACAAAATGAGATGTTTAATGTCTGCTTGTGGCACCTCGTTTCAAGTAACTTAAACTTCATGTATTAACTGTGCCAGAGTCTGTGCAGGATGGTGCAAAGTGGACAGTCTCCTTCCCATCATATCCCATACATGTTCGATAGGATTTAAATCCGGAACACGGGGCGGCCATGGCAACATATTAACGCCAGCTTCTTGGAAAAGTCCATAGTTTGATGAGCAATATGGGGACGCACGTTGTGTTGCTGAAAAAGGACGTCTCGACGGCCGTCGAGATAAGGCAGTAAACTGGTTTGTAAGATGTCTTCAACATAACGCGCAGCTGTGATATTGCCTCGAATAAACACAAACCATTACTCCAACTGTCCTGTATACATGCCTTTCAACAGCAAACCTGATATCTCGTCATTCTCCACGACGGCGTCTTACCATCCTACGACCATTATGCATTCCTAAACAGAATCGTGATTCATCGCTGAATGCTACATTACGCCATTCTGCTACCCAATGCTGCCGTTCTCTGCACCAATTGAAACGTTGATGACCGTGGTCCGCAGTCTAAGGAAACACTAGTCATGGGCGGAATGAAACCAGTCCAAAGGCTCGAATACGACGGTATAGTGTACGCATACTAACAGGTCTACCTACTGCTTCAAACCATTGGTCAGCAATTTGACGCGCAGTAGCAAAACGGTCTCGCAGAGACGGTAATCTAAAGCGCCTATCTTGATGCTCTGTGGTATGCCTTGGTTGACCAGTTGGTCTCCTTCGTGTTCCTCTACCTTAGTTTGTCCACACACGACAGACACGCATAGCCGTCATTGCCGTACAATTAACACGACGACCAATTTCGCGATACGACAAACCCATATCTTTATACGCAATAATTCTACCCCTGTCAAAATCGCTAAAATGGTGGTAGTTATGGTTTATTCGAACTCGATGCATTTACTTAAACTGAATACAATTAGACTGAGGAACAATAACTAAAAATTTCTATACGAACTGGTTTTCACAAGTCGGTCTCTCACAAAAAAATTTAGAAGATAAAACTTTATTTTTACAAAAAGTAGAAGCGATAAACCATTGGTATTGTTATCATAGCATGTTTTAGATATAGTCATTCTGTTGCCAAAAAATTAAGTTCAAGAAATTACTCCTTCTGGGTGTAACACTTCTAATGTCACTGAGTATATGATGAATGAATGAAAATTTTATTCCAAGCTCTTACAGAATTTTTAAATGGCTTACAGTTTTTTAAATAGGTGTTATTAGGTACGTATATTAACACTTACCATAACTACGAAATCAACGTCTTCACACACAATGTCTCGTGGAAACACAGTTTTATTTATCGGGAAACTTCTATTTACTTGAACCCTATAATCTTGAATAATGTTGAACATGAATTCCAGCGACTGGATGTTGCTTGTTTTGCTTCTAGGTTTAAAATTAATACAATATCTTAAAATGATGTACTTTTGAGAACCTATAGGTATTAGGTATAGTTCTATAGTTGTCTCGAAATCAATGACAGGTTTAGTTCTAATGACAAAGACATGACCACTTTTGTAGGCACCTATTGCAAGATCTACAATTAAAAAAATATTTTTATATATTCTTTTCATTTACTTAATTTCTGTATAAATATACTTAAAACAAAGTTGCGAGATTGGGATCGACGATCAAACGATTATTTAAAAGTATAAGTAAAGTAGTAAGACAGGGCTGTGTATTATTGTCCCCTTGCTTTATAGCTTTTACTGGGAACCGATTTAAAAGCCTTGGAAAATCTCTCTTTACCAATAAAAATTTATAAAGAATAAATTTCTAGTATAAGATATGCAGATGTCACTGTCCTACTAACTGATACAGACACGAACTTTCAAAAAGTCTTTAACCAATTAGATAATGCTTGTCGAGAATTTTTAATAAAGATAAACGATAAAAAAAAGAACAAGATACTAGTAATCCGAAAGAAGCAAAATGACCATTTACTGATAATGATAAATGAGAGTTAGAGAGTTAGAGTTTAGATAAAGTTATTAAGTGCTACGTTTGGTCAGTCCTTTTGTCTAGAATTGAAGCCAGGACATTAAAGTTAAATAATATGAGACGGCTAGAAGCCTTTGAACTGTAGTTTTATCGCAGAATTCTCAGAATATCATGGACACATCACATTACAAATCAAACAGTTATAAATAGGGAGTTAGAACTTATAACAGCGAATAAGAAAAAAAAAGACCTCCTACCTAGGCCACCTAATAAGAAATGCCAAATATAACCTGCTACGAATAATAATTGAAGGAACGATAGAGGACCGAAGAGGAATAGCAAAAAGGGCCAGGTCATAGCTTCGCAATATCAGAGCTGGCAGAAAAGTGGCCCAGAATAGAGATCATTATAATATAGTGATCGCACTCCTCTAGTAATTAAGTAAACCAGAATAAGAAGAAGATAAATGGGAAGTTGCCAATACCTTGGTTGCAGGGACTGCAGGAACCAAATAAACATCGAAACAACCATGCAGCATGACCACAAAGAGTAAGATGATTATTTGGTCATCAGTCAAAGCCATATTAGTTTTGCTAACATAGTATTGTAAGCTTACTAAGGAGATTCCCACAGGCAAAAGACAACTCGGACGTCCCAGAATGCGATGGAGAGATAACATCCAAGCAGATCTAGAGAAAATGAACATTCCATTTGACCCTAGGTTGATGGAAGACCGAACAAATTGGAAAAAAGTTGTACAGTTAGCCAAGATCCACCCAGGGTTGTAGCGCTACGTGATGATGATACTGTAAGCTGAATATGCAATTAAAGCTGATGGAATTGGCAGATGATGATCTACGCAGACGCTATCACCTAGAGGATAAATCAGTAGATTAAATTTTCTAACAGTGATAGCCTAAAAAATATGCGGTTTTTTGTATCAGGCGAAGAAAAACCACCGGCAAAGAGTTGCATGGAAGGTTCAGTTCCGAATTTTTTAGACCCTTTAAAAAGAGTTAAAGGTTCACAATAGATCTGAAAAAACCAGCTCATTGCATCTTTATATCCATCCATCATGATTAATCATAGATTTATATCAAGTATCCAGAGTGCAAAAACCCACTCAGGTATGGACGTAGGATCAGATCACAATCCAGTCAATATTGTCAAGTACAAGTAGTTGTCACAATAAAATGCAATATTGAAATGCTTCAAAACGAAGCTAATAAAGAAAAGGTATTAACCGAACTCAATGAAAACCTGAAAAAAACAATCATGACACAAGACGAAGAAATAGAAAATATATGGCATAAAAAATAGCATAGTTGGCGCACAATGAAAAGAACGAAAGTAAGAATAAGAAAAGGAAAAAATGGACGACGGAAGATATTTTGGAACTCTTGGAAGAGAGAAGAAATCACAAAAACCACCCACATCTAAGTAAAAACATTCAAAGAACCAAAAATTCAAAAATTAAAGAAGCAAAAGAGAAGTAGATATGTGAAATGTGTAACGAGATAGAAAACCTAGACAACAAACACGATACATTCTACCTTCACTAAAAATAAGAGAAACCTCCAATAATAACAAGAACCATAATATACCTACTCTAGCTGACAACAAAGGAAGAATAATTATTGAAAAAAGTGAAGATCAATGTGTTGCTGTCGACGTGGGAGATAGTAGTGTCATCGAATGCCATAGTCTATGGACTAGTACGCATTTCGATGCGCATCGCCCCGCTTCGAATTTTTCCATTGGCTGTTGACCTGGAAATCCCTATTTATCGCTCGAACAGCGCATATAAATATTGGCGATTTTCAGGACAGTCAAGTCAGTCCCTCACGGGCTCTCCGAGAGCTTAGTGCTCTCAAAGCTCTGATTCCTGTACTTATTTTCCATACTCTGAGAATTGTTTCAACTTAACTTAGTGTTTTTATTTCGACGAAGAAATTGTCATGTAAGAAATATCTTGCCTTTTTCAAGGCAAGACACCGAAATATTCACAAGTCCATAACCCGAAAATGGACTTAAGTAGAGGAGCTCCCGACGTTTTCCGAAGCCCTCTACAAAGCACCCGGGGATATCAGAAGGTGGTTAGACCCTTATTTGTTCCCCCGAGGTGACAGTAGGACCGTCAATCCTAGACGTACAGGTAAAATATGTGATACAATGTGTAAAGAACTGAAAAGTTTGTGTATCAGACGAAATAGAAATTGATGTAATAAAACTAATAGGTGATAATAGCATCAAAATACTAACACATATTTTTAACTACATATAAGTGGCGTAATACCAAAGGAATGGCTTAACCCAGAATACATAGCTTAACCGAAGAAATCCAGGTTCCCGCAAATCCGACGAATTTAGACTCATTAGCTCAATGAGTCATTTAAGTGACTCGCAGTTTGGATTTAGAAGGGCCTTGGAAACAAAGAGGTGCTGTTTGAGACTCAAATACTCATTCTAAAATGGACCACCAGGAAAAAGTAGACCTCTGTTTTATCGACTACCAGAAGGCTTTTGATACAGTCCAGCATATGACCTACAAAAAATGAAACTAGACCATAAAGATCTCCGCATAATTCAAAACCTTTATTGGTACCAAGAAGCAACCTTAAAATATTTCATCCACACTATTCAAAGCGTCCGTATACAAAGAGGTATCCGAAAAGGCCGTGTCATATCTCCATTGCTTTTTAACTTGTACTCTGAATGTATGTATATTTAAACAAGCACTAGACGGCGCCGAAATTCGTATAAAAATAAACGGTAAATATATTAACATATCCGTAATACAGTAATAATAGCCGATAGTTTGCAAGACCTAGAAAGAGTCATAAGTAAAATAGTAATGTGTAGTAGAGAGTACGGCCTCTCGCTAAATATCAAAAAGACGAAGTTTATGAAATTTGTATAAACAACCATCATACTAACGAAATCTTAATAGTAGAGGGCCAGCAGATCGAAATAGTAAAAAAGTACACTTACCTAGGAACACTTATAAGAGAAAATAATGACTACACTGCAGAAATCAAAGTCAGAATCAAAAATGCACGTTCTAATATTATGAAAATGAATAAGGTCCTATGTAGTAAAGATTTAATATTAGCACTTAAAGTACGTCTAACAAAATGTTACGTATACAGTGTACTATACTATGGAGTGGAATCATGGACGTTAAATCTAGACACAACGAGACGACTTAACGCCGTTGAAATGTGGAACTATAGAAGAATTATGAGGGTTTCCGGGGTAGTTAGAGTTACGAACAATGAAGTACTGAGAAGAATAGGTAAAGAGAAGAAAGTTGAACTTACAATTAAAGAAAGGAAACTACAGTATCTCGGATATGTGATGTAGGGCGAGAACTATGGCATCCTGCGACTCATAATGCAAGGAAAGAAAGATGGCAGAAGAAGCATCGGAAGAAGACGAATTTCATGGATTAATAACCTGAGAGAATGGTTTGGATTTCCAATGGATGGAAAACAACTATTTAGAGCTACTGCCTCAAACATTAAAATAGCTATGATGATTGCCAACCTCCGTAGCGGAAATGGTACCTGAATAAGAAGAAGAAATATATTACACAATATAAGGTATGCAGACTATACCGTTTTAGTATTTTTTTATTTAAACGGGGAAGAATTATAGAAGCTTGTTTTTAACCATACTAAATTATTGTATGACAACTAATTGTATGATAATGTATGTAAATGTAAATGTATGACAAGTCTACTAAAATTTAAGGATACCATTGTGACCGTTGCCATCTATATCATTTCCTCTTGAAATACCTATTCCAAAGCCTTTGACGTTAAGAGCAGGATTGGCAAACGTTGACGGAACTAGACGCTGACCAAAACCACTTTGAATCCCATCACTACTGCCCATAAATACATATACCGCTCCTCTACCATCGTCTTCAAGAGGAGCAGCAATTGCAATATCTGAAATGAAAAAGGTGTTTCTTTAAATAACATGCATTAAGTTAAAATACAACAATATATTACACGATCTTAGAACAAGAGACGACATATTTGATGAATATGCAATCCAACACGTTTATTGAAATAGAATTTCGCCCAGCAGTAATATTCCTATAACTAGGGTATTCTAATAACTTATTGTTGGTGGTTAGTAAAAATATATGTAACGAATATACATGCTATGTACGTACATGAGTACTTATATGTAGGTGGTGGTATTACTATTTCTGAGTAACTTGTATTTATTAATTTTTGTTTCAAATTATAAGTTTAATTTTCTAAAAAGCTAATTTTTTTTCAATGCCTGTAGTTACCAGACATACGTCTATTTACAAAAAGTAGGTAATTTATGTCATAATTCAAAAAGAAAGTTTAGTACTATAGTGCAACAATGTCACTAAAGGTTAACTTTGTGTTAGTTTAGACAAATATTATCTAAATATCTTCATGCTCTATAAACTTAAATTACTTATTGTCGTGCTAAAAAATTAAAGCTGAAAATATATAGAATTATAAAATACGAATTTTTGTTCTTGGTTTTTTTTTCTGACAAACTAATATCATATTAAAAAAAGATTAGCTTTAATTTGATTTTTTCTTCTAATTTTAAATGTATGTAAAAATTTTTATTAACTAAATTATATTTAAACTTATGATAGATTTTTCCATCTCCAGAACCGTTTATTTGTCACTTTGAAGTTCTCATTACTCAAATTTTTGGCTATTTCTTCAGCTTTTTTACTTTAAAGCTGGACTACTAATAGGAACATTTTGATCGTTCTTCTCAGTAAACCGCTCAGCTAATGCAAATTTAACGTCTGAATCTTTCTCACTGCACTTTAGTTCT
Organism: Diabrotica undecimpunctata; assembly: GCF_040954645.1. Taxonomy (NCBI): domain Eukaryota; kingdom Metazoa; phylum Arthropoda; class Insecta; order Coleoptera; family Chrysomelidae; genus Diabrotica; species Diabrotica undecimpunctata. The sequence continues at coordinate 134,671,772 of NC_092806.1, forward strand.
TGGGTTGTTTTTAGTTTTAAATCGTTGATAAATTTTCTTGGTTTTTTAATATTGACCACTTGAGCCTGTGAATTTTTACAGTTTTTATTTAATTAGCAATTAATTTAAAATTAAATCCTTTGGTTTTGCATATTCAATTATATTAACGTTTTTTTAAGTAAGATCCCTTCTCTTCGGATTATTGATGCCATGACTTATTTGCAAATAGGTAGATCTCTAAACACGACGCGAAACATACTGTGAATCAGACCATCTTTTACTCCAAACAAAATTTAGATGCAGAATTAACAAAGAAAGGAACTAAAGACAACAAAGAACAAAAGACAAACTAAATATGGAAAAACTGAAGATTCAGGAATGTAGAGAAAAGTTCTAAGAAGAAGTCGCAAATGAGTTAATGTTGCTAGAACTGCACTCCATAGAGGGCAAATGGAATAATATCAGAACAGCAGTACTGACAGCGGCAGCGTCCACCCTGTGAAACAAGAAAAAGGCGAGAAGAGGAGCATGGTTCGATGACGAGTGCAGACAAGCAATAGATGACAAGAAATGAAGCATACACAAGGTATATAACAAGAAGAACATGGAAAAGACGAATATCATTTGAAGTCGCAAGACGAAAAGCAGACAAGATATGTAGAAATAAAAAGAGCCTATGAAAATGTATAAATAGAAAAAATGGAAGAAAATTTCAAAAACAACGAAATTAGAGAGGCTTACGAGTACCTAAAAAAATTAAAAAGTGGGTATAAACCACAAACAAGTCTATGTAAAGATGAAAATTGGCAAATAATCAGTGGCCAACAGAAAGTCACAGCAACCTGGAAGCATTATCTTCAGACTCTACTTGGTGCACAAGTAGACATGGAAGATGAAATGGATACGAACTACGTAGAAGAGAATGAAGTAGAGAATGGAGTAGAAGCTCCAACCAAAGAGGAAGTTCTCGAAGCTATTAAGGCCCAGAAAAACAATAAATCCGCGGGAGTTGGCGAATAACCAGCAGAATTGTATAAGGTAGGTGGCAACCACCTAGAAAGTCACATCCAGGCGCTCATCAAAGACATATGGTAAGAAGAGAAGATACCCGACGTCTGGAAGAGAAGTATAGTATGTCCGATCTATAAAAAAGTGACAATCTCCAGTGCAAAAACTACCGTAGAATTTCTCTACTATATTGACCAACCAAATGATTCAACTGGCCGCTTATGCCGATGATATTAATATTATGATTAAAATATTAACAGGAGCCCAGGAAACATACGCAGAGTTGAAAACGCAAAGAAAAATACTAGATCTGGAAATTAACCCAGAAGAAAAAACAAAAATAATGATACAGACGAGAAGAAATATAGTCCCACAAAACATTATACATGAAGATGACATTGAAACGGTTGAAAAGTTTACATACCTAAGAGTAGAAATATATGCCGACGGATCAGAAGATGGGATAATACAGAAAAGGATAACGCAGGCAAACAGAGCCTATTTTGGCCTCTCCCATATATTTTGGTCTAAAAATATACACCGAAATACAAAAATAAGAATCTATAAAACCTTAATTCGACCAATAGCATGCTATGGCAGTGAAGCATGACTGCTGAAAGAAACATCCAAAAGCAAACTCGATAAATTCGAAAAGAACGTACTGAGGAGAATACTAGGACCTGTGAGGGAAAACGGAATCTTCAGAAGTCGATACAACAACGAACTTTATCAACTTTATAAGGAAGCACCACTTTCAGACTTCATAAGAATACAAAGATTGCAATGGGCTGGACATGTGATAAGAATGGGAGACGATAGGGTACCAAAAAGAGCACTGAATGCTAGAGTGCAGGGAAAGAGACCGGTTGGAAAGTCAAGAAAGCGCTGGGATGACATATTAAACTGCGACGCACAAGCCCTTTTAGGAGTTCGTGTATGGAGAAGATCAGCCACAGACACGCAAGGGTGGAGGCAAAAAATAAAGGAAGCCAAGGCTAAATTTGGGCTGTAGTGCCATATAAGAAGAAAAATATCTCTGGCTGCATTCTAAATTAACTCTATTAGTTTATTGTTTGTAACCAGGCAAATTATTAAGAGGCAATGAAGTGGGTGGGCAATAAAAATTTTTAGACAAATGAAAAAGTACTCTATGACCTGTGGATATTTTGAAAAAGAGTCGAATTGGTGTTTATAATAAAGTAGTAAAATATTTATTACCTGACAGACCCTAATAAACTTAGTACTACTACTTAGACCCTACTTAGATTAGTAAAACTAGTTAAACTTAGATTAAACTTAAATTAATGAAATCGTTTCATTAATCTAAGCTAATAAACGAATCATCATTTACCTGAAAAAGATTCTATTAAGCAATATTATTTTCTTAAAATATATTCCTTTAAATGTATAAATTTATTAGGGAGCATTGGAGTAAGGTTCCGAAAGGTTTCAAAAGGTTTCGAATGCTACTGAGAAAAAAATTTGTTCCATTACAAATTACTGTTATTGTAAATAGTAGGTAAATCAATCCTTACATACCATTAAACGAATCAAGATCTATATCTCCTAAAGCTACAATATTAGTTCCAAATCTTGCTCTTCCTCTTCCTATTCCAACCAATTTTATAGGCGTTCCATTTGCCTAAAAATATATAATGTATAAAATACAAAAATGATTTAAACCACAGAAGTGACGTTTTTCCTATTGTATACTACCTAAAGAAAACGATACCAGAGTTTTTTTTTACTTAAACACAAAAACCACATAGGGTTATTGGTGGGTATAGCAAACACAAGAAATACTATATTAAATAGAATAACTGTATAACTTGATATCATCTTAATTCTTCTTCTTATAGTGCCGTGCACCTATAGTGCGTTAGCGAATTATCTTACGGCCAGACATCTGTCTTTTGCGGCATGCAAAAGATCGCCAGTGTTATTTATGCCTGTCCAGTTCTTTATGTTTCGTAGTCACATTTGTTTGCGACCTACTCCTCTATTGCCTTCAATCTTTGCCTGGATGATTAGTTGAGGGATTGTGTATTTTTTTCCTCTCAGAATATGGCCGAGGTATCCAATTTTTCGTACCTTAATCAAATTGAGTAGTTCTCTCTCAGTATTTGCCTTTCTTTACACTTCCTCATTACTCGTTTTATCTGTCCATTATATGCGGAACATTCTTCGCAACGTCCACATTTCGAACGCCTCCAACTTATTAACGGAAGGTACTCTTAATGTCCATGTATCCATGCCGTAAAACAATATGAACCATACATAGCATTTAACCATCCTGTAGCGGAGATTGAAGGAAATATTGCGGTTAGATAGTAGCGGTTTAAATTTGATAAAACCTTGTCTTGCTTAACCAGTACGGCATATTATTTCTTGTTGAGGATCCCATTAATCATTCATCATCATTCCCAAGTATTTAAATGTTTTCACTTGATCAATTGGAGCATTATCTATTTGCAGTATGCTTAAAAGTGCATTTTTTCTTATTACTATGCATTTAGTTTTTCCACCATTTATCTTCAAGCCATATATTTTTCCTACGCTGTTTATTTTATTTAACATCAACTGAATAATATCATGTTCGTCGTCTGTTATTATCGCGGTGTCGTCGGCGTAACGAATGTTATTTATCGGGAACCCGTTTACCTTTATTCCACATTCAGAGCCTTCCAGTGCCACTGCAAAAATGTTCTCCACATAGAAATTGAAGAGCATAGGAGACAAAATACACCCCTGTCGCACCCCTTTTAAAATTTCAAATTCTGTGTTGGTTGATTTGTTCAGTCTCATTCGTGCTTTTTGATTCCAATAGAGATTCTGGATAACTCTTATATCTTACTCGTCAATCTTAGCGTTGTGTAGCATTTTTATCATTGCGTCATGTTTTATAGTGTCAAACGCTTTTTCATAATCGAGGAATGTTATGACTATATCCTTTCGTTGATCGATGCAGTTTTGTACAAGCATATTCAAGCATAAATCTTCACGTGTACCCAGTCCGCTCTTGAAACCAAATTGTGTCTCACCGCTTAGATCTTCCAGATTTTTGAACATTCTTGTGTGAAGGATGCCAAGAAACACCTTAACCAAAGGGCTCATTAAGCTTATCATTCTGTGGATTTTGCATTTTGTCGCTCTTTGTGATTTAGGGATCATTATAAAGATTGAATCAAGCCAATCCGTTGGAATGTGGCCGGTGTTAGGATGGCATTGAAACTTGTTACCAGCATGTCGATGTTATCAACTTCCAACAGTTTTATGGCTTCCGTAGTAATTCCATTCGGTCCAGGGACCATGCCTAGTTTTGCTACTTTTATAGCGTACTCCACCTCGGCGCGAATAATGGGAGGGCCGGATAAATTTTCCGTGGGAAGTTAGTAGTTGGCAGATTCGGCAGATCCGCAAAGAAAAACGAAGCATAGTTTGCCCAGATTTTAGCTAGTTCTTTCTGGGTATGAACGTAGTTACCTTGGTTATTCTTCAGGCAAGTCTCATGGTGTTTCTCGTATATACTCGAAATTTTTTTGACCTTTTTATGTACTCCAAAGCTGTCTTCCTTTTCTTGTAGTGATGCCAATTCTTCACAACGTTCTTTCATATAGCTTTCCTTTGCGTTTTTAATTCTTGCCCTTATCGTACGTTGGATTTCCTTATATTCCTGTTAATTCTGATGTATTTTGTACCATCTGCGTTGCTCCATTAGATCATGTATCTCTTCCGTCATTAACTCGTTTTTGTGTTTTCTTTTTATTTTACTTGCGACTACTTCGTTAGCCTCGACTATAGCTATTTTACCTACGAATAGTAAGTTGATTCCAGAAGCCTTTTGAATATATAAGACTATTCCAGACTAAATACTTGTTTAGCAAAGGTCACAGCCATACACATATAATACAAATAGACTGACTGTTGCAATACAAATGCGTTCCCCCAGTGCGACAGACAAACTGACGCAAAGCAGTCCCTACATCTCTCTCTAGTGGGCCGGGTTTATCGACCACGTGACCTTCTCATAGGTCATTTAGGTCACATAATTGATAAATCCCGCCAATTAGAAAGATATGCAGGGACTGCTTTGCGTCAGTCTTCTCTACCGCACTGGGAGAACGCGACTGTATATCAGCGTTCAGTCTATTTGTATTATTTGTATTAAGTCTGTGGTCACACCATAAGAACAGGGAAAGGTTACTTGAGGGTAACGAGGTGTCACGTTGACATTTTTAATAAAAAATTCCATTGTATTAGAGTTTTAGCTGAGATTTGATTTTGAATAGCATAGTGATTTTGAACAAACCACACAAAACAAATTTTTTGATTATACCCGTTTTTCATGGTTGTGATAGTTTAAGTAAACAGGCAATTTTAAAGTAACAAATTTAATATTTTTTAATATTTTTTTAATATCTTTATCATCGTCTGGCCATGTCTTGCAATTTTTAGAAGGCTCCAGATTAAAGCAGAAATCTGAATTTGTTTCGAAACTATCTTACCGATTTTTCTATCAGATGTCGCTATTGCGTCCATAACGAAGTCATGTTATTGTTACTTCTAATAAGACAGAGAAGATTATTTTTCACGTTAAGAACGGCTATAAATAACTATTCTGATGAGACTTTTTAAGTCGAAATACGTATCAATAGATACATAGACGTTTTGAACGTGAAATCAAATCTTTTCTGTCTTTTTCATTTTATTCGGATCTACTCTGTATGAGTACGAGAAACAAATTCGTTAGGATTTCTGCCTAGATGAATAGACATGTCGTGGAATGAAAATTTTAGATTCCCCATGTCTCTTTTTAATATCTTTATCATCGTCTGGCCATGTCTTGCAATTTTTAGAAGGCTCCAGATTAAAGCAGAAATCTGAATTTGTTTCGAAACTATCTTACCGATTTTTCTATCAGATGTCGCTATTGCGTCCATAACGAAGTCATGTGATTGTTACTTCTAATAAGACAGAGAAGATTATTTTTCACGTTAAGAACGGCTATGAATAACTATTCTGATGAGACTTTTTAAGTCGAAATACGTATCAATAGATACATAGACGCTTTGAACGTGAAATCAAATCTTTTCTGTCTTTTTCATAACAAATTTAATTTGTTGTAAACAGATAGCAAATTTACTTACATTGTTATAAAAGTAAACACAACCTTCCTCAAAACTTGAACCAGCAGCGGTTGGAGCACCAATAAAAAAATCGTCCGCTCCGTCGTTATTTACGTCATATGCCAAGACAACTGATCCAAAATAAGCACCCCTTTCATTTCCATGGAAAGTTCTGTAGTTTTCGTTTTTGTCATTAAAAAGTTTCACCTATAAAAAAAAGTAAACATTAAAACCATAATTATATAATAGCTGTGGTATAGTTATTATAGGAATTTAGTTTATTAGTAACTGTATATTTCTGATTTCACTATAATATAATGTCTTTAGGTTACTGTATAATAACAGTGCCTGTTGGAAAAAAAATAACAACTAACAAACTACAAAAATATTAGGAAATAAAAAGACAGTTCTAAAAAAAAGAAATGTAATTTCGTCATGTTCCCGATGTATATATATATATATATATATATATATATATATATATATATATATATATATATATATATATATATATATATATATATATTTATTTATATATATATATATATATATATATATATATTTATTTATATATATATATATATATATATATATATATATATATATATATATATATATTTCTACGTTAAATGTGTTCAACCAACAAAACCCACACTTGCAATTCACGTGCGAGGAGGAGCGGGAGGGATCTTTGCCTTTCCTTTACATGAGATTGCATAGATGTGAGGATAATGTTGTGAAAACACAATGGTATAGAAAACCCATGTGTAGCAATAGATTCATAAGCTACCACTCTCATCATCCTCCGAGGATGAAAACTAATTTAGTCCTAGCGATGAAAGAACGTGTCAAAAGGTTATCTCATCCGGATTATCTCCAACATGATCTCAACCTCTTACGTAATATTTTTGTTGAAAATTCATATCCTCTAAGACTGATTAATAAATTAATTTTTAATGTTCCCTTTGTTAATAGAAACAACAGACTTACTATGTCACAATCAGTGCCCTCAGCACAAAATAATTCAGCTTCAACAAGTGTGTATTTTTATGCCCTTCCATATATTCCAAAACTAACCGTTGAACTCACTAAGATTTTTAAAGACTTTAAGAATATCAAAATAGCTAACAAGAACATCAAAACCATACGTCAGCTGTATAGCAAAATAAAACAACCCCTAACCACTCTAGAGACTACAGATGTTGTTTATTGCATTCAATGTACTGAATGTCCATCCACGTACATTGGTGAAACTGGAAGGAATCTGTCTAGCCGTATTATTTCTCATAAGAGTGATTGTAGATTAAACAAACCTACTTGTGCTTTGGCAGAGCATACTATCGATCTAGACCATAAGATAGATTTCAACAATGTAAAAATATTAGCCAGAGAGAAAAATAAATTTAAGAGAACTTTCTTAGAGATGGTGCATATCAGCAAGAGTGATAATAACAATCTTAATAAGAGATCTGAGATCCAGAATCTTAGCAAAATTTACAAATTTATATTGACTTTTGACTGAGTTATTTTGCATCTCAGAGTTTTCTTTGTTCTTTTCTTTTGTTAAAAAAAAATTTCAGTATTAATTGAATACTTGTGATCAAACTTCAGTTACTAATTTAGTTTTGTTTTGTTTGAGTTATTATTTTTTCTAAACCTATTTACTAAATACTATTTTCTTTCGTTTGCTTATGTCATAAATAACATTTTTAACTTCCCGTTTATTTTTAAGTTGGTAATACAGTTGGTAGTACTCAAAATTCATAAACAGTATTTTGTGAGACGTTAATTTCAAAGTTGTTTTTTGTATTTTCTCCTAACTATTTAAACAATAATTGTCCACCCACGTTCTCTTTCTGCTCGTGAAATGTGACTGAAATCAAGCCTGCAGCGACGACTGTTTTAACATGTCGTCCTTCATTTTGTTTTTAACTTTTAACGTATTTAGTAATTTTAAAGTGTTTTTTTAACAGTAATTTTTAAAGTGTAATTGCAACTTCAGTATATCATGTTATTTAACGTTGTTGTTTCTGCCACGAATCTTACATTCGGGTAAGTTTTTTATAGCCTTTTTTGGCACCATTCAAACTGTTACAACATAGTAATTTTCTTTGTAGACCTTGATAAAGGTGGCAAAAAACCACCGAAAGCTTGGATTATTTGGATATTATATCAATGGTATTCCGGGTTTGACTCCGCGTTAAATGTTGTTGGTTTTGATAAAAACCATTTTGACGACGTTTCGGCAAGATCTCACTTGCCATTTTCAAGTCTCTCTGGATGGTCTGCTTCTTGTCGATGTTCGAGTGGAAGTGACGCTACGGGTGTTAGGCAGCTGGCTTTTGTAGTTACTGCGTGTTGCGCGCGCTCTTGTAATTGGTCCGGTGCGCAGGTCAGTGGGCGGGGTCTTGGTCGATTCCGTTCTTGCGTTATTCTTCGGGATAATTGTTTTCCATGTTTTTGGCAATCTTTGGGCATCGTCTCGAGAATTTAAATTATTTTCTTGTTTTTCTATTTCTATTGCTTCTCTGATAATTCGTTTTCTCTTGTTTTCGACATTCGCTAACATTACCGTATGTTTGAGGTCAATTTTGTGTCCTGTAGCTAAAGAATGCTGGGCTAGGGATGACGTCGTTTCTTTTCGTTCGATGGCATTGCGGTGTTCTTCTTGTCTTACTTGGATCCTTCTATTTGTCTGTCCAATATAGGCTCTATCGCATTCTCCACAGGGAATTTTGTATACTCCTTGGTTTTCTAGGGGAATCTTTGTCTTGGCAGATGGTAATATGTTTGCGATTTTTCTGTCGGTGTTGAAGACAGTCTCTATTTTGTGTTTTCTCAGGACCCTGCTTATCTTCTCTGTTGTGCCTTTAATATACGGTAGAGTGGTTTTGGCAATCGGTTTTTCGTCTTCTTTTATTTCTTTTGTTGTTTTTTGTGGTCTTCGTGCCTTTTCGATTCTGTGTGTGGAAAAGCCGTTGTTTTTTAACACTTTTGTAACTTTCTGCATTTCTTCTTTCTTGTGTTCTTCGTCTGTTAGTCGTTCAGATCTTATAGTCAGAGTTTTTATGACTGAATTCAATTGTGCAGGATGGTGGTGTGAATCTGCATGTAGGTATCTGTCAGTGTGAGTTGGTTTTCGATACACTGTATATCCAATGTTGCCGTTTTCTTTTTTTATTATTAAGACGTCTAGGAAAGGTAGTTGTTGATTACTTTCTAATTCCATCGTAAACTTGATCTTAGGATGGATACTGTTAATGTATTCTAGAAATGCAGTAAGTTTGTCTACTCCATGTGTCCATATGATGAAAGTGTCGTCCACATATCTAAGCCATAGTTTGGGTTTATATTCTGCTGTTCTTATTGCCCGTTCCTCTATGTCTTGCATAAAAAGATTTGCTATCACGGGAGATAGCGGTGAACCCATCGGTGCCCCTTCAACTTGTTTGTACCGTTGATCACCATATATAAAATATGTGTTATTTAAGCAGTGCCTCGTCAAATTTAGGGTGTCTTGCGGTACTGGGTATTTTCTGCTTATAATTTCCAAGGATTCATTGATGGGAACGTTGGTGAAAAGTGAAACAACATCGAAACTTACTAACAAGTGTCCCGGCCCAAGAGTAACATCTTTTATACGCTCGATGAAGTGGCCTGCGTTCTTAACGTAGGAATCAGCTTCTTCTGCGTAAGGCTGTAGCTTTTCAGCCAGGAACCTTGCCAGTGGTTGTAACGGTGATCCGATGGAGCTCACTATTGGTCGTAGTGGTAATCCATCCTTGTGAACTTTTGGTAGACCGTACAGTTTTGGACATCTCGATGATTTTTCCCGTGGAATAAGTTGAAAATGATGTTCTTTATTAATATTGGATGTTTGTATTTTTGCTTTTGTTGTTTTTTCTAGATATGTTGTCGGGTCAGTCGATATCTTCTCGTATGATGGATCGTCTAGAATATCTTTCATCTTTTGGTCGTAGTCTGTGACATTCATAACCACCGTAGCATTGCCTTTATCAGCTGGAAGTACAATGATTTCTTTATTTTTGCGCAATGAATTTAATGCCTCTTTTTCCTCGTGTGTTAAGTTTCGTTTTGGCGGTTTAGCTGTTCGTAATATGCGTGACACGTCTTGGCGTATAGTCTCGGCCGTGTCGGATGGTATATTGGTTATTGAACTTTCCACTTCGCATATAATATTTTCAATCGGTATGCGTGCAGGAGCTACTGCGAAATTAAAACCTTTCGAAAGAACACTCTTTGTGGCTTCATCTAGTGTGGAGTTCGAAAAATTATAAACCAGTTTACAGGTATCTTGTTGTGGCGTTTCTCTCGGTTGTTGTTCTAATGATAGTCTCTCGAACTTCTTAATTTGTTTTGTTTTTGTTAAGTCGGCGTTTGTCTCTGCTCGAAAGTTGCTGAGCGTATCTAATATGTTCCATAGTACCGGATGTAATGTGTTGCCAAGAATCAGGTGAAGTTTTAATAATTTCGAGTTTATCTGATCGATTTCTCGTCTGGTGTCATGGATAGATTCTCTAATCAGTGCTAAACTAGCCCGTCTTAAGATGTTTTTGGTTTTCTGGTTCTTTTTGTGAAAACTTAGTTTCATGCTTTTAGGAATTACCTTTTCGTCCCTACACCGTTCTAAAAAAGTAAGATTGCATAGCAGTGTACTTCTTTTTGATCTCATTTTCTCGAATCTTCGGATATCTGGTAGAATTTCCTCCCCGTGAAGGTTAATTATGTTAGTTTTGATATTTCCGCGGGAGCTGTATGTTATATCAATGATATTCCGGGTTTGACTCCGCGTTAAATGTTGTTGGTTTTGATAAAAACCATTTTGACGACGTTTCGGCAAGATCTCACTTGCCATTTTCAAGTCTCTCTGGATGGTCTGCTTCTTGTCGATGTTCGAGTGGAAGTGACGCTACGGGTGTTAGGCAGCTGGCTTTTGTAGTTACTGCGTGTTGCGCGCGCTCTTGTAATTGGTCCGGTGCGCAGGTCAGTGGGCGGGGTCTTGGTCGATTCCGTTCTTGCGTTATTCTTCGGGATAATTGTTTTCCATGTTTTTGGCAATCTTTGGGCATCGTCTCGAGAATTTAAATTATTTTCTTGTTTTTCTATTTCCACTTCCACTCGAACATCGACAAGAAGCAGACCATCCAGAGAGACTTGAAAATGGCAAGTGAGATCTTGCCGAAACGTCGTCAAAATGGTTTTTATCAAAACCAACAACATTTAACGCGGAGTCAAACCCGGAATACCATTGATATAACATACAGCTCCCGCGGAAATATCAAAACTAACATAATTAACCTTCACGGGGAGGAAATTCTACCAGATATCCGAAGATTCGAGAAAATGAGATCAAAAAGAAGTACACTGCTATGCAATCTTACTTTTTTAGAACGGTGTAGGGACGAAAAGGTAATTCCTAAAAGCATGAAACTAAGTTTTCACAAAAAGAACCAGAAAACCAAAAACATCTTAAGACGGGCTAGTTTAGCACTGATTAGAGAATCTATCCATGACACCAGACGAGAAATCGATCAGATAAACTCGAAATTATTAAAACTTCACCTGATTCTTGGCAACACATTACATCCGGTACTATGGAACATATTAGATACGCTCAGCAACTTTCGAGCAGAGACAAACGCCGACTTAACAAAAACAAAACAAATTAAGAAGTTCGAGAGACTATCATTAGAACAACAACCGAGAGAAACGCCACAACAAGATACCTGTAAACTGGTTTATAATTTTTCGAACTCCACACTAGATGAAGCCACAAAGAGTGTTCTTTCGAAAGGTTTTAATTTCGCAGTAGCTCCTGCACGCATACCGATTGAAAATATTATATGCGAAGTGGAAAGTTCAATAACCAATATACCATCCGACACGGCCGAGACTATACGCCAAGACGTGTCACGCATATTACGAACAGCTAAACCGCCAAAACGAAACTTAACACACGAGGAAAAAGAGGCATTAAATTCATTGCGCAAAAATAAAGAAATCATTGTACTTCCAGCTGATAAAGGCAATGCTACGGTGGTTATGAATGTCACAGACTACGACCAAAAGATGAAAGATATTCTAGACGATCCATCATACGAGAAGATATCGACTGACCCGACAACATATCTAGAAAAAACAACAAAAGCAAAAATACAAACATCCAATATTAATAAAGAACATCATTTTCAACTTATTCCACGGGAAAAATCATCGAGATGTCCAAAACTGTACGGTCTACCAAAAGTTCACAAGGATGGATTACCACTACGACCAATAGTGAGCTCCATCGGATCACCGTTACAACCACTGGCAAGGTTCCTGGCTGAAAAGCTACAGCCTTACGCAGAAGAAGCTGATTCCTACGTTAAGAACGCAGGCCACTTCATCGAGCGTATAAAAGATGTTACTCTTGGGCCGGGACACTTGTTAGTAAGTTTCGATGTTGTTTCACTTTTCACCAACGTTCCCATCAATGAATCCTTGGAAATTATAAGCAGAAAATACCCAGTACCGCAAGACACCCTAAATTTGACGAGGCACTGCTTAAATAACACATATTTTATATATGGTGATCAACGGTACAAACAAGTTGAAGGGGCACCGATGGGTTCACCGCTATCTCCCGTGATAGCAAATCTTTTTATGCAAGACATAGAGGAACGGGCAATAAGAACAGCAGAATATAAACCCAAACTATGGCTTAGATATGTGGACGACACTTTCATCATATGGACACATGGAGTAGACAAACTTACTGCATTTCTAGAATACATTAACAGTATCCATCCTAAGATCAAGTTTACGATGGAATTAGAAAGTAATCAACAACTACCTTTCCTAGACGTCTTAATAATAAAAAAAGAAAACGGCAACATTGGATATACAGTGTATCGAAAACCAACTCACACTGACAGATACCTACATGCAGATTCACACCACCATCCTGCACAATTGAATTCAGTCATAAAAACTCTGACTATAAGATCTGAACGACTAACAGACGAAGAACACAAGAAAGAAGAAATGCAGAAAGTTACAAAAGTGTTAAAAAACAACGGCTTTTCCACACACAGAATCGAAAAGGCACGAAGACCACAAAAAACAACAAAAGAAATAAAAGAAGACGAAAAACCGATTGCCAAAACCACTCTACCGTATATTAAAGGCACAACAGAGAAGATAAGCAGGGTCCTGAGAAAACACAAAATAGAGACTGTCTTCAACACCGACAGAAAAATCGCAAACATATTACCATCTGCCAAGACAAAGATTCCCCTAGAAAACCAAGGAGTATACAAAATTCCCTGTGGAGAATGCGATAGAGCCTATATTGGACAGACAAATAGAAGGATCCAAGTAAGACAAGAAGAACACCGCAATGCCATCGAACGAAAAGAAACGACGTCATCCCTAGCCCAGCATTCTTTAGCTACAGGACACAAAATTGACCTCAAACATACGGTAATGTTAGCGAATGTCGAAAACAAGAGAAAACGAATTATCAGAGAAGCAATAGAAATAGAAAAACAAGAAAATAATTTAAATTCTCGAGACGATGCCCAAAGATTGCCAAAAAAATGGAAAACAATTATCCCGAAGAATAACGCAAGAACGGAATCGACCAAGACCCCGCCCACTGACCTGCGCACCGGACCAATTACAAGAGCGCGCGCAACACGCAGTAACTACAAAAGCCAGCTGCCTAACACCCGTAGCGTCACTTCCACTCGAACATCGACAAGAAGCAGACCATCCAGAGAGACTTGAAAATGGCAAGTGAGATCTTGCCGAAACGTCGTCAAAATGGTTTTTATCAAAACCAACAACATTTAACGCGGAGTCAAACCCGGAATACCATTGATATAACATACAGCTCCCGCGGAAATATCAAAACTAACATATATACTAACTAATCTGCAAGAAAGACTCTAATGAGTATCAATTGTTTCGCCTAACGTTTTCGCCAAAGAGAATTAATTTGGCTTCTTCAGGTCTGAAAGAGAATAAATTATAATTAGCTACCATATATTATCTATTAAAAACATTATTGATCTTACCGTAACTTAGAATTGTAGAGTTAGAATGTTAAAAAACTTTGCTAGTAACAACATAGTGGTGTTTTTTGTTACTATGTGCAAAAAAAGTTTTTTTAACGTTGGAAATGTATGGTAGCTTTGAACTTAAAACGCAAAGGTTTATCCAAGGTTAATTGAAAAACCCAATGTAACTACATTTAAAAGGAGGTAATTCTTTGAATTGTCGGCAATAACTAAATTTTTGATTGTTAGAAAGTTTAAATGTGAGGTTCTGTTTTAACGAGAACGCATGTGCTGACAATTCAAGTAGTTCTTTTGAATCTTTATGTCGTTAAGGTTCATTGGTAAAACCGTATGAAATTAAATCCCAGTATAGGGAAATATTATTTTAGAAACATTGTTTTAGATTTAAGTGAAATGTCCTGTACGACGGGGTGTTAAGGTTACAGATACTATTGTAGCTTTTGTAGACACTGCGAAATACGTCAAGCTGATGCAAAGGCGAAGTCTCCATCAGGGTAGGCTATCTAGCGCATACAGGACGTTTCAAATGAGCCCCTGTATGACTTGTGCTAGTTTACCTGGGGCAATTTTCACATCTTAATCCGGCTATGCCCTTTGTATTGTAATCTAGGTACTGTGAGATGACTTCACTGTGAACCTCAATCAAAGCTCTTTTATGAACTTTTCCAAAGATCTACCAAATTCTACAACTATATTAATTACATACTACATTCAGTTATTAACATTAGTAATTATTAGTACAATGACTAACTTACTTACCTTCCCAAATAATTTTCCTGCCCTTGGGGCACCAGCAAACAAAAAAATTGAATTTGTGTTCCTGCCACGGCCCACTTTGTAACCTAAAATTAAATTGTTACGATTAATTATATTTTGAAATACATGATAAAAAATTAAATGCTTTTTAGATATTTAACTTAATACAATTACTTCAAACGTTTTTTGAAGGTTTTCTAATGTATTACAAGATATGACACGTTTTTATTTCCACCATCGATATTTACATTGGCCTCTCAGTATGGGGACTAACTTACTCAGTGGCGTTACAACCTTGCGTGGATTTTAGCCTACTTGAAATTTCTGCTTGACATTAACATGCCTCCATTTAAAAAAAAAATATTTAAAAATCCTTTGTAAAAGGTATATAATTAAAATACCCAATAGGGCTACATCACAAAACGTTTTCGGAATTTATATTCCATTATCAGTGTGTCTAAGTGTACATGTTTTGAGCCACTAAATATTTGAGCATAAAACAAGTATGGACTAAATATATTGAAGATCTTTTCATGGACACAAGAACGGAACCAACAGAAATTGATAACGAGGAAGCTCCAATAATATTAAAATCTAAAGTCCAACATGCTATGAATAACTTAAAATCTGGCAGAGCCCCTGGGTCAGATGAAGTTCAGATCGAGCTGAATAAACTTATGGACGAAGACAATTTAAGTGCAATAACTATACTCTTTAACAACATATACAAATCTTTGATCAAATAAAAGGCAGATATCGAGCACAGTTTATAATTAAATCTTGCCCTAAAGATTTAATTATAAACTGTGATCGATATCTGCCTTTTATTTTATCAAAGTTCATTTATTCGAGCATTCAATCTTATATCAATATACAAATCTGGTGAGATACCTACAAAATGGCTGCTATCGACCTTTGATCCGCTACCAAAAACCAAGAACCCCTGTAATGACTATAGATTAATCAGCTTAATGTCACCCTTATTAAAAACATTTTTAAATATTATACATGCAAGAATATTCAGAAAGTGCGAAGTGGATATGAGTAATAGACAGTTTGGCTTTCGTAACGGCTTCGGAACAGTGGAAGTTCTGTATAGTTTCACAACTCTTGACCAAAAATGTCGAGACCAACAAAAAGATCTTTTCGTTGGCAAAGGGGCAAAGTCATTACAAGGATCCAGATAAAAAATGAAGATATTGAGCAAGTGGACAAAAGGAAATACTTAGGAATATGGATTACGGAAGATCTGAATCCGAAATCAGAACTTCGCTTAATCAAGAAGAAATAGAGCAATCAAGAACAGCCTTTTTAAAAATGAAGAAATTTCTGAGTAACCAAAGACTCTTTTTGCAAATCCGATATCGGATGGTAAAATGTTATACCCACTCTATTCTTCTTTATGGTGTCAAAGCCTGGACTGTTAATATTGACTTAATGAGAAAACTGGAAGCTTTTGAGATATGGCTTTTTAGGAGAATTTTGAAGATACCATGGACCGATCATATATTACGAACGAAATGGTGTTGCATAGAATGGGAAGAGACAGAGAACTTTTGACCACCATTAAAAAGCGAAAGGCAGCATAATTAGGGCACATACTTAGAAATCATAGGTACGAGTTGTTGCAGCTGATTATGAAGGTTAAAATCGAAGGAAAAAGGGGTCCTGGTAGACGACAAATATCCTGAACGCTCTTAAGAAAAGCAGAAGATAGAGACGAATTTGCAATGGTTAGAGCCAACCTTTATTAGCGGAGACGGCACTAGAAGAAGAGAAGAAATATTAGGGTAAAAACCCGTTAAACGTTTTTAATTTGTTGATAGCAACAGCAACTGTTGCTATCAACAAGTCCTCGTAGACACTTTGTCTCAGGAACTGCAACCTCCAGTGGAGTCTTATGTTACCATGTAATCAATTCCAATTGTAAATTAAACATCATAGTGTATAAGATCCAATAATGTAACTTAAATTCAAATTAAAAACATTTAACGGGCTTTTACCCAAATATTTAGTGGCTCAAAACATGTACACTTATACACACTGATGGTGGAATATATATTCCGAAAACATTTTGTGATGTAGCCCGATTGGGTATATTAATTATATACCTTTTATAAAGGATTTTTCAATAAATTTGTCGTGATACGTGGTATACAGCCAGCTACAGGAACTTAGTTTCCTTGTGGATGCCACTATTTCTTTCTGTCCTGGGCAATCTCCATCTAATTCTCCGGCCCATAGCTTTACGGTTTTCTGCTATATTATCTCGCCACACGAGTCAAGGTCGACCACGTAGTCTTCTTCCAATTGGGACTTCTTCTAGTACTAATCTTACGATTCTTTCGTCTTCTGAGGTGTCCTTCCACTGTAGTTTTCTGGACTTTATTTCTGGTATTAGGTTAACGTCTGCTTATAGTTCTTTCAGGTTTTTGTTAATTATTATCCTATATTATCCTGTTGACCCATGAAGCATCGGCCCAAAGATCTTCGTTGGGATTTTTTTTTTTCAAACACGTAGTCGCTCTTCGTTTGGCTTTTCTATCATCTGCATCTCGCTAGCATAGAGACATATACCGTATTATCTCCAGATTATTTATTCATGCCTGTAAACTTACCATTGTATTATCTCCCCAACATGATAATTGTCTTCATGCCAACCAGTATTAACTCAATATTTTTTCAAAAAATTGAAGCGCCAAAAAATTACAAATACAGTAAAATTTAATATCAATTATACCTATTAAATAGTATCCATCACATATTTAAAGAAAAAGAAATAAAAATTATATTTAAAATGTATTTTTTTCTTTTAAACTGCTCTCTTTTAAAATTTCAATTTTGTGAGTTAATACAGTTTAGCTCTGAGGTTTTTCTATATGAGTCTTGTTAGTTGTTTTAATTTTATAAAATTCTGATTTTGGATTCCAGAGCTATATTAAATAATTATTGTGAAAATACTTCTCCCTGTTTTAACATATTATTTATTTTAAATGTCTTCGAATATTGTGGTCCAACTCTCACTTTACATCTGTCCATACGCATCCGTATAAGATTGACTAGTCTCTGGGTAAGCCAAGTTCTTTTATAGCTGTCTACAATCTTACCCTATGTTACTCTTTCAAAGAACATTTAATGAAGCTAACGATCAAGCTCTCAGCATCTTTCCAATATCTGTTTTAAAGTGAATATCTGGTCAATAGTAGAGCGGCCCGTCTGTATTGATAATCCCAAATGACTTCTGTGAATTTTTTAGTTTTCAATCATATTAAATATAAAAATTAACTTACCTAAATAATCATAGGTATAAGGACTATGCTTCTGTGAAATAATTCTGTAATCCGAATTTGAGTCTAATGACTGATTAATGATGGCACCTTCAAAATAAAGGAATATTCATTTATGATTACATCATTTATTAAATATTGCACATACCGTTCCAGTTTATTTTACCAGGAGCTCCTAGTAAAACTGAAGAAGTTTCCTAAAAATATTTTAGATGTATTTTAATATTTCTATTATTATTTTTGCCGTTAGATGTGAAGTCGGCTTGCGTATTTATATTCTTCTATGACTTTATATCATTTTTCATTAATTTTTTTGACACCTCACTTATTTATATCCAAGAATTTTTATTCTAAATAAAGGCATTCTACGCACTTTTATTTTAATTGCCAAACATCCAATGCCGTATACCGCGACTGCTAAAGGAAGCAGGTCGAATATTTCGCGAGATTTACATCGGATAAAAAAAATGACAAGCACATGTTCAATATTTTTCAAAAATCTATCAAATAACACCCCTTGTGTTATTGTGTGGGACACGATACAACTTTGAAATCTTAAATATGAAACTCTATTCTTTTATTGCATATTTGGAGTCCTGATCCCTTTCAGCCATGTTGGATATAATTTTACCCATTAATTTGAATGCATATATAATTCTACAGGAATATGTAACTTACACCAGTTTAAAGAAATTTACATTCCATAAGTATTAAACTTTTGCATTTTGAACCTAGATGGCGTAAGGATGGTTTTATTCCAAAAGAAAATTAATGTCAAAAGCAATTGGCCGCAATTGCATTGTTCGTAAGGGGTAAGTGTACTTGTTTCTTCAAATATCAGTTTGAATAAAACTAAATCGCGGTTTATGTTTCAGTGCAATGTTGAAAGTAGTGTTACTTCTTACTAATTGTGAATATATTTTATTGAAATTTTATTTTTTTCAAATATAGAAGTGTACCTTAAATTGGATGGGCACAATTGTACCCAAAATGAACCAAAGTGTTATTTTTATTTTCAGAGTAAAATGCCTCCAATAAAATATTTAATGGAGAAGGAACTGCTAGAAGAGCTAGAAAAACTGTCCGACGTAGAAGGATGTGTTAATGAAGACAGTGATTGCGAAATACATATAAGACAGAGAATTGGCCATATGATAGACTATGTCTCAAATAATCAAAACGAAGGGGAGGATGAGGAAAAAGAAGAGGATAATGAAAAAGAAAAGGAGGATAATGAAAACTGTTCTGAGAAATATCCAGTTACATATTATCTGAGATATTTCCCCGAAAGTTTAGTTGAAAATTTCGTTCAATACATACCTATGTATGCTTTGCACACTGGAATTAAGAAATTTGTACCATGTAACCTACCTCTGGAGAAATACTAACATAATGGCTGAAATCTGTGTTTATTGCACTTCCAAAGAACCAGGAGCCAAAAAATGCGAAGATTACCATAGTATAAGCCTCATGAGTCATCTCCTAAAATTTTCATAAGAGAATCTACAAACATGTAAAAGACAAATTTACTCCAACCAGTTTGGGTTCACAAATGCTGTTGGTACTAGAGAGGCTTTGTTCTTAGTACAAATCTTATTCCAGAGATGCAGAGACGTCAACTGCGACGTATACGCATGTCTGGTTGATTACGAGAATCGAGTGCAGCACCTTAAGATGAAGCAAATACTAAAAGAAACAGGAAGTAACAACCAAAATCTGAAAATAATTAGAAATCTTTATTGGAATCAGACAGCAAATCTCAAATTATCTTTTCTGATGGAATTGTAGTAACTAGATTGTTAGGTAACAAGCCAGTAATAAAAAAAACAAACAAAAAAACGTGGGGTTTGGGGTCCTGTTTGTTGTCATTCGATAGATTTTTGAAAAATAATAATCAAGTTTTTTTGACAAGTGAAGAAAAACATTAGAAGAAAATGTAACGTAAAATATAAAAACGAATGGACACTTAACAGAAAAAATAATAAAATAACTACACAACAGATGAAATGACAACCTTCCATGGAGGTATCAATCCTCCAATAAACAAACCGAATTGCTTAGAGAGTGGAAGAGAAAAAAGAAGAAAAGGAAGAGGAAGAAGAGGAAGAAGAAGAAGAAGGAGAAAGAGAAGAAGAAGAAGAAGAATAAGAAGAAGAAGCAGAAGGAGAATAAACGTCCACTACATAGTAATAAAACTATCTAGATATGGCAAAATACATGTTGTATAAAATAATAAATATTTAATACTTACTCCGTTATAAAATAAATCAAATCCAGCTTGTCCATAATCACTATCCAAATACTTCGTGTTACTTATAGAGTTTTCAGGATCTAAATTGTACAGCAAAAGAAAAGTTTATTAAACATCATTTAAGAAGTAAAAAAATGATAATAAATTACTTTTACAAAGATGACCAAAAGGTTTAAAAGTATAAATTCTCTATACAGTAGACTTCCTCTTACCGGTTCCGCATTAACAGGCCGTCGTATTAACCGGCAACTCCCCCTTTCTATTGTTCCGCGTACGAGACGATCATCAAGCGCCGCCCGTTTGATTATTAGCATAGCTTGTGTCATCCCTTAGTCGTGGACTAATACGCACCCTGATGCGCATCGCCCCGCCTTTGAACATCTATATATTTTCCTATTGGCCGAGAGATCTGAAAATGCTATATAAATATTAATATACTTATAAATATGGGACATTTTTCAGCTCTCGGATCAGTCGAGTCTCGGCTCCCAAATAGGGCCTCTGCACCCTGAGAGTCCGATGTCGGGGCGCTGCTCCAGTTCTACGAACATTTTAGACTCTGTGGCTGGGCCTTGCCCACCTCCTAAACCGAGTTTCATTTATTTCCTGTGTAAGAAATACCTAAGGTGGAAGATACGCAAAGGGTACTTCGAATAGACTGGTCGAAGGCCCTCTGTAAGGCACATGGTGATATGGCGCCCAACATGGGGCACGAGCCTACGACCCAGGCTCCCACCGAGCTCAGCTAAAGCTCCCACAGCAGCAGCAGCTAATGGTATTATCGACCAATTTTGCAGTTCCTGACACTGTCCAGTGTCGGAGGTTTCAGCGATCGAGAAGTCACCCAATCCACCAGTTCCAGAAGCTACTGAGGCCCCCGGAGTAGCTGCGGAGTCACTCCCTGCCCTACTGCATGTGGTAGATACACCACGTAGGCACAGGCATACCCCCTACTAAGAAACCGGCTGGCAAATTACTATAGGTTACTGATGAGCTAGAGGAGGACGAAGTCGTTGAAGTCGAAGGTGCTGTGATGGAAGACGGTACATGCAGAAGAAGAAGATGACCACCAGAAGCTGCTGTGCAGTGTGGTGAATGAGGTACAGACTTTATTTTCAATATTTTCATAAACTTTTTTCATAAACCTTCATAAATCTTTTTTAAACTTTTGTTTCATAACTTTTTATAAACTTTTTTAAACTTGTTATAAATTTTTTTCAACATTTTCATAAATATTTGTCTAGGGTTACATTTCTGGTACTATACTAATGTAATTTTATTGTATTTTGTATTCTATTTGTATAAATATGTTGTTTTAAATAAATTTCTTTCCAGCCATAGAGTCTTCGGAGGGAGGGGGATGTCATCCTGGTGCCTTAGTCGTGGACTAATACGCACCCGGATGCGCATCGCCTCGCCTTTGAACATCTTTATATTTTTCTATTGGCCGAGAGATCTGAAAATGCCATATAAATATTAATATACTTATAAATATGCGACATTTTTCAGCTCTCGGATCAGGCTAGTCTCGGCTCCCAAATAGGGTCTCTGCACCCTGGGAGTCCGATATCGGGGCGCTGCTCCAGTTCTACGAACATTTTAAACTCTGTGGCTGGGCCTTGCCTACCTCCTAAACCGAGTTTCATTTATTTCTTGTGTAAGAAATACCTAAGGTGGAAGATACGCAGAGGGTACTTCGAATAGACTGGTCGAAGGCCCTCTGTAAGGCACCGTGAGAGTGTATAAGTGGCCATATTTTGACAAGCCCTTACATCCCATATGGTGATACCTGAAGGGGCACACCGCAAACCTATTAGCAGCCCGATTCTAAGGGAAAAGGCCTTATGTATACACAGCAAAATTATAGACGGAGGCGAATTTATTGCAAATGAAGGTAGGCTGACTCGCTGGAAGGCACGTCACGGAGTTAATTATGCACACGTAAGTGGAAAAAAAAATATTCGCGGACGCTTCAGGTGCAACTGATTTTACCTCCAAGTTTGTAGAAATTAGAAAAATGGAAAAATTTAAACCCGAACAAGTATATAACATGGATGAGACGGGTCTAAATTTTAAAATACTTTCAGAAAAAACATTTTTGTGACATAATGTGACAAGCTTGGTGCAACCGATGGATCAAGGGGTGATTGAAAGCTTGAAAAGACGATACAGACGTAAATTACTGTCCAAAATTTTACAATGCGCAGAAAGTGAAGATCTCAATTTTATTGATATCATCAAAAAAATTAACTTAAAGGACGTAATTTACATGTTAGCTTCCGCCTTCCTAGAAATTCCTGCTTCTAATTTCGTTACGTATTGGCGAAAACTTTGGACCAGCATTAAGGAACTTATTGAGTGTCAACGATCACACGAAGAATATTGGACTACCACCACTCTTTAAGATCTCCAAATGTTATTCGAAAATGTCCAATTGCAGGCCGAAGATATTGAAGAATGGATGAACTGTGACGAGGAACTTGAAAACGAATTTTTGACAGACGACGAAATAATTACACTAGCAACACATAAAGAGCCAGCCCTATGAAAATGAGGTGACTGATGATAATGATTTTGACGGAGAGTTCGGCCACACTGGAGCGAGGGCTGCAATGGAGGCGGCATTGAAGTATATTGAACAATAATCTAGGTTATTTTCAATAGATTTTTACAAAATGAAGAGATATAGCTTTTAAAAATTCACTTAATGTCAAGAAACAGAAGAAAGGTACCAATTTTTTTAAAACAAGTGTAAAATATTTAAATATGTATATATGTACATAGAAATAAATTGTATTGTATTGTATTTTTTACTGTATACTCCGTGATCTTTACTAATATACACCTTCCTATACATTTGTTTGATATAAATATGTATGTATGTACTTGATTTTTCTCATGAAAATGCCTGCACATCGCATTAACTGGCTATTTGGTCAACCGGCCAGGCTCTGTTTCCGAGGTGGCCGGATAAGAGGGTGTCTACTGTAGTTCTTTACAACACATACGTAATTTACAATTATTTGCTGTAATAAAAAGTTTACCCTCATTTGTTAAAAGCTTCAGTTCGGAAAATCCCCCTCTAGTTACCGAAGAGTTTCTGTGCAAAATGCAGGATCCCTTTAAAATGTAATTTAAAAATTGTCCCGCTCCCACAGGAACTGCTTTTCTTGGAGCACACGCCTATAAAACTTGAAATTAAAATTATTTACGAACAGTTGGTGTATTACTTACAATAAAAGATTTGCCAAATTCATCATCGCCATCAAGGGAAGAACCAAACAAATTACCATTAAAAGTGTATTTGTTACCTAAAAGAATTTAGTTATATATATCGTACTATAATTTACCCAAAACGTTTTAATTTGGCACTAAATTTAATTCTTGTATATTAAGAATATTGGACGAAATACGAACAGAACAAATAGAAAATTTTGGTTCAATAGCCATAAAGTGGTTTGTAAAAATAATGAATTGCTGTATCCGTACATTACAAATCCCCACAATCTGAAAAAAGGCCAGAATGGTTGTCATCTTAAAAACAAGGAAGGATCGGGCAGATAGAAAGAGTTTTAGATGTTTTTTTTTTGTCTTACCTTTTTAAGAAGTTCGTACGAATGATATTGAATGAGGTCGCTGAATTTATGAAGACCAAAATTATTCTAGAATAAGCAGAGTTCATACCCAAAAAGTCCTGCTGTAGCCGAACGCATAACTTTACCCAAAACATTGAAGATGGTTTTAAGCGAAGAGATAATAGACCTAACTGTCGCCTATAATACGGTTAATCGTTAACGGTTTCTAGTAAAACTACAAACGATTTCTGACTCAAAAGTACATGAAATGATTTTTCAAGATCAAATGCTCTAAGGACCAAAAAAATGGTTTTCTATAGGAAAGTGTCCACGCGCCGATTGTATATACCAATGACCAACTCATAAACCAACAATTTATTGACACTGATAATAAAGCTGTAGCAGTTCAGGGAGAACTTTCATGAAGTCGAAGAACAACAGACAAATATCACGAATAGATTTCACAGTATACTATGATTGATTCTTTGAAATCCAATCCCAGAAAAATACAGATTTGTGTTTTCCATCATATCAACAAGCTTGTTTGAAGAAAGGTGGAGGTTAAATGGCTTGGGCAGACTCTGGTATACATTAATACCTTAGCATACGTCTAGATAGAACTCTGTGTTCTACTCTGAACATTTTAAAGAGGTCAAGAAAAAAGTAAGCGCATTCACACACTCTCTACACTTTTGCCTTAGCATTGTGTTTGGCCGCCGCCGAATTCAGAGTACCACTATAGGCAAACTTTGCTTTCACATTGACAAGAGAGTTATTAAATTTTGCTAGTAAAGGAAATTAGCTACAAAATATCTTCACAGCCAAACTTTCTTTTCTTCTTTTATTGGTATCATTACCCTGGATGTGCCTTTGATTCTCTGGCTAGTTTCTTTTATTCAGATCTTTTCCTCCATTGTCTTACATTTATATGTTTAGGTCATCCTTTACGCATTCAACAATCTTGTTCTGAATCTTCATTTTTTCGTCTTCCTATCGGCTTCCATTGTAATATTTTCTTTGTTGAATTTGTATTATTTTAATTCTAAACATGTTTTAACTATACCATTCTCTGACTTAACAAATCTTGCAATATCGTGGTGTCCATTTAATTTATTAATTTTGTCATCTCTCCTAATTCTCCACAGTCCATCTTCTTCTTGTTCCGGGCCAAATACTTTTCTCGGAATCTTTTACTCGAATGTCTTGCTTGCGCTTCACCTTCCTGTATTGTTATCCAGGTCTTATAGTTATAGGTTACTACGGATCTAATCAATGTTCTGTAGATAGTGATTTTGATTCTTTCGTCTAATAATTTTGATGCCATTTGTTTTCTATTAACATAGTTTGTACGATTTCTACTGGCATACGTGCATTCAGTTTATTACTAACGAAATTATTTTGATTACTTTCTTTGCCAAGCTCATTGCTACAGAATGGGGAACAAGGAAATCCAAATATTATGTTATGCAGACGACGCCGCATTAATCGCCGAGACAGAAGACGAACTCCAAAGATTAACACACAACTTCGATACGACAGCCAAGAAATACAATATGATAATATCAGCAGAAAAAACCAAATGTATGACATCTAAATACTAACTACGAAGTAAAATTGAAATTGATGGGAAGATAATAAAGCAGGAAGCAAGGTTTAGATATCTGGAAATAGATATAACTAGTTACGGAGATATTGAAGACGAAGTACAACAATAAAGCTTAAAAGCAAGTAAAGCGGCGGGATCTCTTAATGACACAATCTGCAAAAACAAACACCTAAGAGAAGACACAAAAACAAGAATCTATAAAACAGCAATTGGTTCTGTATTAACATACACGGCTGAGACGAGACCTGACACATCTAAAACGAGACGACTACTAGAAACAACAGAGATGAAAATACTCTGACGAATATTAGAGAAAAGTCCGTTGGATAGGATGAGAAGCGATAACATAAGAAAAGTATGCAATATAGAAGACATAATTGGATGGGTGGAAAAACGGAAACAGGAGTGTAACGAACACATTAGTTGAATGGCAGAGGATAGGATAGTACGAATAGCACGAGATAAGTCACCAAAAATGGACGAAGAAATATTGGTAGATCACGAAAAAGATGGTGCGACAATTTAAACAGTTTAGAAGGCTTATATTGAAGAAGAAACAGGCTTTAAAGCCTACATACAAGAAGGAAGAAGAAGAAGAAGATTGACTTCACATTGAAGAAGATTGAAGATATTGAATTCACATTGATGTGAAAAAGGAGAGTCTGAGTCGACCTTAAGATTGCCCAAAAACCAACATTTGCGACACGATTAAAGCATGAATTTGAACACAAATACACATCAAAATCTGTATTAAACGGACATCTGACTGGAGTGCCCGAGAAATGCGCAGACAAAAAACAGATACCAGCTCAGAATCATAAGATTGGCAAGCACCAGTCAACAAATACCTTGATGCTGTTTCTTAACTCTAGATTCTGTGGCATGGAACGGTTAACTAAAAAGGTCAGTGAAAAAAATAACTAATATAAAATAAAAGATAGATCTGGATGAAATATTGGCCTAAATAAAAAGTCACACAATGTATCTGTGATACAATAAGTTAAAGTGTTGATGATATATATAGGAAATCAATAATTTTTTGGCATTAGATTGATAATAAACTTACCACCAGCTTTAATGTGATATTTGACACATCCATCATTCCTTAAAATATCACATGCAAATATTCTACCCCCAGTCCTTTTACTAAATTTGGGAGCACCTACTATCACCCTAAAAATATTACTATTTCAAAAATTGCCGTAAGAACTATTCTCAATGGAGAATAGTTCTTACGGCACAGAACAGAACGCAAGCGCTGACAAGGCTAAAACAGAACCTTACTTTTAAACTATCTAAAAATCAAAAATTTAGTTATTGCCGACAATTCAAAGAATTACGTCCTTTTAAATGTAGTTACATTGGGTTTTTCGATTAACCTTGGGTAAGCCTTTACGTGTCAAGTTCAAAGCTACCATACATTTCAAACCTTACAAAAAACTTTTTTTTGCACATAGTAACAAAAAAACACCACTATGTTACTAGCTAAGTTTTTTAATATTCTAACTCTACAATTCTAAGTTACGGTAAGATCAATAATGTTTTAATAGATAATATATGGTAGCTGATTATAATTTATTCTCTTTCAGCCCTGAAGAAGCCAAATTAATTCTCTTTGGCGAAAACGTTCGGCGAAACAATTGATACACATTAGAGTCTTTCTTGCAGATTTCCCCAATATTTAAGAGTTTACTATTTAACTAATCTGCAAAGATTAAATTTCTTTTCTATATATATATATATATATATATATATATATATATATATATATATATATATATATATATATATATACAAATTAAGGATCACTCAGAAGAGTGGTGGGTTTTTCGGTCAAAAGGTGGAGAAAAAAGACAAAGTTGATGGCTACTTCATCTATTTATTGAAGACATTTCGCTTTCTTAATCAGAAAGCATCATCAGTTCATCTAAAAAGAACAATATGAAAAAACCACACAAGCATGGAAAAGTTGTTACATATGTTACCTTAAAAAGATATGTAGCAGTCAGTGATATTAAAGTTGTAAAGACACTTAAGTAAATGGACATTATACGATTACGATGTATAAACAATAAATTGAACTAATAAGTTAACAATTTGTTCAAACTAAGCACAGCAAAAAGAACATGTGGTTTTGTTTTTATATAAAAAATGTATAAGTAAAAAACATTGAAAAAGAGAATGAAAAACTAAGAAAATCCTAGATGCACTTCCAACAATACCGCAATAGTTATGATTTGATTTTAACTTTAGGTAGCATTATTATATTAATTAATATTGAAATTGAATAATTTAATGTATAATGAAATTACCACTCCTGGCTTCTTGAATGCTGCCGGTAAAATGGTGTTTTATTAAGACAACCACGCCACCAACAAAAAAGACAGTAGAACCTTGAGGTCATTAATTATGACAGAACAGCAAGGTGAAATACCAACCCTAATAATAGAGCGGTTTATTTAAATGAGAAGATGATTTTGGGTGACAACCTGCTTGTAAGGAACCAATAAATGAAAGGAAAGGTGGTTAGTAATACCAAATTTCCCTCATTGATCGGCTAAGAAAAAAAAAACAAACAAGTGAAGTCAAACCTAAACCTCATATAAAAATCGTCAATATATATATATATATATATATATATATATATATATATATATATATATATATATATATATATATATATATATACATAAAGTGAGGACTATATACTAGGATTTCTAATCCTAGTAGTCCTTAGTATTTTTATGAAAAGTTTACTTACAATGGTAGAGATCCTTTTTGCAACAATAAAGAATATCCAAAATAAGATCCTTCAACTCTGTCATCATAATTTACCTTAATATTCACTACGTTTGTAATATCAAAATTGATCGCGTTTGTAAAAAATCCACCAAAAATTAAACTAACAATAGGTATAATACAATACATTTTACAAAAGTTCATCATTTTGTAATAAAAATATTATTATAGGCACTAAAAATGTTTTTTAACTGCTGGTATACGTATTCCCAGAAATAAAGTGTTAGACTAGGACAAAAGCGATAAGAATTTAGCGTTTTATTTTGTTTTATTAATAATACAGGAAAACCGTTTTTTTTTTCTTTATCTAGTCATTTTTTCTGTGTACGATCACCACATACGCACCACAAAAACAAATTATTTTAAATTTGTTTCCTATTTTTAGTCCAAATTATTTATCTTGATATATAGTGAGGAGATATATTTTAATACGTTGTGTCAGGGCTCTTTTACCATTTAACAAAAAACGCTTCAAAGTAGTATTTGTGGTTGCCCTTGAGGAAATAGACAATAGGAAAATAAATTTACAACAAAAACTATGTAATTATAAAGCAAGTATTATATATTTTTAAAATAAGTCAAGTAACTATTATATTTTTAGAATACCAAATAACAAATATACCATACACGATAATCAGAATAATAAAAAATCAAACATTATTATGACCTCAGCTAAATATTTCCGAAAACAATAGTGTAGCAGTTATTCCCTTAGCTTTTTAAAAAGCTAAAATCTAATTTTTTATAACAATCCTAAAGCTTTAAGTAACATTAAGTTAATCATGCGCTGTTTTCTGTACTACATAAAGTCTATTAAGCACTAAACAATAATTTTTATGCTGCTACTGTTTTTTGTGACTATGCCAAAGCTTTTGATTGCGTAAATGCAGACATTTTAATAAAAAAAAATAAATTTCTACGGAATTCGCGGTAATTCTTTGAATTAGTTTTACTTTTATTTAAGGAATAGAAAACAACTTTTTCTTCTTCAGGTTCCTTCTCCTATTGGAGGTTAGAAATCATTATCGCTATTTTAATTTTATTGGCCGCGCTTCTGAATAATTCTAATGAGCTGCAACCGAACCACTCTCTTAAATTTCTTAGCCAGGATATTTTGCGTCGTTCTGGGTTTCTCTTTTCTTGTATATTCTCTTGCATAATTAATTTTAACAGTTTTTATGACTGCACAGTCTTTCTTCATTCTTTGTAACACCTCTATATTAGTTACTTTTTCAGTCCACGATATTCTATGAATTCTCCTGTAGCACCACATCTCAAAGGAGTTTAATTTTTTGATTTCAGACTGTTTTATTGTCCACACTTCCATGCGTTATAGTAAAGTAGAAAAAACGTAACAAGGTAGCATTCTTATGCGGATCTCTAGATTAAGGTTACGGTTGCAAAGTAAGTTCTTCAATTTTATGAACGTGTTTCTTGCCATTTCTATTCTAGATCTGATTTCTTTAGTTTGATCTCCATCTTCGGTTAGCCACGTTCCTAAATATTTATATGTTGTTACTCTTTCGATCGTTGTATTATTGATGATCAGGTTATCTACATTTTGTGGTTTCTTTGAGAATATCAGTGATTTTGTTTTCTTGAGATTCATTTGCAGTCCGTACCTTTCATAAGCATTGTATACATGTTATATTATGTACTGTAGATCTTCCATGTCACTTGCAAATATGGCCGTATCATCCACATACCTAATATTAATAATGCTATTTCCGTTGACCAAAATACCTTCCACAATATACAAGAAAGTTTCTTGAAATATCACTTCACTGTAGACGTTAAACAAGAGTTGTGAAAGTATCCACCCTTGTCGAACTCCTTTAAGTATACTTACTTCCTCTTCCTCAGTTATCCTTCGACTCTTATTATTGCTTTCTGATTTTGATACAGATTCAATATAATTTGTAGATCTCTACTATCTATGTTTTTGGTCTTAAGAATACTTAAAAGCTTTTCATGTTGAAATCTGTCAAAAGCTTTTTTAAAATCTATAAAGCAAGCATATATGTCTTGAATCATATCCAGACATCGTTGTGTCAGAACATTGACTCCGAATAATGCTTCTCTAGTTCCTAGACCCTTTCTAAAACCCATCTGTGAATCACTTATTTCTTGTTCTGATTTCACGTGGATTCTGTTATGTATGATTTTAAGGACAATGTGTGGCTCAAGAACACAACTAGTTAGAGCTAATGATACTGACTCTAGTCACAAAAGCATTGTATGTGGAGTACCACAAGGCTCAGTATTGAATCCTTTACATTTCTGTATCTTTATAAATGTACCAACTTAAAAATCGGCGAAAATTTTTTTTGCTGATGATACCAGTATTACCTGGAGAAACTGAAATATTGCAACTCTTCATGCAATTATAACTTTTAATTTTTTTTATAGCCCTTTTTCTATCCGAATTGTCGAATAAAGGCCTCTCCCATTTCTCGCCATTCATCCCTGTTGTGTGCTAGGCGTTTCCACATTGGTCCTGCGACTCTTTTGATATCGTCGCTCCAGCGCATTTGAGGTCTTCCTCTTGGTCTCTTCGCATCGTACGGTCGCCAGTTTCCGACTTCTGATCTACTTAAAATAAAAACCTGGTCCGACTCTAATTTACTTTTTTAACGTGGATAAGATAGTAGCATTATCATCTAAAGGAGCTCTTCAACCCTTGCTTCTTAATAACAGCCAGATCCGTATAGTTGATTCTGTAAAATTTCTTGGTATTTTTATAGACAGCAAGGTTAAGCGGTCCCTTCATATCGATTTGTTAAGTAAGAAACTAGACTCAGCCTGCTATGCAATAAGATCTGTTTCGAAGGAAATCAATTTAGCATCCTCCAAAATTACATATTTTTTTTTATTCCGTATTTACCGGTCTCGTCCACTGAGGTAGTATATAAATCTATATTATATTCGACAAAAAAATTATACAACCATCTCCCTTTGCAACTTAAATCTACAACATCTTTCGTTAAGTTCAGTAAATTGACCAAAGCCTATCTATCTGAAAGACCACATTATTTAGTGAAATAGTTTCTTGAATGAATAACTAAAATTACAGTACGTTTACGTATAAGCAGTAAATTTTAATCGTTATTGTTATTTTTTTGGCTTTTTGTTAGCTTTGTCCATAAAATTGTACAATTTTCAGTTACAATAAAGCATATTTCTATTCTATTCTATCATTTCGAAGTGTATAATTAGAACTATATAACGGAATTTCGTGAAAGATAGGGATATCTTAAATTTTAAGGTTAATGCGATAGCTGACCAATAAAATAAAAACAGCAAGTACCTAAGTAAACTCTAACCACATTGTACTTGGCTGAGGTAATGTGAGTTATTTATAAATGATGGTTCCTAAAATCACCTAACTTATAAATAGTCTGAACAAATGTGTACGTTAAGAGTCTATTTATAGGAGATAGCTCGTAATGTTTTTAGAATAAAAATATTTAAACTTTGTACTGAAGAAGGTTATACATGGAACCTTCTAATTTATTGCGGCAAATCGAAAAACATTGAATCCGAAGTGTCAGAAAATACAGTTATGATTTTAGCAAAAGATCTCTTGGCCGATGGTAGAACATTTTATACTGACAGTTATAATACCAGTATCTTCTTCTTCTTAGCCTTCTGTCGTCCATGTTTGGACATAGGCCTCTCCCAACTCCTTCAATCGGTCTCTATCCTGAGCAACATATTTCCAATTTGTTCCAAATTTCAAAGAATAATTCCAATTCCAAAGAATAGCCGGAACAAACAAATTGGAAATACCAGTATACCTCTGGCTTATCGACTGAAGAAGAAAAACACCCATTTGGTGGGGACGATTAGAGCAAATAGGAAATACATGCCAAAAGACGAGATGTGTGCCAAACTAAGACGAGAAGATTTCTCAGCCAAACAAACAGATGACGGGATGGTTGTTTTGAAATGGCGTGATAAGAGATATGTTCGAAGGTTGTCAACAAAGTCCTCGGCATTGAAAACGCTCTCTAATGAAAGTCGAAGGGGACGAACTATTCAGGAACGTAATATACAAATTGCCAGTGACCTAAAAACTAGTATAAAGAAACTCGTACAAAATTACTGGCAGAATCATTGGAAACAATCCACTACATTTTTACACCAAATAGATCAGACGATTGAGCGGTTCGTTATCCCTGGTATAACTAGAAATAAGATGGTTGTTGCTAGAAGATTGCGTATCGGTCACACCAGATTTACACATGGTCACCTAATGAATTCTACACCTAAGCCAATCTGTCACTAGTGCCAATCTCCACTAAGCGTTCTACACATCCTTGTGGACTGCCCTTATTACAATAAACGACGCCAAGAACTGGGCATGAAGGGCGACATCACAGATATATTATCGAACCAGAGCCAAGTCATCACAGCTATCCAGTTCCTGAAGCTAGAAAACTTACTAAATAATATATAACTATAGTATATTATAATATGTAATTGTATCTTATATATAATTGTATCCACGGTGCCTCGTGCTAATGGCCGAAGCTGTCACAAGCACGTTAAATTAAATAAAAAAAAAAATACCTGCCCTGATGCAAAAGAGTACCAAGAATCCTGGTTCCAATAGCGTATCTGTACTAAATACTACTACCTACTTCAAATTAACAATGTGTATAGTGATGTGTGGGTATTTTCTGTTATATTTTATGAACGTACCAAGGTTAACTTTAGTTAAAGTTGTTACGTTAAAACGATATTATGAGTAGGAACTGTATAACCTTGCATAATTGTATCAATATAAAAATAATGAAAATTACATTCTCACTTTTATTGTTGCTTTGTCTTATATTTCTTAAATAGGTGCAGAAATGATTATTTTAATTGAGAAACAAGTACTGATTTTGTTTTATAAATGTACCCACTTCTGGAAAATTATTTAAAGTGAAGTTTATTTTATTTATTTACCGTATGGCTTACATCACAGAATAGGTAATTAAATTTATATTCATACATTATACAATACGTTAGAAGCAGAGGTCCAGTTTTTATATACACTGGAGTGCAAAATTAACTTAACACTCAGATTTTTCTGTATTTTTAAAAGTTTATTTTGGTGTTTAAAAGTCAGGGTCTATGTTGTTTTGTTCTTTTCAAAAATTGCAATAACAAAATGATGACACCAGAAGAAATAGCAGTTGTTGCTTTATTGAATGATGTGCGGAGGGCGGAGTATTCATTACATTGCAAATGCTTTAGGAATTTAGGAAAGTACAGTGTTTCATGCAATAAAAAAATTTCGGATAACAGGACAGTACATGAGGAGGCCAGGTTAAAGTAAACAAAGAAGCACAAGTTAAGTTGAAAATCGCTTTATTAGATTGCAAGCGTTATACGATTGTACATTATTAGCAACTTTAAGTGTTTAACGATTAAATGATGTCTATAGAACCAGTTTTCGTTTATAACGTTCAAAGACGCTAAAATAATTATGAATTAAGGTCCAGAATACAGTGGCGGCTTTTGGGGGTAGGCAGGATAGGCCGGGCCTACCCAATAATTTTAAGATCCCCGTACAATAAGCGTTTGAAGTTAAGCAGCTTGCCGAACAACGATTTATATTGTCGTGTTTATGCTTGCTGTTTAGGCACCAGACGATCGGGCCTACGTCGACCATCGTTGTCACTTGTAACGTAATTATCGAATTGTAATATAAATTATCTTTTAAATTATGATAAAAAAATATGTAACATAATCTATAATTGTAACATATTTTTAAACAAACAACACAATTGCAAACAAGTGCACCGTTGGCCAAATAAATTTAAAAAAAAATCGTAAAATTCGAAAAAAAAAAGATTCCCACTCTCACACAAGAAAAAATGTATTACACACACTGGCGGCTACAGAATTTTTGTTGGGGAGGTCATGGATCTTGAGGGTGATTACTTTTCTCTGATGCAAGGTCACTTTTAGTCTTACCACCAGTAGGATAAGTGGGTTTCCAAATATTTTTAAGGTGGGGGGGTCATTACCCCGTGACCCCTCCCTCTCTGATTACACATAGCTTTATGTAATTTGCTGGCTTGGTTTACCCAAAATTTTACCACACCAGCCGCCACTGCCAGAATACCTCTAACGAGACCTCTATTAACAGTAAATCATAGGAGTCAACGTTTACACTGCACTCGCGAACATCTGTATGAGTTATTCTCGGATCATGTAACTGATTTCTGAGATCTCTGATTATAAAGTTCGGTTACAAAAAATATTCACTATATTAGCTGATAAATTCTTGGATAGCCCTATTTCGCTTAACTTGGAATGCATTACTGTTGAATTAATACAGTCGTAAGCGCCTTTCAGGTCTAGAAAAAAAACAGGTTAAATATTTATTTTTAGAAAGATTGTCGATTAGTGCTAGGAAAATTCATATACACGGGAAGACGACAAAAAGACAATATCCAGAAAGATGAGGAGATGCAAAAAATTGCAAATACGAGGTATAACGTAAAACTTCTACAACAATTTAGTACTCGAACACTATATCAGAATAGGCTACAGAATGTGCTACAGATGAACGAAGAATGGATCCCAACAGAAATGTATCAACACCTAAATGAAAAAATAAACAAAGCGGCAAACGAAGTGCTGGGTATTGAACAACATAAGAATACATATTTGGAGAAATACAGCGACGACTTTGAAGAGATGATTACAAGAAAAAAAAGTGCATTTCATAAATGGCTAAACGATAGAACCCCAGGAACACGGGGAGAATGTTACCCTCAAACAAAGAATAAAGCTCGAGAAAAACGAATACTGGGAGAGAATGTGCAGAGACATAGACAACACGATAGGGTATAACAGATCAACGGAAGCATGGAAAAAAAAAATAAAAAACATCAGAAGTAATAAACGAAGTAAAAATACCATACAGATAATTACATCAAAAGAGTGGACAAAGCATTACACAAAATTATTGCAGGAGAATAGGCCGGAGTATATCTCATACGACCCTGTGACAATAATAACTGAGGAAGCAGAAATCACAGAGGAAGATATAAATAAAGCACTAAAGAAATCCAAAAACAATAAAGCACCAGGACCAGGGAACATAAAAATGGAACTGCTGAAATATGGAGGCGCAAGGATAGTATACTTTATACGAATGTTGTTCAATAAAATTGAAGCAGGAAAGAAGATTCCCGATGAGTGGAATTTATCATACATGTCCTCCATTTTCAAAAAAGGTGACAAAAGGTCACCAAATAACTATAGAGGGATCAGTGTAATACCTTCAATAGCAAGAATCTTTTCATCAGTTATAAAAGAAAAACTAGAACAACACATGGACCATTATAGCGAAGAACAAGCCGGATTCCGAAAAGCCAGATCATGTTTAGATAATATATTCATTATGAGACAGGTGATTGAAAAGAACAAAGAAAAAAACATTGAAACACATATGACCTTTATCGACTTAGAGAAAGCATACGATAGCGTGCCCAGGAAACAACTATGGGAAGCAATGAGAAGAATGCGCGTTAGGGAGAAATGGGTGAATATAACACAAAGACTGTATAAAGAAACACCAGTGCAAATAAAGTTAGGTAATGAAATAACAAAAACAATCACCGCAATAAAAGGCCTCAAACAGGGATGTGGTCTCTCACCTACACTTTTTAACATAAATATATATATATATATATATATATATATATATATATATATATATATATATATATATATATATATATATATATAGATCAGGCTTTGAAAAGATGCGGTATAGAAAATGCGGAACAATGGGCATACCAGTACAAGAGAATATATTACATTCACTACTTTTCGCAGATGATCAAGTCATTTTTGCACAAGACAGGGAGGATATGGAATATTAGATAAGGAAATTAAAGGAAGAATATGAACTTTGGGGACTCAAGATAAATATGTGCAAGACCGAATACTTATGTATTGGACCCGAGGTTTCAGATTTGAATTTAAGTTTAGAAGAAGAGACTATTAAGAGTTGTAAGGCTTTTAAGTATTTAGGGTCAATGATTAGCCGAGATGGTGCTTGTATGAAAGATATAGAAATGAAAATAGCACGTGGAAAACAAGCCACAAGAGCACTTCATGGAGTGATATGGAACAACACTCTAACCAAAGAAAACAAAAAGAGTATCTTTCAAAGCATAGTGATGAATATTACCCTATATGGAGCGGAAGTATGGCCAATAACAACAACAATACGAAATAAAATAAGAACAGTTGAACTGGACTTTATGAGAAGATGTCTATAAATCACAAGAACGAATAGAATAAGAACGGAGGAAATATGGAACAGAATGAAAGTAAAATGCTCAATTACAAAAAAGTTGGAAAACAGAGCCCTGCAGTGGTACGGGCATGTACAAAGAATGCCAGAGCATAGGTGAAAGAATATTAAACTGCTATACATCCATCCAATCACAGCGGTATCTGCAGCTTCGCTAAATTTTTTTATTAATGTCGATACCTCACAGCGGCCTATGATACGATAAACCACAGAATCTTGCTAACTAAGATCTATAACACTGTGCTTGACTATGACCTGATAAATATCATAAGATCCCTGTTGCGTAATAGACGTTTCTACGTTGTGCTAAATGAAAAGAAGAGCAGATGGAGTACCCAAAAAAAATAGCCTATCTCAAGGAAGCGTTTTGGCGCCGTCCTTATTTAACATCTACACCAACCAATGCACCCTCAGACTGAGAGTTTTGTCCACTCTGACGACCTTGGCATAGCCGTAAAGGGACAAACACTCACACAAGTAGAGTCGACAATGGGAGAGGCTTTAAACATGGTCAACCTTTTACAAACAAAACTCATTAAAGTCAAACCCTACTAAAACCCAAGTATGTGCATTCCATCTCAACAACCAACTAGCGCATGTAAAACTGTATGTTTTTGGGAGGGACAACGCTTGGAACATACTGATAGGCCCAAATATCTTGGAGTAATACTAGAGCGGTCACCAACGTATAAATTCCACTGTCAGAGCACAAGACAAAAGGTTTCTACGAAAAACAACCTTCTCCGGATACTTGTAGGGAGCAAGTGGGGTGGAAACCCCCAGGTCTTAAAGACAACAGCTGACGCCTTATGTTTCTCAACAGGGGAATATGCTTGTCCCGTCTGGGGTAGATCTAGACACGCCCAACAAGTCACCACGGCGTTAAATGAAACATGTAGAATAATTACCGGTTGTATGAAGCCTACCCCCTTACCCCTACTGTACCGGGTAGCTGGATTCGCATCACCAGACGACCGTAAATGCGCCTCACAATATGTGGAGAAGTTCAGACAAACTTTCGATGAAAGGCACCAATTATACGGGTTTGACGAACCGCCAGGAATCAGCCGACTTAAATCAAGGAAAAGGTTTATGAGAAATGTCAGCGTCGAACCACCCGAACTGTTCCTCCTACATAGAGAACGACCTAATGGAATGAACCTGGACTGAAGAACCTGGCGGACACTCAATCTCATACGCACAGGTATTGCCCCTGTAAAACAGAACCTCATCGCACTTTGTGGATGTGGGGAAATACAGAACGTGGAGCACCTGAGAGTATGCAGACTTTGCCCATCACAGTGCACCCTCGATGATTTATGGCTCGCAAATACAAAGGGTGTAGACGTAGCCCGATATTGGGCAGAAAAACTGTAGTCGGATCCAGACACGAAAAAGTAAAGTAAGTACCATATGTCGAAAGAATGTCGGGAAGGTATTTTTCTAGGTAATTTTCAAATATAGTCCAGTCCGCCTTATTTTATGGAGGTGTATATTGTGATTGGACTTAAACAAAATACGGACATTTATCGAAAGATTTATACCTACTATTTACTTCTAAATGAGTGTTTACAGTTTTAATATTTCCATTTTTATCAGGGGGCGCGTTTTCTCCACTCGCAGAATCGAATCGAAGAATCGAATTTTACAATATAAAAACAAATCTTACCTTTGTTTAGTATCTATTCTTATCCGAACTAACTTGTTTAGCTTTAATTAACTTGTTTAACATTAATTAAAAATTAATAAGCGCTTAAACGATATGAACACTATCGATTAGCACACAACTGGAATGTCTTTCTTGACTGTGCTAAATATACAGCAACGCTGTGTAAAAATAACAAAGTAATACGTAATATTGACTTAGTATTATTTGTTGTGGAACAGATTTAAGATTAAAACAATAATAAAAGGATTTTTCACCTAAGAAGACCGCTTTGCAATTAAATGCTGGTAACTTTATTACTAGCGGACCAGATAAGCGGCGATATATTTTACACTACCTTTATGAATAACATTTTACTGCTGTTGTTTCAATCAGCACTGCTTAGCAAGTTATCGTTTATTGGTTTTAATATTTTATTGCAATAGTATAAGAGCAGAAGATTTATTTAAACAGTGAATTTATTACATTTTAATTTTTTTTAATTTCTTTTGACGTATCGTATAATGTAGGTTTACCTAATAATCAAAGTTATGCATTTACAAGAACATATTATTTGAAAAATAAGAAGTAAATACCATGTGTCATAATAATTGTAATCTCAGGAAAAAAGACAGTTGAGATTATATACACACTTAAAAAATTTGTTTAGTAATGTATTTCTTAAATCTACACAATCATTGAAAAATGATTCATGCTGTTTAAAATATCTTTCTTTTAACGACACTGTCATCGACAAAGTAGATCCAATTCAAACGTCATCATATTTCTCTTCAGATTATCGTTAAAAATTAATTGATGGTCGTAGGTTGTATTTTTGTTATTTAATAATTTAACAAAATACATAATCAGCAAAAACCTTATTTAACATACGAATGGTTTTTGCAATCACAATCAATACAGTGTTTATGCTTGTTTAGCATTGGCTGTTAAATAATTTGTGTTCGATTGTTTCCTCTGTTGTAGAACCCTCGTCCTTTTTAGGATGTGGTAGTTGTATATAAGTACTTATTTTTTATAGTAGTGTACTGAAGCGGTACTTTAACGCAAAATGAGTAATTTGGAAGAAAATAAAATACAGTCGAAACGTAGAGTGTTATCTCCAGAAGAACAGCGTTTAGTTCTTAAAGTCGAAAGTTATTTCAATTTGGAAAAAAATAATATGGGTCCATTGACATCTATTATGACAGTTCAAAACGCACATGTGATGCTTGTGGTATCTCAAAGAGGACATTCCAAAGAATTAATAACATGAGTGAGGATGAAATAAATAAAGTAAGCAAGAGAAATCGTCAACATCCAAAAACTTTAGATTTGTACCATTCAATTAAACTTGCAATTAAAAATATAATATATAGTATGTATAAAACCAAAGAACATTTAACAGTTAGTGCTGTGTTGCAAAAAATAAAAGACAAGAAACTGTGTGATAATTGCATAACGAGAGACTTGTAAAACTGGTATGGGAGGAGATTCCCACAGGCAAAAGACCACTCGGACGTCCCAGAATGCGATGGAGAGATAACATCCAAGCAGATCTCCGGAAAATGAACATTCCATTTGACCCTATGTTGATGGAAGACCGAACAAATTGGAAAAAAGTTGTACAGTCAGCCAAGGCCCACCCAGGGTTATAGCGCTACGTGATGATGATGAACTGTGTGATATTAGTTTAACAAGTTTGTAGAGAGTTTTGAAACTTTTAAGTTTTCGATATAAAAAGACAAATAATAGACAAGTATTGTGTGAACTCTCTAATGTTGTTTCAAAACGGTGGCATTTTTTAAGAAAATACATGAACAATAAAATGTCTGATAGTCCGAGGCAAGTTGTAGTTTTAGATAAAACTTGGATTTTCGCTAAAGGAAATATATCAAAATCATCCTGGCAAGATGGCACCACGACATTTTATTCTTCTAGCCGTTCCGGTAATGGTAAACG
The DNA here is from genome assembly GCF_040954645.1 of Diabrotica undecimpunctata. NCBI lineage: Eukaryota > Metazoa > Arthropoda > Insecta > Coleoptera > Chrysomelidae > Diabrotica > Diabrotica undecimpunctata. Next base: position 134,712,173 of record NC_092806.1, read on the forward strand.
CTACATTATACTTCATGCTGGAAATGATGAGGGTTTTATTCCTGATGCTAGTTTAATTTTTTCGTCCACAAAGAATACAGGTGATTACCATGGAAATAGGGATGCAAATATTTTTGAAGAATGGTTTGAAGAAAATTTGTTAAAAAAAATTGGAGCGACCATCAATAATAGTGCTGGATAATGCATCCTACCACTCAAGAGTAGAAGAGAGATTTTATTCAAACAGCTGGACAAAAGAAGAAATAAAGTTGTGGTTGACAGAAACGAAAATTTATCACAGTGACATATTTTTGAATGTCGATTTACTTCAAAGGTGTGGAGAGCACAAAATTAAAAAGAACTTTGTTACTGACCAAATGGCTCTTAAATATGGCTATGAAGTTCTTCGACTTCCGCCCTACCATTGCCTTTATAATGCAATTGAGTTAGTTTGGGGTATAGCTAAAATTTTTTATGATAAACATGCATCCAATACAAAAGATGACGCTAGCGTTCTTGGTTTATGGAAAGAATCGCTAGAACAAATAAGGAACAGCTTGATAAATTACTCGTGTAAAATGCGAGTAATTTATCAAGCTGTTTGCTTTTCAAGTTTTAGAAAAAAGTGGTAAAAATTTGAATTCGGTTTCGCCAGGAAGAAATCGTTTGATTTCTCTTTTTGTTTTTAGATGGCGTAGTTACGTCCGTATATAGTTATTTTGATAGCTATTGTCTAGGACGGGAAAGATTTTTGTTTTGGTTCAGAGCAGTGGCTATACCGTTCTGAGGAGACCTAAAGAGGTCGAAATACGTATAAGCGGCTTGTTGCTGCCCTGTATCGAAACAAAAATCTATTACAGTCATTATGTTTTATTACTTTACTCCGTTTGGAGTACCAGAAATTTGACCATGATGAACGGCATGTGGAATGCAATTTTAGATTCCCTTGCCGAGTAATTTATCAAGCTGTTTGCTTTGCAAGTTTTAGAAAGCACAGTGGTAAAATATTGAATTTGGTTTCGCCATGTAGAAATCGTTTGATTTCTCTTTTTATTTACTTAAGTTTAAACACATTAAAAAGTAACAGTTTGTTTTAAACTCCAAGGAAAAATAGTAGGTTCATCCTTTCAGACATAAAATTATTTGTATAGATCGTTAAAACTAAAGAAAAAAAATTGAACGCTTAATTAGATTTTATTAATTTTACAGATTTTAGGATATTAATAATTGATATTAATTAACTTTATTGCCTTCACACAATTAAGTTGTGTTCGATTCCAATAATCATTACCCCATTTAAATTAAAACACAAAATATTAGCCATTGTTTTGTATCTTAATTAACAATAAAGTTGGAATGATAATGTATAAAAAAGACCAATACATAAAAGGAAGCACTTGTGTTTGAATAACTAACAGGATGAAGCTTAATTTAGTTATCTTTATAGGAATTTGCATTTATGGTATTCAATACAGTGAAGCAGGCTGCTGTCCTAAACCTAAACCTGTCGTGATTACTGAGTAAGTCTTAATTATATGATTTAGTAAAAAATTGTAATACTCCTTTTAATAATTACTTACATTACTAACTTTCCTTCCTGGTGTCTTTTATATCTATACAGCTTTATATCCTTTCGCTTTAACTAATTTATTAGTCTCTTTTTTTAAACTGATTCTTGATATTATTGACAAAATAGTTTATGGTCTCAATGAAGATCCTTTTGTATTGACGAATTTACCGCATCGACCATAAGGTGATTACAAAAAAATTACTTATTAATATGGATAATGTTACTTTTTGTACTAAAATTTGGAGAATTTAAGGTCTGCACTGTAACAAGGTGGAAACAGTTAGTTTTGAAGCTAAGCTTAATAGGCATGTTCAGATAAAAAAGTTCAATAATACTTTACGAATATAATTGAGGTTTTGAGAACCAGAGCGGACCATCCTGTTGAAACATTAAATGGAGAAAACTGAGAATAACAAAAACTGGTATTTTAAAGAATTTTTTGTGACTTACATAAAAGTGTTAATTTTTTTTAGTATGAAGCACTGGCAATAGTAGTGGGTATTTTGTAACGGATTGTACAAGAAAATATGTTTTTTTTTGTAATTTACAAAAATAATGTGGGTTGATTCGCTTTGGCATTTAGAAAGTCTTCTATGCATGTATAATAGTCCTATTAAAAATAGACATAACTATGGAATAGCTTTATTGTTAGTTACATAAAAATACAAAAGTATATACTTTTGGCCCAAATCATCTCCTCGCAGTGAAATTTTGTCCTGAATAGTATTGGAGCATTTGAGATCTTTATAAAAGGCATGATAGATCGGTGGAATAAACTCGGTCAATTGCAACAGGTTTTTTTTTGGCTGGAGTTATAACATTCCCGTCAGGATATAAAATTGGTAATTTATCCTTCAAGCGATCCTTTGGTATATTCCTTTTTTCAATATTAAATTTTTGAAGTTGATGAAGATCAGTTACACCATATTTAAAATAAATAACACAAGGATCATCTTTTTTTAAACTAATGCTGTGAATTTTTAACCACTCGACTTTCGTTACATCCTCCGAGACTTTCCTATGTGTAGTATTTTGTTATAAATTAGCTCTTGAAAAGAAATTTTCGGACCCCATTTCTATTACATGAAAATATTTTTTCTTCTCGCCGTGGAAATTACACTGATCCAATATTTAGGATGAAAAATGTTGTACACAGTAATGCCATTTTAATATTTCTATTTTAACCACCGCAGCCATCGGAATACATGATTACTTTCTTGCTTCTAACATAATTTTTAATATAATGGATAAGACAGGAGCCAACTTCCTGAGCTCCTCTAGACGCAACGGATTCATTCCATACATGCATCTTAACTTCTCCAGACTGTAGATTGTGGACGCCCAGACAATACGTCCACAATTGCCTTTTATAATGGTATTCCTGTCGATAACACTGGGGTGGGCAGTGCCTTCATCAAATCAAAGGCAAAAAACAGTGATGTCGTCTTTATCTGTTGTAAGTTTAGAATCTTGTACCATTGATTCTTTTAGCTGTTCTGATTTTCTCAGGTGAAGTTCTTTTTCAATTGTTAGCTCTTTTTTTCTTTGCAAGTTGTTTTCGTTAGTATGTTTTTGTCTTTTTCATAAATCGCATTTTCTACAAGAATCAACAATCGGAGCATGACAGTGTAAATCAAACTTTGTATTGAAAATGTTTCGAAATATGAACTCGGAAACAGGATCCTTTGTTGATTTCTTGTATTCACTAAAAATAATACTAATGTTTAAATCAGGAGATAAATATTTTCTTTTTGTTTTGTGTCATGCATAGTGAGAAATATATGATGGTATTTTTTCAATAAAATCACAAACGGCTTTAAGGCTTATCCTCGAAAATCCTAACGGTAAAATTCAGTGCGATATTTATTTCAAAAATATCTTTCTTTACAAAAACGAAATCTATTCACGAAGAATAGTCTAAACGTCATCTTGGACTAAAGTTGGGCTTTTTACCTACTTACAACCGAACACCCACCCCCTGTAGTGAAAAGTCTTGGGTCTATACAATAAAGCGAGCGGGAGGTTTTCTATTCAGTGCGGTTATGGTGTAATTAGAATAATAGGAGTATACCAGAGTAATATTATTTATTAAATAATTAATTCACAACTTAGCAAAGGTACATACAGGTATGTATAACAAGATATTTTGAGGTCACAGTATTGCCGAATTCGTTTTTTGTGTCTTATATTTTTTTTTGTTTTTTTTTGTTACTTTTTTACTGACAAATTGGTTTTTAACGTAGAATTACAGTTTGATGATAAATATTCTGAAATGGAAAATGTTGAGATGTGGCGAATAAAAACATTTATGAAATTAAAATGAAAGGATTTACGTCTATTAATAGTGCGATTTATAAAATTAGTACTCGTACTTGAAGCCCAAATCGCGGGAGGAATATGTGCATCAGTTTTCAAATATTTATTATTTACTATATAATTTCTAAATTCAACCACTTTCACTTCTTTATGTAATAATGTATCTGTTTTGACAACTAAATAAGTAATTAGACAAAATAATGAGTATTATTTTGAAATTATTAATTTCAAAACAGGAGTTTAAAGAATTAGAAGGAGGTAGTCCGGGCCCAGTTGAACGGTCAAGCTTATTCCAGTGGAATCTACATATCTTTTAATAAAAGGAATGAAAAAAGTGCAACTGTTGATACAATCACTGATAACATCATCCATGACATAGCTACTTAGAATGGGTGAAAGACTAGATCCCATAATTTAAACAAAAGGTCAGAAATTCAAAATCTAAGCAAAATTTATAATTATATTATTTCTATGTAGTTTATATATGAAACCAGTAAACTATCACATTTTGATTTAATTTTCCATGTATTTGTTACATTTTTTTAAGCACCTATTAATGGTGAATAAATCTTCTTCTTTTTGTTACTAAACAAAAAAGAATTTTTATACAAAATTTTATTTTTGGCAATATAATCGTCAAAAATAAAAATTTTAAGTTGGTATTTATGACATTGAGGCTTAATTGTAATTGTCACTATTTAAATTTATTTATAAATTCAATTGTTTTTATGTTAAGAAACTTTTTCAAAATTATATTAAATTTTCAGAGAAGCATTTATTAGAATATAGCATTTTTGTATTAATATTTTTTGAAATATGTTAGCAGCATTTTTATATACTAAATATTTGTAATGAACGTAGAAATTACATACAAATTAAAAAAAGAGTGATCAAAATCCATTGAGTAGATCCGGAGATATAGAAAATTTTATTAGTTTAAAATTGTTTGTTCGGTATTTAAACGCCATGGATTTGTGGGTTCTTCCTAGTCACTATTTGAACTACATTTTTGAACATTTTAGAGGGTCCTGTAAAGGTACAATGTTTGTGCAAATTTTTTAACAAAAAATACAAATCCCATTCTTTAACATGGCGTCAATAAGGTTCCTTCATTATTATAATCAAATTAGCTGTGAATTAACAAAAAAACATGGCTAACTTTGGCCCAAATTAACCTAGGCCAAATTTTTTTATTTGAAAATTTGGGTGAAAATACTAGCTTTTTGAATGTAAAAAAAATTTTTTCTAGGGACAATGTTTTTAAAGTTATTCTAAATGTTTATAAACTACATAATTTCAAAAATTTGACATCAGGATTTTTGACTATAATAAATTATTCTTTTATTTTTTTTTAATGCATATTGATAGTATAAGTCTTTTGCTTTCATTTGTCACCCACAGAATTACTCTATCTTTATTATTTTCTATCTCTGTTGTTATTGTAAAAAAAAAGTCTCTGAGATAAACAAATACAATAACTTTTAAACTAATTAATATATCCGTCCCAAATTTTGAGGGTTTGTTAAGTACCCCAATACCCAACTTTGGGTGGAACTCTAAAGTTTAAAGTTTAAGTTTACTAATTGTCACTTATTTTGCAGTTTGCGAAGCAACAAATTGACTTTTTAACTTTCAAAAATCGGCATTTTGAAGCTTTGTCAATATTCTAAAAAATAAAATTTTGTCATTTTATGTCAATTATTTAGCTTTCTAATGGAGTGCAAAAAATAGAAAAAATCGGGTTTTTTGCATTAAATTGTTAATCATTAAAAAACGGCTCCGAACTTTAGGCAGGAAACAGATAGGTTTTCTTCTTATAGGTCTACAATAACTAAAAAAGTTGTCAGATACCTGGATTATTGAGTGTTACGAGAAAATCCTTATTACCCTGGACTAATATGACTAGACAAGCAAGTGACGAAACAAACTTCATATATTATGTAAACTTTACTAACAAAAACGTTTAAAATAAATATTCCAATAACTATAAATAATCAAATTCCATATTCAAATACTGCAAAATATTTGGGTATTGTCCAATAAATATAAATAATCAAATTCCATATTCAAATACTGCAAAATATTTGGGTATTACTCTTTAATAAGCCCTAATAATGTTATTCAACATTATTTATGAGAGAGTGTATATTTCTTACCTACCTGTCGGCGAGAATCCAGAAGCTATCGACAAAGACAGCCTGTACTGACCGAGAGAGAGTAATATTTAGCAGAACTTTGAGATTTTTTAAAAAGTTTATATCAAATAGCTGCTTTGTGTTACACTTTATGGTAAAAATAAAAACAGATTCGGAAAGTGGGTCAAATTCTGTAGTGCCCTATTTCAAAAAAAAAAATTTTACGTTTATTTTAACTAAAAATATTTGAAAAAAAAATATTGTTTAAACAATTTATTAATTTACAACCAAATAGTGCACTAGAACTTTTTAAGACCTTTCATATAAAAAAAGAATCATCTTGGAATTTAGCTATGCCCAGAATCGCGAGGAACGGCCTTAACAGTTTCGAGTGGGGTTTTATTAGCAGGCGGATATCTTCCACGTTGGTCTGTGGGTGGAATTAGATTCTGTTTTTTCTTCAACGTTCGATCAAGTTTACCATCGCTGATGTTCAGTACTTGCTTAAATAATATTTTGCATATTTTGATGCCGTTGCCTTCATTGTTAGGTAAATAGTAATGTCGTGTGAAATTCTTGGATTTTCTCAAAACTTTATTATTTGAATAGTGACGTGCAACTACTACTACTTTTACTAAAAAAATAAATGCACTTTGCAAGTCGATACTGGCAAGACCATAAACTTTTTATTGATCTGCTCTTGACTTTCGGTGTTCAACAACTTATGGCAATTTAGTTTGCAACATAAATTTATCGGAGTATGTATTATGACCGGAACAATCTTACCTTTATTGCTTGTTTACTTTTTTCCACTCGCCCGTAAAAACTTACGTTTGTTTTTCTTCCAGTTATTCTCGCAGCGTATGCGTTTCTTTGATTTTGGCTTGTCTTTAAGCTGTTCTGGACTTACATGTTGGGAATCTATTTCAGTATCACTTGCAGACTCCAAGTCTGAAGGCACATATTTGTCCGAACTACCATTATCTTGGTACTGTAAGGGTTCACTGTCAGATTCAGCTTCTAAAAATAATAATAAAAAAATATATATAGAACTTTGAGGCAAATGTGTGAACAAAGTTTTTAAATAAATTTATTTGAAAGCATATTTCTTGAAACTAGCGATTGTACCTACAGAAAAAAACCTGACAGTATTAAAACCACGTGTTTTACTGACCGTTATTTTCAAAACTTCACTTCACTAAAAAACAAGAAATAATACATACCTTCAATTTCATGTTGATAAGAAATATTCAGTTTAGAAGTAGAAGCCATTTTACACGCTTTTTTAGGCTGTACTGTGTAAAAAATAATTTTAATATCAGCAGATAGTACTATCATGTGTTATTAAGTCACTGACAATTTAAAGGCTTAACTAGTATTCCCAGAAACCAAAGCAGACCATGCCCTATGAACAACTAAACAGACTGAACTAGGAGACATATTATTATGCGGCATCTTGCAGACACTTCGGTAATTAGGGATCTCCGTGAGGCATTTCTCCTGGAACTACCTTATCTGTAGCATGACCTTTACGGTTCAATTTATTATTTATTTTATTTAGCATATAACTACATCACAGTTAAGTTTTGTGTACAAGTAAAGAAGACAATACATTGTAAAAAGTAAATAACAGTAATTAACTTTTACAAACAAACATACAGTTGACCAATATATTTAATTGGTTCTTTGGTCGCAACTAAGGAATCTGACGAATTATCATTATAGGATCTGATCGGGCATCTCCTCCACTAGATGTTTAACCGTTTGTCTTGCAGCACCGCAATCGCAATTTGGAGAGGGTATTTTGCCCCACCTAAAAATTTAGTCAGAGCTACTGCCACAGTTTGTTCTGATTCTGTTCAGTGTGGCTCTGATTCGTCTTGGTTGGTCGCAACCCTCTGGCTTGCTTGTGATTCATGGCATATTCCAGGTGTCAGGCGGTGCATTTTTCTCCCAATTTTCTCGCCACCGGTCCCTCATCTTGAAGTTTCTTTTAATTAGACTTGCAGAATCGAAAGTTTACCTATTATCATACGAAGTTAAAGTTATTTGTGCATTTTTACAAAAGCTATCAATAATTTCCAAAAAATCGTCTTTACAAACTCTCATTTTTATGGAGATTTTAAGTTTTTTCAGTAAAATTGTGTCAATTTTTCATATAATTTGTTGGTCTTCACCTTTGATAAGTATATTTTGTCAAACGTAGGAAAGAGTTTGAAAATCTTACAATCGCCATGCAGTGTTATGGCGATTGTGAGTTTTTTAAACTTTCTCCTATGTTTAACAAACTGTAAAATCAATAGCAATCTTTCATTGTTTATATATTATTTTTATAAGTAGAAATGAAGTTTAATCTTTTGCATATTTTGAGTGTTATACAGTGTGGCGCACCGAAAACGAAACAGAGGCATTTACTGGCAGATGATTCCTTTTTTGAAAAAACGCTCGGACCCGTCGATTTTGTTTTCGAGGGGGACACAAAATTGGCATAAAATTACTTTAACATTTGCAGCCCCTTAAGCGGGGGTGGCATCATCCCTAAAATCTTAAATGAAAAGGGGGGTCGAATGGTCCATTATTTGAAAGGTCTTTCAACTCCCTTTATAATGATGTAAAATTCATGTATTCAATTCAGTAGTTTTGGAGATTTATTGATTTAAAGTTTAAAGTAGACTTTAATAGGTACATCAAATTAGTTTGTACTTCTTTCAGAAGAAATTTGAGTAAAAGCATTTTCTTGATAAGTAAATGCTTTTATTTACTACGCCCATGGTTTATTAATAATAAAAATAGCAATTGAAGTGTCCTTTGTGACAAAAAAAGTTGTTTCTTGAAGAAAGATAAGTAGAGAATGCCACGTACTTATTTTAAATAGGAAATAGTACATTAGTTTGCGATTGATTTGACCAATCTTTGTTGTTAAAATATCATTTATTGCTTTATACATAAATTAACCATGGTATATTCCACGGCAGAAAGGGTTAAAATTATTGAAATATTTTTCGGAAATAATCAGTGCGCTAATAAAACAGCACAAATTTTTAATGAGCGACATGAGAACAATAATGTGCACCGAAAATATGTTCTAGAACTTGTAGCTAAATTTCGGGAAACTGGATCAGTCGCCAATAAAAAACGTAATATTGAAAATCCTATAAGGAACGAAGCAACAGAAGTGGGGGTTTTAGGGCAAGTTATTGTAGATCCTACATTAAGTACCCGCAAATTGCAAACTTCGTGTGGTGTTAGTCGACGTACTATCCAACGGATTCTAAAGGCCCATAATTTTCATCCGTATAAAATTCACCTTGTACAAGAACTTAATGAAGACGATTTTGATAAGCGATTAGAATTTTGTGAAGTTATGAGTGAACGAATTACAAACGATGAACAATTTTTATTTAACATTTGCTTTTCCGACGAATGTTCCTTTTTTTTAAATGGCGAAGTAAATCGTCATAATTGTCGATATTGGTCAGACTCTAATCCTAGAATTTACCATGAGGTACACACACAGCAGCCACAAAAATTAAATGTTTGGGCTGGCATTTTTGGCGATCATTTGGTTGGTCCTTTTTTCTTACCTGGAAATTTGACTGGTGAAATGTATTTGGAATTACTGCAAAATGCCATAGATCCTGCGCTAACAGATATAATTGAAAATCAGAATGATGGTCGATACGTTGAGAATATGTTGATGTTCAAAAAGGATGGTGCCCCACCACATTACGCATTAAGAGTTCGGCATTATTTAGATCAGACCTTTCCAGGTCAATGGATTGGTAGAAGAGGTGCCGTTGAATGGCCCCCAAGATCGCCAGATTTATCACCTTTGATTTTCTTTTTGTGGGGTTACTTAAAAAGCAAAATCTATGCTACTCAGCCAACATCCTTAGAAGATTTACGACAAAGAATTGTGAATGAGTGCCATCAAATTACTCCTCAAATATTGCAAAATGTCCGGCAACGTTTTCAGCAAAATCTTTATTATTGCATGGAAAGTAATGGTGGTCATTTTCAACATTTACTCGGCTGACAGGTCAGTTCATTCTTTATTTTTTAACAACTTTGCTGCTATGTATTGATCTCCTCTTACGATGATGTATTTAAACTTTAAATCAATAAATCTCCAAAACTACTGAATTGAAGTACATGAATTTTACATCATTGTAAAGGGAGTTGAAAGACCTTTTAAATGATGGATCATTCGACCCCCCTTTCCATTTAAGATTTTAGGGATGGTGCCACCCCCGCTTAGGGGGCTGCAAATGTTAATGTGATTTTATGCCAATTTTGTTTCCCCCTCGATAACAAAATCGACGGGTCCAAGCGTTTTTTTTTAAAGGAATCATCTGCCAGTAAATGCATCTGTTTCGTTTTCGGTGCGCCACTCTGTATATTGTTATCACCAAATTTATCAAAAGCAGTTGTTAGATACCTTTATCAAAAATGTCACAAAAGGCTTTTTATTTGCTATTTTTTATGGTCTATAAATAAATATTCGTAAAATAATATGAAAACGATGGGTCGTCGTTTTCATCGTCGTTATAAAGTGCCTAATGACATTAGAAAAATGGTAAATATGTTTAGCTATACATCTGTAAAATAAAAATAGTAAAACAAAACATTAATACTAACCAAATAAACGAAAGTTAACAAACGATTAAAATTAAAATAAATATTAATAAAATAATTATTTAAAGAAAGATAACAAACATGTGACGGTTATAACGGTACAAATTCTTATTTGAAAGTAAAACAAAATGGTTGCAGTACTTATTTGCGATTTTATGAATAATGAATACTAATAATTTTAAGATTATTATATTAATAAATTAATTTACTCAATTTATCTACATTTTTAGCGCAAATATTGCAGCTGTTGGAGATTGCATAAAAGATTTAGTGAACACATATCAAAACCAAGATCAATTAAAGAAGATCATTATTGAAAGGTAAGTTAATTATTATAGTTTCCCCCCTTTTTACAATAGGTGCAAATGTACAAAATCAATACTGGCCAAAAGCCAAAAATGGCGCCACTAAAATTTTCTGTTGGAAAAGAATCTTACAAATCCGTGGGTCGACCACAGGACAAATATTGGAATTTTAAATGAGTTAAAAGTCAACGAATGGCTATATAAAACCAGTCCATCTTCAACGATTTAAATACTTTGGTCATGTCATGAAAGTAGACACAGAAAACATGGATAGACTCATTATATGAGTCTATCCATGCATATCATTATATGCAGTTTAAAAATTGCAAACAATTACAATTTTAAGAAAATACTACCTTGCAGATGGCAAGTTTTAAATGAATAATAAATATTTCTTAACAAATTACTTAAATTCTAGAAAAGATCCTAGCTACATACACCTACATAAAAGTTGAAAAGAAACTTGGCTTAAAAAGTTAGGTTATATCAAAAAGAATATTGGTGAAATTTTAAATATAAAGAAAAGTCACCCCAATGGACAGAAATGGGTTCTTGGAAAGAAATCTCACTTTAAACTTATTATTAATAATACTAGACTATTTATAATTGATATTTATACTACATAGGCTATAATTAGCATTTGACTATGGAACTGTTATTATAATAAATATAAATCACCGGATCTGGACGGTGGGCATCCAATACGAAGCAAAGTATTAAGCTTTTGTACACAAAATTACGGCGCACATTAACTGGCTCCCGTACTGTATAAAACTACTTTGATCGTACACGAATTGGCTCCCAAACCCATACATGAACTGGCTCTCACCAATTACGAAATTCTGAGAAATTAAATATCCTTCTGAAACTTGGATTTTGAAGAAAAGATGTATAATATACACCAGAAGTTAGAAATGTGGTTGTAAACAATTTATTTATTAAAGAAACTGCAACTTACAGACTATACAAGTTGATGCCTTCTTGACATATTTTTTACAAACTCAAAAGCAAAAGCAGTTATAAGTTTTTTCAACGTATTTGATGTTCAATGAAATTTCTTTTAAGACGTATTGGTTCTCGAAACACTCTTTTATGAATAATACTACTACTTTTTACTTTATTATAGGAATCCAGTTAAAAATTTTTCAGAACCTGCAAAAATTGGAAAATTTTTGGATGGCAAGTATAAACCAAAGAATTGAATTTTGAATGGAAACTCTTGCATGCATTCGTCGTTCTTCGTAGAGACGTACTATTGTCGGCCCATATGGTACGTGGAAATTTGTCGTCTTCAGCAATGTTGTTCTCCACCAAGAAATCTGCAAATTTTTGAACTGCTAAATGTCTGGATAAGACTGCTCCAATGTCAATCGCAAAACAATCGCCTTAGTCTTCGGAGTCCAAAAAAGAAGCAAAATAAAGAAAGGAAAATAAAATATTTTAAGTAGATATAAAATATAAAAAATAAAATAAAAATAAAAATAAAAAATAAAAATAAAAACGTTTATTGCCATACTAAAATATATACATGTCAAAAAATTAAAAATTTTTGCCTTCTTTCTTCTTCGGCGTCCCGCTCTTGCACCGCCAGCGCTTGTAGATTTTTCCTTTCGGCTTCTGGATTTTCCTGGGTGGTGTTCTCGTCTGATTCTGTAGGTACTTGAATCGGCAAATGTACCTACTTCCCTGCACGCCTGGTTAGACCCTGATCAGGTGGTCGATCAGTCGGTGGGTGGATCTAAATATCCTCTGGATCCTGTTCTTCTCGAGGATATCCCTGGTCTTTCGTAGTCTTCGTGTGGCCTGGTTGAAGAACCACCTGGTTCTGTTCTCGGCCACTTCCCTTAGTGGCGTGTATCCTAACCTGTTCTTGATCGTCGCGTTTGTAACTCTATCCTCCCATGCTGCTCCGTCGATGATTCGGTAGCATGAGTTCTCAGTTGCTTCCAACTTTTTCCAGTGTGATTCCGCAATGGAGCTCCACACTGGTATAGCATACAGAATCACCGACCTAACATATGCTTGGTAGAGTTGAATTTTCTTCGCCTTCGAGAGTGGACTGGACCTAAAAATGAAAGGAAGTATTAGTTTTTTAGCTGCATTAGCTTTTACCTTAGTTTTTTGTGTATGCACCCGGAAGTTGAGTTTTCTGTCGAGGTGGACTCCTAGGTATTTGACCGTCTCTGTTTCCTGAATTCTGTTGTCTCCTACTGTGATCTGGTTCCGTAGTGGTCGTTTGTCCTGGCCGAATATGATGAACTGCGTCTTTTCGGCGTTGATCTTGATTTTCCATTTTTCGGTGTAGTCCGTGATTTTTTCCAGGTGGTACTCCATGTCATCTATGATTCTTCCTTCGTCTTTTCCGGATGCATACACTGCTGTGTCGTCTGCATACAGGGCTGTAGAAGTCCTTGGATCTGTTGGGAGGTCTGAAACAAAAATGTTATATAAAATGGGTGATAAGATGCTGCCCTGAGGCATTCCTTCCTGGATTTCTTGGATCGTTGACATCTTTTGGTCAGCTGAAACTTGGAATGTTCTATTGGATAGATACCTGTCGCAGATGTTGATGAGGTAGTGTGGAAGTCTAGCCTTGTCCATCTTGTAGATTAGTGCCTTCTTCCAAACCGTGTCGTATGCTTTCTCTATATCCAGTATGGCTAATCCTGTCTTCTGTTTCCTGTTAAATTTTATCTTCGTGTCGCTGATGATCCTTGCTAGTTGAAGTTCGCAGTTTCTTCCTTTTCTGAAACCAAACTGGTCTTCTTGGATGACTCCTCTTCTTTCTGTATGCTTCACCAGTCTCTTGTGGATGATTTTTTCTAAAATTTTTCCCATCGTTTCCAGGAGTGATATGGGCCCGTAGCTTTCCGGTCTTCTTCCATCTTTCCTTGGTTTCAGAAGAGGTATAATCTTGGCGTGTTTCCAGTTGTTTGGAAAATGTCCTTTTTCCAGGCAGTATTTGAAGATATAGTACAGCTGTACTATGATCTTCTTCGGAAGTTCCTTGAGGGTGATGTTGTGGATTCCTTCTTGTCCTGGTGCTCTGCTTCCTTTCAGTTTCCTGATGATTTTCGCAACTTCGCTTGGGCTGGTATGGTCTTCCTCGTCTATTTGGAACTGGTTCCTTCTTCTGATCCTGTTGTATTCTTGTTCGACTTGCCTCCTTGTTCTTGCATCCGACATATCCTGGTTTTGTCTGTGTGTGGCTGCCATCTTCCTTGATATTGCATCTACTTTTCCTTGGGTGTCGTAGTGTGTTCCCCCGTTGTCTATGATTTGTGGCATCTTTTGTTTTCCTCTTCTTCTTGCCTTCAGCATTTTCCAAACATTTGCATGGTTTTCTTCCGCTCTTCTGATGTTGTTGTGCCATTGGTTTTCGGTGAGTCTTCTCAGTCTTACTCTTATTTCTTCGGATAGGATGTCTCCGTAATCTTTGAATTCCTGTCTTCTAGTCCTTTGGAATGCTCTTCTGGCCTAGTTTCTGTTCTTGATGATGTCCTGCAGTTCTGTTGAGATGATCAGTCCTCTGTTGTTCGTCATTGATTTTGGGATGTTGGCTTCCATGGCTCGTTGGATTCTTCTTGTGATTTCTTCGATCTTTTCCTCTACCTCCTCTGTTGATTGGAACTCTCTCTTCATTTCCATTTGGTTTAGCTGTCTTCTGTAGTTAGGCCAGTTAGCATCTTTCCATCTCCATCTTTCTACTGGTTCTATCCTTGGCAAGTCGACTCTCGATATCATCCTTCCTATTACTGGTTTGTGGTCCGAACTGCATTCGAAGTAGGTTCTGACGTCTTCCATTATTACATCTTTGGTCATGAAAAGATCCAGTGTTGAGTTATTGTGTCCTCTTATTGGGTTGATCCTTGTTGGTTCGTCTGGAGCGAATAACATCCTATCTCTGTCCTCACAGTATCTTAGTAGAGTTGTTCCTGGTGCTGTGTCCGTCATACATCCCCATGCTGTGTGTTTGGCGTTGAAATCTCCTGCTACGACTACGGTTAAGTAGATGAAATGTCTGATTCTTTTAAATATTCCACAGCCACAACCACAGCTTGTATACGTGAAATTGACAAAACAAGAGGGTAAAAAACTTAGTTTCTGAGACCAAAAATCTAATCTTGTTTTTACTAAATAATACTCTAGAAAAACTACTCCAAAGACTTTGATACATCAGTAAAAAAAATATGTAGTATGTGATTCTCCATAGTACTTATTTATTACAAGATGTTTCGGTTGTGAGAAATAAAATAAACCTGCTGTAGGTGGATATAGTGAATGCTGAAAAGCCGTGTGCTATACACAACATTACTGAGGGATACAGCAGGTAGCCAGAGGCTCTCTACAGGAAGAACTCATATCCTCTTTTATGCAATATGGTTGTAAGGACAATTCCTCTATATTATTGTGTAGTTTAGACAATTGCTTATAGTCCACCAGTGGTATTTAAAAATTAGCTTTGTTTAATAGTACAAATGTCGGACAATTTGTTTTTCGTTTAGAAAAAAAAACATTTAAATTTAAAAGGAAATTCCCAGTGGTTGGCTGTATACCATAGTTTTAAAAAACTTACTATAAAGTAAAATCTTCTTGCGTAAAATGATATACTATAACTAGCCACATAATGAGCTCACAGTGGCAACAACCAACTCTGTTGGTTGTGTCTTAATAATTACAATGTTTATTACTTGAATTATGAAATTTTTATGTCGCTAATAACCTCAGAGCTTGATGCAATTATTTTGTAAAATAAAAAAAATAGAATTTAAGGGCCATCTGACCTCATTCTATGACCTTTTCCAATTACTTTGTAAACGTTTTTCACTGATGATGATCCAATAGGATTGAAATTGTTCTGAAAAATTATAAATCCAATTTGGGATAATTTTTAAAAATGTTTAATAAATTTTATACCATTTTACGCAAGAATTTTTTTCTTTATAGTAACTTTAAAAAAAAAATAAGAAATGTAACGTTTATTTATGTACTTTATTTTTGTTTAGAGTTACAACTATAAAAGAAAAATTTACAATAACTGTTCAAGCTCGTGGACTATTCTCAGGCTTCCAGAGTGTGCTCAGGAATATCTATAATGGGGCAGCAAACGTAGTTAATTTGTTATTACCTCGTAATAAAGACTTTTTCGATGTAAGTATAATGTTTTTAAAATGGATCTCTTGATAAATACTAAAAATATTATGTTTTTTAAACGCACAGAAAAGTATCTGTAATTTTTAACTTTACTTTACTTAATCAGTAGACCCATTTGTACCTTTCGGTGTTGGGCCGTTTAAAATACAATTCGTTAAATTACAATATTTGACAGTCTTCTGAGGTGTCCTAGCTCTTAACGAACTTTCTCCATTCCTTCCTATTGGATGCCATCTGTGTTGCTTCCTGCCAAGTCTTACCCTTACTCTGCAGTATCTGCGAGATGTCACTGTTCCATTCTTTAATGGGTCTTCCTGTTCTGTTCTTCCCTATTGGTTTGGCGTCATACACTCTTTTTACTTGTCTATTATTGTCCATCCGTGCTAGATGTCCGAACCATGCCAATTTTTTCTCCTTGATTTGACCTTGTATTGGTTTGATTTTGAGTCTTTCTCTTATTTCTTCATTTCTGATTCTATCAGTTCTTTGTACTCCTATCGTTCTTCTGAGGTATTTCATCTCTGCTGCCTGAATTCTGCTCTGATGTCTTTTGTTTAATATCCAGTTTTTTGCTCCATATGTCACTGTAGGTCTATATATTGTTTTGTATATTGTTATATTGGTCTTTGTTGATATTTATTTGTTATTAAGGAATCCTCTATTTAGTGCTTGGAATAGTTTTCCTGTGTTTTCCATTCTGTTGTTAAGATCGTTCTCAATGTCTCCTTTGTTGTTGATTACTGTTCCTAAGTATTTGTATGAATTTGTCTATATTATTTTTTGTTGGTCTATCATTACTTCTATTTGATCTTCGGTCCCTTGGTTCCTTGATATTTTCATTATCTGAGTCTTCTCTTTGTTTACGTTTAAGTTGTATTTACTTGCTTCTAGGTTCCATTTCTCTAAGTTGTATTTCAGTTTTTCTGCAGTTTCCGCAATTAATACTATGTCGTCTGCAAATATACACATCTCAGCATTTATCTTGTGCATTCTGTTCCAACCGATGCAGTATTTCTTGAATGTTTTCTTACATTCTTTCACTATCTCATCTATTACATTTATGAATAGCACTGGGCTGAGACTTCCCCCTTGTCTAACTCCTTGAGTTGTTTTCAATGGTTCTGACTGTATATTTAACATTCTTAGTGTATTTGTTGTTTTCATGTATATACTCTTTGTTGCTTCTATCAGTTCTTCACTTACGTGTTTCTTCTGTAGGCTTTCCCATATATCTTTTCTTTTAACTGAGACGATTGCTTTTTTCATGTCTATAAAGCTCAGATATATTTCTTTATTTTTTTTTTAAGGCTTTTTCTATTACTTGTTGCATGGTGAATATATGGTCTTGTGTGTTGTGTCCTTTCCTGAATCCACTTTGTACATCCTCTAATTTATGTTCTATTTCTGTTCTAATTTTCCTTTCTATTATGGTTTCGTGTACTTTTGCTGCTACACATAGTAGTTATATACCTCTAGAGTTCCTACAGTCTCTTGTGTTTTCTTTCTTGTATATAGGTATAATTACTGCATTTTTCCATTCTCTGGGTATTACTTTTCTCTTCCATATTAGGTTATATATGTTTAACCATTTTTTGTTTTGCTTTTACTCCTATATATTTCATCATTTCTGGTGCTACTTCATCGCTTCCTGGTGCTTTTCCAATCTTTATCTTTCTTATTGCTTCTTCCAGTTCTTCTTTTTCTATAGTTTCTGGATTTTCTGTGTTTCTCATGGATACTCTCTTGTTATGGCTTTCCTTCTCCATTGTATTCGCTTGATTTCCATTCAGTATCTGTAATTATTCTTTATTATCTCCACTGCATTTAAAGAGTTCGACACTCAAAAAAATTATACTCTCACTAATATTTGAAGAGGTGGCTTCCAAAAGGGCTTAAGTCATTTTTTTTACATTTCTTTACAATTCATGTCATAATAGCTTAAGTCATATTAATTACAATCATAATAAAAATATTGATTTCTTCCTATTTATAACGTCGGATATCGGAATCTGCTGATTCTTAATAGTAGGGGAGCTTATGGCTACATTTCTATATACAGATAGTCAATTCGACATTCTGTCAAGGCTTCCAACATTTTTTGTTGATTTACGGTGTCGAATGCCTTTTCATAGTCGACAAATATTAAAGCTAGTGGTTTATTACATTCAGTGCATTTGTCTATAAGATTTTTTATTACCAGTAGGTGATCGTTTGTTTCATAGCCTTTTCTAAAACCCTCCTGTTCTATGGGCTGATAAAATTCCAATTTATTTTCTAGTCGTTTCGTAATTATTTTTGTAAATAGTTTATAAATATGTGAAAGTAGACTTATTGGCCTGTAATTCCTGAGATCGGTAGCATCCCCTTTTTTATGAAGTATGATAATTTCTGCGTTATACCACTGGGTTGGTGTTATTGCTTCCTGCAAACATCTAGTGAATAGTTTGGCAAGGACCTGCCATAATCTTTTTCCAGCCATTTTCAAGGCATCTGCCACTATTTCATCGCCTCCGGAGGACTTATTGTTTTTCATTTCTTGCACTGACCTTCGAACTTCATTGGGTGTTACGTCCGGTAAAATTTCAGATCCCTGATTAATTATCTTTGGTAATGATCCACTCCGGTAAATTGCTTTTCTTTGTATAGTTGTCTATAAAAACTCTCTATCGTATTTATAATTTGAACTCTATCCTCAATGATTTGCCCCTGTTCATTTCTTAATTTGTGGACGTTTTTTCTTCCAATGGACATGCTCTGTCTGAGTACTTTCAAGCTTTTGTTTTCTTCTATTACTCTGGTATTGTATCGTCTCAGATCTTTTCTAACTTTCTTTTTAATTTTCTTATTTAAAATTCGTAGTTCATTTTGGTTATGATCCTGATTTTCAATAAGTTTTCTTTTTTTGTCGTGTGTATCCAAACTAGTTTTAATATTTTCTTCATAAAGTGTTATATCTTCTTGGAACAGCCACCTTCCACTTTTCTTTTTGAGGATCATTTTTGTTCATTCGACTTCAGTGTTAAAAGTTTTTTTTTAATATAATAATGGACGAAATAATACAAGCAGTACGTAAAGGTCATGGTTACAGAAGAGGGGACAAAGAAATCTAAATATTATGTTATGCAGACGACGCCGCATTAATCGCCGAGACAGAAGACGAGCTCCAAAGATTAACACATATATTCAATATAACAGCCAAGAAATGCAATATGATAATATAAGCAGAAAAAAAACATATGTATGACTACATCTAAATACCCACTACGATGTAAAATAGAAATTGATGGAAAAATAATAAAGCATGAAGCAAGGTATAGATATCTGGGAATAGATATTACTAGTTAAGAAGATGTTGAAGAAAAAGTACGACAAGAAAGATTAAAAGTAAGTTAAGCGGTGAGATCTCTTAATGACATAATCTGGAAGAACAAACACCTAAAACAAGACACAAAAACAAGAATCTGTAAAGCAGCAATTAGACGTATATTAACATACACGGCGGAGACAAGACCTGATACATCTAAAACCAGATGACTACCACAAACAACAGAGATGAAAATACTTCGACGAATATCAGGAAACAGTCTGTTGGATAGAAAGAGAAAGGAAAACATAAGAATAGCGTGCAATATAAAGGACATAAATGGATGGGTGACAAAACGGAAAGAGGAGTGGAATGAACATGTTAGTAGAATGGTAGAGGATAGGATAGTACGAATAGCACGAGATAAGTCACTAAATGGACGAAGAAGTACTGGCAGATCAAGAAAACGATAATTGATGCGATAATTCAAACAATATAGGAGGGTAATATTTTATTTACGTTTTACAGAGAAAATTCTAATTTGTGGAGTTATTAAGAAAAACCGTTTAAAACCATGCTTTATTCACGTATAATTTGTAAACTTTTAGTCACAAATAACTCCAAAATCATTCAGTTTTCCAAAAGGAGTTTTTTTTTTTTTTTTTTTTTTTATTCAGTTTGATGGCCTTGGCCGAGCCAATTAGCCAGACAAATTTAAAGACAAACAATTTTTACAATCAGAGGAATTTTTTACAATTAGAGGAATAAACATATAATCATCCGTACAATCTAACGTGCAATTAGTAATAATTAGCAATTAACAATTAATAATTAGTAATTAGTAATAATTCTTTTTTTTTTTTTCTTTTTTAATTTTTTTTTTTTTTTTTTTTTCCTGCGCTAAGACATAACCCGATTCAACATCTCGGAGGTTTACATCTTTTTTTTTTTTTTTTTTTTTTTTTTTTTTTAATTTTTTTTTTATATTTAATTTTTTTTTTTTTTTTTTTTCTATAATACAATATTTACTTAAATATAAGTTAGTTTTAAGCTACAATTTATATTTACAGTTTTTGATATGTTCGTAAATCATTTTTAATATATTGATATCTCTAGAGAAAATCAAATTGTTCAGGTAGACGGGAAGTGGAATTTTTAATATAATAAGATTATCATAAAATTTGTTTATGTTTACTGATTCGTGGGAACATTCAAGAAAAATATGTAATAAGTTACCTTCTTTTCCACACTTGCAATTAGGTGACTCCGCGAGACCCAACTTGTACATATGAAGGGGGGTAAGAGCATGATTAGATCTTAATCTGTTTATAACCCTTATGAAATGGCGATTTGATAGAGTATGAAACCATCTTTTTATGGGTATTTCAGGCTGCATTTGTTTGTAATTATTTCCAGTTCTCGTGTTTCGATAATATGTTTGCCATTTTTCTTTTTGATGCTGTTTACTAATTATATCAATGTCTGAAAAGGGGAGTAAGTTCAAGGGGGCTTCTTCGCCTATGTCTAGGGCAGATTTGGCTAGGCTATCTGCTATTTCATTGCCCTTAATGCCCGCGTGTCCCTTTATCCATGATATAATAATGCTTTTCCCTAAATTTGTAATTTTATTGTAAATAGTCATAATTTCTAGTTCTATATGATTTAGTTGTTTGGACCTATGTACGTTTGTTAGTCTGTCGACGACACTCTTACTGTCTGTAAATATTATGCAGCTGTAGGGTTCGTTACTATGTATATGCCTTAATGCAAGAAGAATCGCTGTCATTTCAGCAGTGTATATCGATGATTCAGCTGGCAATTTCAATAATTTTTTAAATCCGCTTTGAACATTAATTAATGCACATCCTACTTTGTTTTGTACTTTAGATCCGTCTGTAAAGTAAAACTGATAGTTTGGCCATTTATGCCGTGTAAATGATTGAAAAGCGACTGGATCTAAATTACTGTCCATAAAAAAGGTATTAATATGTTTTGAAAAAAGCTCTTCTAATATATGGGAATACATAGGTGAAACTTGATTTTCATACGTATAGAAAGTATGTCGGTATTGAGATATCCTCAGGTAACTATTTACCAGAAGAGAACATTTTTTCTTTGTCCAATATTTATGAGTTAGATCTAAAATTGATAAAATATGAATATCCTGTAGATAGTTAGTATTTTTCCCTATGGCTCTAGTAATGAATTTATCACTTAAAAACTCCCGTCGAAATTTCAGAGGTGGTTCTATCGCCTCAACTTCCATTATATTAACAGGTGTAGAATTCAAATATCCAAGACAAAGCCGAAGGCATTTATTTTTTTGTATTTCTAATTTATTTAAATGTGTGTTTGCGGCAGTTCCATATAAATGACAACTGTAATCGAAAATGGGACGAATCATAGTACGGTAAAATAAAAGTGCTACATTTGGATCAGCGCCCCAGTTAGTTCTACAAAAGGCTCTTAGAATGTTCATTGCATTTTCAGACTTTTTTATGACATGATGAATTTGATCCTTCCATAGGAGTTTTCTGTCTAAATAAGTACCGAGATATTTTATACAATTTTTAATAGGGAACTGAATTTGACCTACTTCCAGATGCCCTTGTGGAATTTGATGTTTTCTAGAGAAAATACAAATTTCAGTTTTAGATTCTGATATATCTAAACCAATATTTTCATAGTGATTAAGAACAGCTTTAATTGAGAGATCAAAATTATTTTTACATATATCCAATGATTTGTGGGCTGTGTAAACTACTACATCATCAGCATATTGAATAATTTTTGTTGGACTATTAATACAATTTTCTATATCCATATTATATAAAATAAATAGTATTGGGCTTAATATGCTACCCTGTGGAAGTCCTATATTCGTAAGACGTGGTGGAGAGATTGAATGTCCAAAAGGAGTTAATCTCACATATTTTAGTTTCGGCACTTAATTTAATAATTTAAAATATGCAGGACTTTTGGTCGTTTATGGATCAATCGCGGGGTGTAACTAGTAGAATTGCAGGCAGCTGGTTACCGACGCTTGAGTAAGCAAAAGATTATATTATAATCTCCAATAAATATATTTCATTTTCAGGTAGTCGCTAATTGTTCGAAGAGATTTTTAAAATTCTTTATCCGAAACAACCAACCACTCCTAGATGTGTGCAACAAAATCACACTTGCTGGAACATCCATAGCAAGAATAGCATGTCATACTGTCATAGATAGCTTTCTAGGTAAATAAGTACCTAACCCGTCTAAATAGGATTACATTCATTTATCTAGAACATAAAGTCAGTAATCAAACTCATTGTATATTTTGACAATAAATTATTTGAAAATACTTTATTTGTTTGTTTTGTTAACTCGTCATTAGACCTAAGTAAATATACAAAAATCCATACATTGCATAATGTTGCATATTTTATGCAAAAAGCTGAGGATTTTGCATATTTATACAAATAAATGCATAAAATGCATAAACGTCGGCAATAAATTGGACGGCGTTGTGCACCACTAGACCAAGCGCCATTTGCTGCAATTGAATGGGTGATTGGAAAAAGGATAACATTCCTGTGAACCATGATTTTAGAAAATATAAAAAAACTGTTTTGCGCCCAAACCGCTAGTTTTACTAAAATCATTTCTATTGAACATTTGTTTACCTGGACAAGGTACATTTAATGCCAAAGTACTAACAGTTCAGGCCTATTAGGTAAGTAATTATTGATATTTAAGTACAAAAATCTTATCCTTTTTCCACTCAAAATGGAAAACGTGAGTAAGACAAAATAAAACATGGCATTTATAATATTTTTAGTCTTCTGGGTCACTGTTCTCTCTATTTGTTGTAGGGTTTGTAAGTATATCATCATAGAAGGCCCTGTAGTCTTCTGGTATATACTGTATTATTTTAGAGCTATCTTCTAACTTCTTGGAGTTGATAGGAAGTTTGTCGTTGTATGCTTTCGAGATGGGAAGGTTTACATTATCTTGTTTCTTCATATTAAAAAGACCATAGGTTAAACCATCAATGAATATAGTGAACAAATGACTATTTCTTTTCAATATCTTTGTCAGTCTTTTTAAAATATTGTGACCACCAGTCTTTGAAATCCAGTATCTCGGTATTTGTTAGCCGTTTTACTTGGAACTTATTGTTCCTTTTCTTGGAAGACGCAATGATTTATTTATATTGATCAGGAGAATAAATCCTTTTAATTTTTTTTAAAGAGCGCTTAATAACTGAGAAGTTTCTGTCACAATGCAAAAAACTATGGCCTCAGATTATAAAATATTGATGGATTTCTTTAAATCTACCATTCACGGTCAGTGCAGTAAACAACCTGGTTAAAGTGTGATTACGGTTTTGTCCTGCGGATGCATCACTACTAAAGACATGCAAGATTTTTACTTCTTTAGGGATATGTTCGGTAATGAAGTCCAAAACCGACATACTGACTTCATTGGAGCCTCGCTGAGCATCTCCCTATGTGTATGTAAAGAACATCGATATATCATTGCCAATGCTAAGGACATTAAAAACATAATATCAAATTTTGCGTAAATAAAACATTTCTTCACACGTTTTTTATGTGTATCAGTAATATGATCCTTTTTTCGCTCAACAACAATGTTTTTATATAAAGGCGACCGGCGATTTGATCGTTTTCGCGCTCAGCCGATAGAAGACACCAATATTCATAAAATGGCTATCTCACTTTAATTCTTCATATTTTTTGAATTATATCCTTTTTCCAATCACCCATTCAATTGTGAGTTGTGGCGCTTTCTGGTAGAAAATAGCATAAACTATCTACAGGATAAATCCCATTAGTCTGTTAGACGGTTAACCAGATATATTTAAAAAGACCAAGTGCCTTTCTTTTTATTCTGGATTTTAAATTTTGCATAACTAGTTCAAGCGACTAATTTTCTGTATTAGATTTGCATCAGTAGACCAAGCGCTTCTTGCGAGCTTTTTAATGACTGTAAATCGAATATTTGGTACATTAACGTTGTTGACAATAACTTGTTGAGGCGTTTAGGTTAAGAAGTAGTGTCAGTTATTGCTTAAATGTTTCTATAAAATTAAGAGAGCTATAATTTGTTCAAATATTCTTGAAGTCCTAATAAAGCGTAAAAGAACAAAAACCAGTAACAAAAGAAATACTACAAGGATATACACAATATCTGCTGTGACAGTGTATAAACCTTTCTCTTTACAGACCTTAAGAATATCAAGTTGCAAAGTCAATGCAGCATTGAAAGCTATGAAACGTCCAATGGGTGTTCGAGATTGTCGTGGTCAAAGTAGAGGTCATAATAAAATTAACGATAATCGTGTACAAAAGTTAATTGAGTACATTACAGAAGAGAACAGACGAAAATACGAAGTACAAGTCACTTTACAGAAGAGCTAACAAAAAAAGAGAATATCTAACAGAAGAAACAACATTAAGTAAAATGTATGAATTGTATATTGAAGAAGCAGACAATGATCCCGTTAAATTTTCGTTTTACAAAAAAATATTTTTAACACGATTTAAACTTCCAAAGAAAAAAGTTGAAAAAAGATACTTGTAGTAAATGTGATTGTTTCGAATTAGAAATTAAAAGAATTAGAAGAAGCTGAAAATGCATAATCTAGAAGAAAGCTAGACATGAAGATTAGCAACGATTAACCAGAAGTGGAAACCTTTTGTTTTGATTTAGAAAAAACTCTTCCCCTTCCGAGAATTCCAACAAATATCGTATATTATAAGCGACAATTATGTATTTACAACCTTGGTATCCATAGCGGCAAGGATAACAAAGATCATTGTTATGTTTGGATAGAAGGTGAAGCTGGTCGGGGGGCCCAGGAAGTTGGCAGTTTTCTTAAGAAACACATTGAAGAAAATGTTACTTCTGCAAAACATGTAATTTTGTGGTCAGACTCTTGTGGGCCAAAACCGCAACATCAAAATAGTTTTGATTCTGAAAACGATTTTGAAAACTCATCCTATCATTGAAAAAGTTACATTACGCTATCTCTTTCCTAGTCATAGTTTTTTACCCAATGATAGTGTTTTTGGAGATATTGAAAATACCCTTAATTTTCAACAACGTTTATATACCGTTGATGATTACCTAAACGTGATAAAGAAATCCCGTAAAATGAACCCACTAGTAGCTCACAGAATGAAAAAAGAAGAATTCGTTGGAATAAAGAAGTTGGAAACTATGATTACAAACCGTAAATCAGACATAGAAAACAGTAAGGTAAGCTGGCTTAAAACGAGAGAAATTGAAATAAGAAAGGATAAGCCACTGAGTAATTTTCGTTTCCCATCATCCTGAGGTGGGTTAAAGGACACAATAGGAATAAAGGCAACCGCATTGCTGACCAATTAGCTAGGAAGGCGGCAGGCCTAAGACTCTTAGGACCTGGGGATCTCTTTGGTTGGTCAACTACAACAATCGCGGAAATTGTCAAATGTCACTCCCATGCGCAAACCGTAAAAAGATGGGAAGAAGGGAAAGGATGTAAACTTGCCAGGGTAACACTAAGTAACCTTGAAGAGTCAACATCTAAGAAGTACTTGGGAATGACCAGGAAAAACCTACGTTTGGCAGTTGGTTTTTTAACTGGTCATTGTCAACTAAGCAAACACCTCCATACACTGGGGCTAGCAGACACACCTCTATGTAGGAAGTGTAAACGAGAAGACGAAACTGTAGAGCATGTCCTATGTGAATGCCCAGAGTTATCGTTAATACGAGAGTACGCGTTCGGCGAGTCCTGGCCAACACCTGCCCACATAAGAGAGATGTCTCCTGGTGACTTGTCCACCTTCCTAGAATTGGCAGGATGGACAATGAGCTAAGGGTGGCAGCTCCCTGGGAGGATGCAAAATGGGTCAATTGTGGCCTAAGTGCTGTGAAACTTAACTCGCCCTCCCTACTCTACAGATACAGAAGCCACTGAGTATTTTTATGAAAACTGATTTTAACACTAGTGATGTTGAAGTAGATCTTCACAAGAAACTTCAAAAGGGACGGCCCGTTGCAATGCAATCCGTAAGTAACCACTTGATTTCTCTTTGGCCCACAGGCAAGCCACTCTCTGTGCCTAAGCTTAACGACTTCAGATCTTTAATGCACCTAATACCAAATGATGCAAAACCTCTGAATCGCTCCCTTTTCAGTAACAACTAACTTCTAACTTTTCAGTAACTTCTAACAGTATAACATGACATTGACGGATTTAATGGAGACTTAGACTTTGACATACGAGATAAGTAATGTTTATTTACTATTTTCATAATATTTAGAAAATTGTACCTACTGTTAACACTAAGCTCAAGTTTTTTTTATATTTTTGATTAATTTCTTAATACATACATACAGATAGACAGAATAAGCAAATTATATAGGGTGTCCTGACAAACGAAGACCGGAGATTCCTCAGATAATTTAAAGACAATGTAACCCAATTCACCTAGTCCGAAAATGCTTTTTAAGGGAGCTGGATCTCTTTAAAAATGGCTGCTTGTAATTAGTTTGTTTTTGAATACCTCTAGAACGATTCTATTTAGAAAAAAGAAAACTGATACGAATACTCCAGACTTCAATCGATTTCATAAATTGCCAATTTCCAGTATCGGTCTTAAGCGTCTGTTTTGGGTGTCCTGACAAACGAAGACCGGGGATTCCTCAGATAATTTTAAGAAAATGTAACCCAATTCACCTAGTCCGAAGATGCTTTTTAAGGGAGCTGGATTTCTTTAAAAATGGCTGCTTGTAATTAGTTTGTTTTTAAATACCTCTAGAACGATTCTATTTAGAAAAAAGAAAACTGATACGAATATTTATACTCCAGATTTTAATCGATTCCATCAATTGCCAATTTCCAGTATCGGTCATAGGCGTCCGTTTTGGTTAGGTCAACGGATATTTTCATTCATTATCATTAATGGCGCTACAACTTTTCGTGAGTCTTTGCCGCGTTTACTATTGCCTTCCAAGTTTGTCGGTCCTGTGCCAGTAATTCCCATTGTCGCAGTCCCATTTTCTCTAGATCTTCTTTGACTGCATCTTTCCACCTTTTTCTAGGCCGCCCTACAGACCTTCTTCCCTCTGGCCTTTCTCAGAACACATTGTTAATAAGGCGATTGTCGTTACTGCTTATAATCCTTATCACATGCCCTGTCCATCTGAATCTATTGTCCTTTATATATCTGACTAGATTTTTTTTCCGATTGAAACTCTAGCTCGTTATTGTATCTGCCCCTCCATTCGTTTGTCACGCTGTCTCTGCAAGGACCGTATATCATTCGAAGAATGTTACGTTCCCACACAAGCAATTTATTTATTTCTCTTTTTATTAGCGTCCATGTTTCGCTGCCATACGCGACTGCTGGTCGTATTATGGTCTTACATATCCGAATTTTTGTGTCTCGTGAAAGAAGTTTTGACTTTATTAGATGTTGCATTGCAAAGAAAGATCTGTTCCCTGTCATTATTCTCGTTTCAACTTCTCGCTCTAATTTGTTGTCATTTGTGATTGTTGCTCCTAGATATTTAAATTCTTTAACCACTTCGAAGTTGTGATCATTTATAGTAATGTTTTTCCTTATTCGCCGTCGTTCTTGTGTTGAGACGACCATGTATTTTGTTTTGTCTTCATTTATTTTTAGACCGATGTTTAATGCAGCTTCTTCAAAGCTCGAGAAAATATCCTTAATTTCTAATGTTGATTGTGCTACTGCGTCTACGTCATCGGCAAAGGCGAGTATGATTGTTGCTTCCCGAGCAATTATGTTTGGTTTGATTTTTGGATATATTTTTCGCATGACATATTCTAAGGCTAGGTTAGACAGCAATGGGGACAACGGATCTCCCTGTCTTAGTCCAGAATTTACGCAGAAAGCATTTGATATTTTTAAGAAGAATATCCTGGTTTTCTAACCTAAGAGCATGGTATAGAAAGACCTCAACACAGCTATTTTGTATAGCAACCAACAAAGTCATCATAGCCAGAATGATTGCCCACGTTCGGAACGGACAGGCACACTAAGAAGAAGAACCCTCGACTTCGTTAATTAGTTTATATCGCCGTGTCCAAACTAAGTGCTTGGATTCAGCCATATCCTGGATTAAAGCTGGATGAAGGAAAAGTATTTTATCGAGCTTGCTTGATTTGATTAATTATCTTGAGGAACCTTTTCGTATGGTTAAAGAAAATGTAGGCATACATGTTTAGAAAATAAAATGCAATATGTTTTAAACAAAAACTCAGGATTTTCTATTGTGGCAAAAGTAGCTGTTTTAAACAAAAACTTAGGATTTTTTATTGTGGCAAAAGTAGCTGTTTTAAAATTTCAAAACTGCTCGATACAGGCGAACGTAAACAACACGTACTCGCGTAGGTTAGAACTTTTTATTTATTTTATTTTTATTTATGTGCAGCTTTTAGATAAAAATATACCATGAAGAAAGTTATGAGATCTAAAAGTTAAACTGAATCATCCTCAACAAAATATAAATAATAAAATTAAATAACTACAGATTATAGAAAATGTTTAAAGATCTTAGATATTTAATTATACTATCATATGAATACTCCTGACCTAGAGCTTCTGCTAGAGAGTTCGAGATATTGTAACGATGTCTTTCTTGATCATATTTACTTCAATTTGTTAAAAAGTGTTAAACTGTTAATTGAATGTTACGCTAATCACATGTGAGTGGATTATTCTTTGTGAAAATGTAAGAGTGTGTTAACTGGGTATGTCCTAGACGTAGACCCGCAAGCATAATTTGATCATGCCCGTTAAGCGACGATGGAATCCACTGGGAAACATTACCTTTGATCTCATTCAGCATAAAATTAGTTTGAGGCCACTCATTTCA
Organism: Diabrotica undecimpunctata; assembly: GCF_040954645.1. NCBI lineage: Eukaryota > Metazoa > Arthropoda > Insecta > Coleoptera > Chrysomelidae > Diabrotica > Diabrotica undecimpunctata. Next base: position 134,741,471 of record NC_092806.1, read on the forward strand.
CCACAAATACAACACTTGATTTTTAAAATAAGCTTTTAAGTCACTGAAAACACACTTGGAGATAGGCTCCGAATAATCGCTTAAAATTGCCTGTCTTGCAATCCTGTCAGCTTCTTTATAGAGCTAACAAAATCTCTTATGATCAGGGATTTTGTGAAGGTAAGCTTGTTAAAAAGTTTCACAGCATGGTATATAGCTTAGAGCTCAGCTAAATATGTACTACATACTGGGGGAACGGAAAAGTAGATTGTTTTCTAAGGAAACGATTGATGCCCCCACTCCGTCTTCGGGCTTAAATGCAGCTGTATAGATTTTATAGTAGTCGGGATACTTTTCTAAGAGGGCTTAGAACTTTAGCCGAATAAGGCAGTTGTTTGTACTGGATATATCAAAATAGGCCAGAGATATATTACAGATTGGTAAATCGACTAGCCAAGGCCCAGGGTATTTAATATCTGAGGAGAAAACATCCGGAAAACTAGTGTTTAGGTTTTGAAGTATGGATTTAATTCTTTTGTAATATGATTTATACTACTACTACTTGTCGGTTTATAACGTTCTCCGCCGTTTTCCGACTTTCAATCGCCACTTAGACCGGTTGTTCCATAGATCTTCTTTTATGGCCCTCTCTCTCTCAGTTCTTTATTTATTTCTTCGCTCCAACTTTTTCTCGGTCTACCTCGTTTTCTCTTTCCTTCTGGTTGCCACTTTAGTATTTCTTTTGGCATTCGTTGTTCGTCCATTTTTTGTATGTGCCCAAACCAGATAAGTTGTTTTGTTGTTAGGTCATCTGTGATTGTTCGTTTGATTCCCATTATTTCTCTAATGCGTTCGTTGGTAATCCTTTCTCTTCTAGATCTTCCTGCGGCTCTTCTCCAAAAATCCATTTCCGTCGCGTTCAGCGTTGACAGTGTTCTTTCTTTCAGTGGCCATACCTCACAGCTTTATAAAGTGATACTTTTTTGGTATACTAAATATGGGATACTAAATATGGTTTATTAGTATAGTTAATATCTTGGAATTTGTTTACATATTTATTTGTAAAAGTATTTTGATATATTGGTTTTGAAATATTACAAGCGACTGAGGTTTCTTGTGATAGTGCGACGAACATGCGGCGGTAATGTAGCGGTGGTTCTCCTAAAAGAGCATAAATGCTGGGTACCTGGGAAGTTGGAAAAGCCCCTGTTATTAATCTTTTAGATGAATATCTAAATATAATAAGAATTTTATTACGAATACCATATAAAGATTTAAAAAAAGATTGATTAGCAGTGGAATAGGCAATTGTTCCATAATCTAGCCTAGAACGTATTAAAGATTTATACAGAAGAAGTAGAGTGGATTGGTCTGAGCCTCAGTTTTTGTTACAAAGAGATCTTAATACATTTAATCCCTTATTACAGGAAAGGATGAGTTGTGAGATGTGATCTTTTTATGTAAGCTTTGAATTAAAGATTAAACCCAAGAATTTGTGATGATCTTTAAACTCCAGCTGTTTCTCGTAATTCTCAATGTTGGGGGTTGAGGCAAAGGAGCTTGAAGAGAATACTTTTATTAATTTTTCTATTGAAAATTAAAAACCTGTAAGGTAAGATTCATTTTCGAGAGTAAAAAGTTTTGTAAAATGAAGGACATTAAGGAGATATTTTTGCCTTTAATAGATACCACTAGGTCATCAGCGGATAAAAGGGCTTGTAAGGGTGCTTGAATAATTTTAATTATATCATTTATTGCCACTAGAAACAATGTTGGACTGGGCACGGATTATTGGGGTGTACCATTTCCAAATGATAAATATTTAAAAAAATATTATTTATATGTTGTACTTTCAAGCTTCATTAAATGGTCGTTCTAAATCAAAAAATATAGCAACGCTGTTTTGGTTTGTAGCAAGAGCTTCATGTTTCTCACTTTTACAAGTTTGCTCGAAGAATAAGAAATTGGAATTTTCTTACACCCATAAGAGCCTGGAGTTAACAATATTTTCTGGTAATTTGCACGCTGACGCTGTTATAGATATGAGTCGGTATGATTCTTGGTCATATTTAGATTTTTCAGTTTTTGGGAGAGGAATGACTATTGCCTTTGACCAAATAGCTGGCCATTACTGGTAGAGCCAAAATTTGTTAAATATGTTTAAGAGATATGTTATGGCTGATTCAAAAAGATCTTTCAGAAATGCTAAAGGAATATTATCAGGTCCAGGACTAGAATCCTTTAGGTTAAGAAGAGATGAATTTGACTCTTGAAAATAGATGAGATGGTTTAAGAAATTATTTTGAACTTCTAATGGATGTATGAGATTTTGTTCGGCGTTTTATGCTTTTCTTTGCTTTGCTTTACTTTCACGGTAGCACAACGTTCATTTTACCACGGTACAGGACATTGACCGTTAACAGGCTTAGATTTGCCAATAAATTTCAGCGTTTAAGATAAGTGATTAAACTGCTCCATAGTTGAGTTAACTTTGTCAGTTATTTTTAAAGTGTAAATATTATTATCGATATATTCGAAGAATTTTTGCCAATTTACATTTTTCTCTCCACTGAGATATAAATGTGGGACCTGATGAGGAAACATTGTGGTTTCTAATAAGGATTGGGAAATAGTCACTACCCTATGTATAGGCTAGAGCATTCCAATCGAGGTAATAAGCTAAATTTGAATCGCAGAGAGTTAAATCAATGCGTGAGGAATACCCTGTTGAAATATTGAATCTTGTGAGGCTGCCGTCTTTAAAAAAATTTATATTAAGTTGATCTAAGATATCAGCAATAGTTGTGCCTCTGGCAGATATGTGATCTGACTCCCAGATTATGTTGTGAGAATTAAAGTCACCTTCAATAATACGAGGACGTATCAGTTGCTCTAATATGCTGCAAAGGCTACCAGAATTTACTGGTATATCACAAGGAAGGTAAAAATTGCAAATTGACATTAAACCGGTAGTTGATGACAGCGACAGCTCCAAATCACTAACTCTTGTGACAGAAGTCGAGCTTAAAGTTTTATTTGTAAGATTGCTTTGCCGAATGAGGTTGATTGAAAGTGTTGCGATAACTAGGAATGCCGGTAATTTCTTGGTTGTGGAGAGTTATAGGTGAACTTACAGTTGGAGCATTACTGGAATTCGTAAAACACTGGCTAGCGATATCCTGAAGCTTTACATTTATATCAGGTTAGACTATTCTGAGAAATGAAGATTCTATAGGAAGTATTTTCGTATTTTACTGCAAACGAATCAGGTACGACAAAATTGTATGGACTGATATATACTTGTCCTCGGAAACTTAGTATGTGGCTGTATTGCTGAAGGTTTTGAACTAATGTGTGGTACAAAATTGATAAAGATAAAAAAATCGGTCCGTTGATTCTGAGAAATCTTGAATTTGGATCATTACTTGATTTTTTTTACTTTATTAAACTAATAATTTTCTCGACAACTTTCTCTAGTTTAAGGTCAGTTATCTCATTATAATGACAATTTTCATTGTTTCTCAGGAATTTGTTGACCTCCACGTTTAAACTCATTTGATTTTTCCTTATGGAGTTACCTAAAGAAAAAGTTATACTTTCAATAGTAATTGCAATATGCTCTCCATTAAAAATAATTAACTAACCTCCCTGTATGATTCAGAATCTTGTAATATAACGATTAAATATTATATGAACCTAGATGGAGGATATGTGTACGGGTTATATTAAATTAGGGATAATAATTGTTTATTTCGTCGGTATACTGCGAAAACCAGGTAAATGTCGGAATACCGAAATCGAGAAAAAACGTTTTTAAAGTTTAGTTTTATATTGTGAATTAAGCAGTCAGCTTGTTTTTGATATTAGGTATTCTAGTGAAAGATGCATATATCTGAAATGATATTCTATCATTAGTTTGAAAAAGTTGAGACACCTATCTGACTAATCCTAAATTTAAGTTGGAAATGCTATCACTTACCTGGTTTTACCTGTAAATCTAAATAAATCAATTACTATTCAAATAACATATTTAACACAAATATAATAAACCAAGTATATTATTGTCTAGTTTTGTGATCGAGATATGAGGCTTTTACTAGGTAATAGCAATGTTTTAAGGTATTAGTCGATATTTAGGACGTTTAACTGGTTTTCCCTGAAAATTTTATTAACAGCTGTGTGTAGTTATAGTTATTATTTATATGAATGACAGGCAGTTTTATAGAAAAAATCAAATTTATTTCGAATATAATAATAACAATATTATTATTATGAGGCTTTCTCGTCCGATTCGTCACTGAAAGCAGGCTCTGGCAAGATGTCTGTTACATCATTTCCCGTTTTCAAATTACGATACCACCCGTGATATTCCTTCGGTATCACTCCCTTATCACATAGCTGTACCAAATCTCTCTTTTTTGCTACGCTAATTGTGCAAATGTGCATCATAAAGTCGCTTAAGTTCTTCAAGATTGCTTGAATTAGTTGATAACTTGGCGTGCTTTTTTCTTGTTGACTGCCGTGCAGTATTAGTAAGGAAATAATTGAAGCTTGTTGATATGTCATAATTAAAATAGATCCTGTTTGTCTCTTCTTTCACCAATCTCATTCTTTTTATCTTCAACCACATTATTTTTTCGCCGTTCTGGTCTTTTGTCCGGTTTTTAATTAAAGTGTGTGATAAGTTTTTTAAATTATAAAAGTCGTAGTATTTAAATTCTTTACATTTGTATGGTTCTATACATACTTTTTTATCATCCACCTTAATATTTTTATTTCCTCTTGCATTTTGAAAAACAGACAAGTAATCTGGCATCCCATAGATAGATCTGTGTTTTTTAGCGGTTTCGTTACTACTCTAAAATGTCCATACTTTCGAATGTCCAGACTCTAAAAATTTGCGTTCAATAATATTTAAACGGATTCTGTCCTCTGCAGGTATCAGAAAATAAACTTATTTCACTTACATATTCTGGAACACATTTTGATAAGTAGTGGAGTGTAATGCTTTCTATTTCAGAACTTCCTTGTCTACCGTTAATTTCTGACCAGTCAAAACAGTAAGCTGCATTTGGTAATGCGGCTTCATATACACACAAATTGTAGACACATAATTTTCGAGAATAATATAGTTTTCCACTCAATCCACTTGGAATTTGTAGTACGGCTTGTAGATCAAAAGTAACTGAAACAAAATCCCGTTGTTCATTAGATATTTTCTTATCATTTTGTTTTTTAAGATTACATACTTCTTTTCTTTTCTGATGTTCTCTGTAACTGTCTTCTAAATCCGATTTGCCAGTTAGATTAGCCCTATCATATTTATTACAAACTAAACATTGATCTTTTTTAGCAACAAAAAAGCTTAAATTATAGTCGTTAGAAAATATTCTTCGATATGTAATTTCGCTAACACCTTCCAGTTTCTTCTGCTCATAGTCATTTATAAAAAGTTGGTACATTTTTCTTATACTTAAATATTTGTCCAAATATCTACGCTTTGAACTTTGGCGAATATAATGTGGGCCCATGGTTGGAAAAGATTTAATATGAGCCTTCACGATTTTTCGGGTTTTACTGCTTGTTTTATTTGGCGGTGTATGCTTGCCTCTTTTATCAGTATCTGCATAACAGCCTTGAATATCAGTTTTTCTTACAACATCTTGTATTAACGACGGTGATATACAAAGTGTCTTACAAAGAAATTTCTCACATACCTGTATGTCTTGACCATTCAAAGAAAAGTAACACTTTTTGGAAAATGCACGTGGTTTTTTAAACTTGAACGAACTGCAACGACTCTCTTTGGTGGCTCCGTTTTAATACGTGCAATAAGAAAATGTTTCTGGCCTATATATTCTAACTTTCAATAATCACGACATAGTCTTTGTCTGTAATCTTCGCTGAAATAACTGGCACATTTGTACAAGCACTCTGAACAATTAACTGGTTTTGGCATTGCTGGTCTATGGTCTTTTTTTTATCTTATAAGGCAAACCCTCAGCACGCCTCCTTTTTGCGACATTTATTACCCAATCTTTGGGGTTAGCTATTCTCCAACGTTTTGGTGGACGTACGTCTTTCCATACTTTGTCAAGAAGTAGATTTAATATCCAACTAGCTATTTCAGTTGACACTAAATTGTTCGTGGGTGCACCTATTTCAGTATCTTTTTTCTCATCATTTAGGCTATCAAAGTGTGTAAATCATATAGACTTCCTAGAGAGAGCTATCCCTCTTCACTTGGCTGATATGTGGGGTCTACATCTGAAAAGTCACTATCAAAAATGGATTCCATCATTGAGACTATCTTGTTCTCAGAATCATCAAGAATTGAACTTTCCTAGTCGATATGAAAGAGAAATTTTAATAAATCATACACGTAAAATGTATTAAAGACACTTATCACCTTTTTACTGAATATGGTTTGCAGTAGTAGAAATATATTGTTGTCCGGCATAATAATATATGTGGGCTTACTTTGTTTTACATGCAACAGAACTTTAATTTTATGGAAGTAAGTAGCGATAATATTGTTTTATTGGAAAATGAAAAGTTGTTTAGGTGTAACTTATTTGTTTATTACACAAATTATCTGCTGAATGGTAAGTCGTATCATTTATTGGGTTTTACCTGTATGTAGAGCGGAAAAAGCTGAGAATTTTGGTATACTTAACTCAATATTTTAAAATTTGTTGTTTACCTGGTTTTCGTAGTATACCTACCGACGATTTGTATTAATTTTAACGGAATGAATTATTTTGTTATTGATTTAAATATATGGTTACGACGTTAAAAACTGATAATTATGTAATTCAAAAGTTAGCAATGCACAATAAAAATTAAAAAGTAATTGTTTTGATAACAGTGGATTTTTACATAACATTTTATTTAAAATTGTTTAATTGAATTTATAGTTTTATTAAATATATTTCATTAAAGCACAAAATTAAATTAACGCTATCGCAAAAAAAGATTATGTAAATATGTCAAATACTTTTTTTATATATTTTAAGGTATTTTTAATTCTAAAGATCGTTTACTTATAATAAATTGTTTTATTTAGAGTCGGTTAGAAAGGTGTTGAAATGATATCAGTTTAACTCGTACAAAACACAAATTCTTCAAGAACTAGGCGATGATGATCCAGACCGACGAATTGAGTTTTGTGAACTCACTGATGAATGTAGTTTTATGCTGAATGGTAATGTAAATAAACAAAACTGTCGGTACTGGAATGACGCGAACCCGCATCGGTTCAGAAAAGGTCACACTCAATATCCTGAAAATCTGAATGTTTGGGCAGTAATATTAGGCGATGCTCTAATTGGCTCCTTGTTCATACCAGGCAATTTAAATGGCAACATTTATCTCGATATGCTGAAAAACACCACCGAACCTTTATTAATGCATACATTAGAATTAGAGAACCAAAGGGACGATCAAAGCAACCTAGCTCTAGACGAAGATTTGCTGCACTTCCAACAAGATGGAACACCTCCTCACTATGCAGCTCCTGTTAGGAACTGGTTGGATACTTATTATCCGAACAAATGGATTGAAAGGAGAGGTCATATGGTATGGCCACCGAGGTCACCAGATTTACTGCCACCTGACTTTTTTCTATAGGCTTACCTCAAGTCAGTTTTTTATAAAACTAAACCTACGTGACTTGGGGAATTGCGAGAAAGAATTACGCAAGCATGTCGCGTTGTAACTAAAACAACGTTTGCCAAAGTTCGTGTAGAATTTGAAAATTGGCTGTATTATTGTTTACAAAACATTGGAACCCACTTTGAACATTTACTTAATTGGCATTTTTAACAAATTTGTAGTTCAACAAAAATCTCATTAAATTTTCCATTTAAGCCAAAGTTTCACAATTATTGCTTCAACTAGTATAATTATTATTTATACCATTGGATAGCATTTTTTATAGTTTATTCAATGATCAACGTATCACAAGTAGGGGTTTGCGATTTAAACTTTTTTGGTTGTGGTGTCTCATGAAAGTTCTCTTTCATGTCATTTTAGTTCCCCCTTACTATCCTAGATACGGCTTCCAGCATTTTTCGATATCAGCTTTATTCGTGAGATATAGCTTATTGCAAGTTTTAAAATTAACACACTGTATACAAAGGCAGAAGGTATCGGCATAGCTCGCAACAAAGAAAAAAAAACATAATTAAATATGTGTATAAGGTAGAAGGCAACCGTATATATGTATTTCCGGCTATTGGTCGTCTTCGGTAGGGTGCAGTCAAGTTAGAAAAGAACCATATTAACTTGGGAAAGGATCACTACAGGAGCAATGCGACCAATTAGTAGCACTAATCTTAGAAGACTCTGAGGTTTCCAGAGCAACTAACACATCTACGGAGGAAGTTAAGCTACCTGGGGAAAGGAATGCCAAACGTTTATACGTTTCAAACGACAAGAAAAAGGTTAATGCGGGTGAATAGTATATTAAAGGTAGAGCTATGAGTAGTATCCTCATAGCTCATAATAAAGAAAAGGAAATATAATAAAATATGTGTATAAGATGAAAGGCAACCATATATACGTATTTCTGACTATATATATTAGAAAAGAAGTATATTAACTTGGAAAAGGATCACTACAGGAGCAATGTGACCAATTTGTGGTGGAGGAAATGAATGCCAAACGTTTATTATTTTCTTCGGAGTTGCTTTCATCAAGTCCTCGTAGATACTTTGTCTCAAGACCAGCAACTTTATGTAGAGTAGTACGTTGCCATATTATCAAATCCGCTGGTAACTTTAACATCCTAATACATAAGATCAAATAATGTAAACCTAATTTTAACCTACGTCTTTTAACGGGTTTTTACCCAGATATTTAGTGGCTTTAACCATGTATACCTAGACGCTGATGATGGAATATGGAATCCGAAAATGTTCTGTCTTTATAACATAGCCCGATTGGGTTTTTTTAATTATATACCTTTTATAAAGAATTTTAATGAATTTTTTCTGATAGATAGTATACAGCCAGTTACAGGAATTTAGTTTCCTTGTGGAGTTTATTATTGATTATAAAAGTTTTTATAATACGACCTTTTATTAAAAGCCATAGTTAACAATAAGATGAAACATGCCATATTATATTTTAAAGCAGTGAATGACAGAATATGTAAACTAAGAAAAAATAATAAGAAGATTTTTACGAGCAGCTAGAGGAAGTATACGACAGCTCACCCAGAAATGACATTAACATCGTAATAGGAGATATGAATGCTCAAATAAGCAAAGAAGAACTTTTCTTAGGATCCATTGGTAAACATTTGCTCCATCAAAACGCCAATGAAAATGGAGAATTACTTATCAACTTTGCCAGTAGAAAAAACATGATCATCAGCTCGACTCTTTTCCCACACCGCGACATACACAAAGTGACATGGATTATGCCTGGTAGAACAAACGCCAACCAAATTAATCATGTCTTGATAGACAAAAGGAATGCAACAAGCATACAAGATGTAAAAAGCCAAAGAGGAGCATGCTGCGGATCAGACCATCTCCTAGTACAGATAAAATACAGATGCAGAATTCAAAGAAACTAGAGGACAGATAGAAACAAACAACAGAACAACTAGATATACAAAAATTAAGACAACAAGATATCAAACAGAACTATGAGACAGAAATAACATAAACAATAAAAAATACAGGCAGTCTAGGCACCGAATAACATTGGGAAGAAATTAAAACAAAAGTTATTGTAGCAGCAAGATAGATCAAAAGCAGAAAAAAAGAGGCAAACAAAAAACAATGGTTTAATGACGATTGTAAAAAGGCCATACAGAAAAGAAATAAAACACAAGAAAAATATGGAAAGAAGAACCAGAGCAAGAAGAGCAAGCTACGAAGATGCAAGATGGAGGGCCAATCAAATGCCGAACAAAGAAAAGAAAATCCGACAAAATTCGAGAACGTAATATAAAGAAAATGGAAAAAAATCTCCAAAGCAACGACATAGGACAACGACAAGGGAAGCGTAATAAGACATCTTCGCAATTTTAAAGAAAGACAGTAACCCCGAACAAATACATACAGAAATCAAGAAGAGCAAATAAGCAGTGATCCGAAAGAAATAAAATCAGTCTGGAAATTAACTCTGGTTACTAATACTGGTAAAGGAAAACAAAGATTACTTTTCACTCGCTCATGTATTCTGCTCCAAAAACACACTGGAGATCCAAAACTGGGGCTCCAAACTGGAGATTGAAAATCAGGGTCTACAAAACTATTATCAGACCAATATTATGTTATGGATGCGAGACATGAGTGATGACAGAAGACACAAAACAAAAGCTGGAAATATTTGAAAGAAAAGTCCTTAAAGATATATTTGGATCTATTAACGAAAACGGAGTATGGAGAACCAGGTATAACCATGAACTTTACCCACTGTTCAAAGAGGCACCGATCTTATAATTTGTTGAACTTCAGAGACTTCGATGGGCTGGTCATATAGTAAGAATGGAGACTGAAATATTGCCAAAAAGAGCCCTAGATAGTTAAATGCAGAGCGCAAGACCGAAAGGAAAGGAGTTGGAAGCATAGTTTGGAGGAGGCCAAGGTTCACAACACCATTAGAGGGAGAGAGATTAAGTGACTACAGAAAATTGATTACTAGAATTTTATATAATAAAGGGATCTATTTGACAATAGAAAATCACCAATAAAGTCATTTTAGAAAGAGACCTCAGATTTACTTACAAAATAATTGTAAAATTGTGTACTAAAAAAGTATAGCGTTACCCTAATTAGCAAAACTCCTAACTCCATTTTTACTCAATTTTTGAATATATTTCTGTTTTTTTTATTTTTTTATCTGTCTTTTGACCAAATCCTGTAACTCCATTTAAATGTAGAAATTAAATATAAGCGAAAAAGGAAACCTTGTAACTCCGTATCACCTTTTGACTACAGCAAACCATGTAACTCCAATGTAAATGTGGTTAGGTACATCTGATAGTAACACGTGAGATCTGTTGTATGTTTGTCTTTTTACATAAATATGAACGTGCATTATAAAATATTACATTTAATTATAATTGTAACATGCATTTTAATCTAAATACCATTTCTTTTTTGCATAGAGTAAGTAGGAAGACACTCAACCAGCTTATACTTCTCGTATATTTATTTTTTACTTTGGTAATATTTTTTTTTGTAAGAAAACCGCTGCCAAATCTTAAGTGAGGTTTTTTGACTTTTTAGATATTCCGAGCAGAAAAAATGTTAGAATTGGCGTTGTCAAAGTCTCCTATCTTAGTCGATTCGTTTGTACCCCATGAAACTGAAACTGGAGATATTTGTATAAAGGATGTTTTTAATTATTGAAGATGTGATCGAAAACCCCCATGTGGAAAATATATCTGAGGAAGAACCAGAAATAACTTTTGAAAAGAATGGTATTGAAATTAACAAAAATGGAGATTCAGAGTCCACCTCGTCTAAAAACCATGAGAACGAAATTTTTGAAAAAGAAGAAACTTTAAGAAAGAGCAGAAAAAAGAGAAGTCGTGTTAAAGTAGAAGTTTGGAAAAGATAGCAAAATAGGAAAAACAGAGAGCTAGGTATTGCTTACAAAGGTAAAATGTGAGCTACTGGAAAATGGGAATATAATATTCCAAAAAGACAAAGAAGAAGATATCAGCCAGAAATCAAAACAACCTAAAAAAATCAGGGATGCAAATCCATCTACTATCGGATAAGGACAGAAAGTTGGCTTTCGCGAATTTTTGAAAAATGAGCTGGGGTGAAAAAAAATTTTTATAGATCTAAACGTAAAATCTGAAACACCCCAAAGAAAACGAGACCGAAAAGACGAAAACAAATCTAGAAAAAGTAATAGTTTTACTTATTATTTAAGAAAACAAAACGATCAAATTTAAGTGTGCAAAAAAATGTTCCTTAACACACTAAGCATACGAGAATGGACCATACGCTCTTGGAAAATTGTAAAACCACAAGAGCATCAGAACGTCACAAGTGGGCATGTGACTGCTGATGAAGATGGTCCTGCAGCCATAAAAGCTTAATCAAAGGCTAGCATAAAGAAACGATTAGATTTGGAAAGAATAAATTCGTTAAAAAAAATTTATTTCAGATCCTTTATAAAAGGTATATAATAAAATTCCCAAACAAACTATATCACAATTACATTACAGAACGTTTGAAATAAGGTAAAAACTAGAGGTTTTTTCGTTACAGGTTCAATAAGGGACAATAGGACACTAAAATGCCCCCTATTCGCTCCAACAGCTATGAAAAAAAAAAGGAAAGAGGAAGTTACGATTACAGATTATCTATAAAAACACAGGAATTGTGGTTTGTCGCTGGCACGACAATACTGTCGTTACAATTGCATCTAAGTTTTGTTTAGTAAAATCACATCACCTAGTCAAACGGTTTTCCAATAAGGAGAAGAGACACATTTTTGTTTTTTAACCAAATATGAGAAAGAATTACAATTCTTTTATGGATGGCGTAGACCGCTGTGACCAAAACATTATTCGTTACCCAATCTCTCGAGGGAAAAAATGACACTCTCCGCTAATAGTACGTACATGGAATTGATATGGCTGTTCAAAACGCGTAGCAATTGGATCGAAAAGACAGAGGAAGACTTGATCAGCTTCAATTTAGAAGGAAAATAGCTTGCAGCCTTCTGGAAACCTACAGAAAAGATACCAAACGCGGCCCAACAAGACGAAAGCCCAACAGGATCTTACATTCAAGATATGATGGTATGAACCATTTAATTGTTTATCAAGAAAAATAATCTCGTTGCGGACTTTGCATGAAAAAGGGTCAATTTTTGTGCGAAAAATGTAATACAATTACACCTTAAACAATGTTTTAAGGATTTCCGTACTTTGTAATTATTTTTGTATTAATAAAGTTTTACTCCCTAATAATTATATACTGCTTCTTACTGCTGTTCTTTTAAGAGAATATGACATATTTTGACAGCTAATGCAAAAATTATTATTTTAGTATTTTGTCCTTAAATTAGACACATTTCCTTATAGTTTCTTTAAGTAAAGATAAAAATTAAAAAAAAATAGTTGCAGTAATATGTGGGTTAAATAAATAATTAAAACAATGAAAAAAAAAATACAAAATGCAAACAGCGACCAGTTTTTTTCCTTTTTACCCGTCTAGAAATAAACTAATTTATAGTAAGAAAGCTTTACTTACCGCTTGTCGAGATTTTTGACCGTTAATTTCAAAGGCACGCAATTATTAAGCTATTTCGAATTAAATTTTAATTGTAATTATCCCATTCAATATACAAATTATTGTCTATTGTTTTTTAATCAATTAATGAACAATAAAATTACAATATTCGGGTATAAAATGGCCAAAAACTAATTGGGAAACTTGTGTTTCCAAAACGAAGAAGATGAAGCTTAATTTACTTATCGTCTTAGTAATCTTCCTTGGAAGTATTCAAATCAACGAAGGTTTTCTTTTGGGGTACTTATGGCGCAAATACAGGGGTTGTAGACCAAGAAGATGTAACAATATATCAATTACTAAGTAAGTGTAAATTACAAATTTGGTAATATTTTTTAATGCCGTTTTACAAAATTATACGACAATTATTAAATATGTTGATTATATATATATATATATATATATATATATATATATATATATATATATATATATACAGGTTGATTATTTCATCGTTATGGTATTTTTGGTGGGACAGGATGTTAAATATTATGAAGATAATTATACTGGCCTGGCATTATTCTTCTTCTTTACGTGCCATCTCCGCGACGAAGGTTGACAATCATCACTGCTATTCTAACTTTTTACACTACAGCCCGAAAGAGTTCAGTTGAGCTGCATCCAAAACATTCTCTGAGGTTTCTTAGCCAGGACATTTTTCTTCTACCTATGCTGCGCTTTCCTTAAATTTTTCCCTGCATTATTAGTTTTAGGAATTTATATCTGCCACCACGTGTTATATGAACCAGATATTGTAGTTTTCTTATTGTGATGGAATCCAGTATCTCCCTGCTGTTCTCTATTCTTCTAAGTACTTCTTCATTGGTTATTCTGTCTGTCCAGGAGATTCTCAACATTCTTCGTTATATCCAAATTTCAAATGCTTCTAATTTATTGAGACATTATTTATTTAAAGTCCATGTCTCCACCAACACCATACAAAAGAACAAAAAATACATAACACTTTAGTACTCGTTTTCTAAAATTAACATATTATTTGTATATATATATATATATATATATATATATATATATATATATATATATATATATATATATATATATATCGGTTTCAAAACGTCTTGCGTCGTTGTCCGATGCCTAATTTCCACGAATTTCTATCATTCCAATGTTCTTCGGTCAAGTCTCGGGAGCTCATTGCCTTTGTTATTTCCTCCTTCCATGTTCTTTTTGGTCTTCCTCGTTTCTTACGATTTGGTGGTATCCATTTCATGGCGATTTTTGGTAGTCTTGTTTCTGGCATTCTTTGAACATGGCCATACCATATAAGTTGTTTCCTTTCTATGTCTGTTGCCAGTGATCCATCTACCCCCATCCGATTTCTTATTTTATCGTTTCTAATTCTGTCTGCTCTAGATATTCGAAGTGATCGTCTAAATACATCCATTTCTGTTGCTTCGAGTTTTCTTTTATTGCTTTCTGTTAGTCTCCATGTCTCTGTACCATAGGTTAAGCTGATTTTTATGAGAGATTCATATATATTGTATTTTCGTCTTTTACCAATTTCTGAGCTCCAAAGAACTCCGTTAAGGCATCCAATTGTTCTACGGGCCTGGGTTATTCGTTTTCTAATTTCCCTATTGTCTGTGCCTGTGGTGTCGAAATCAATTCCTAGGTAGGTATATTCAGTGCAGAATGCAATTTCGGTTGTGTCCATCTGAATGTTGGATAGTTCTGCGCCTATTGGGAGATATTTTGTTTTTTGTGTATTGAGTTCTAAACCCCACTTCTTGTATTCTTCCTGTAGTTTTCTGGCCATATATGTCAGGTCTTCTTTATCGTTGGCTATAAGGACTTGATCGTCTGCAAACTGTAGGGTATATAGGCAAGTTTCTCCCAGGTCAATGCCCATTCCTCTGCACTTTCCTTTCCACTGATACAGTGCTTTCGCCACGTAGATTTTAAACAATGTGGGGGATATGCAACACCCCTGCCGGAGTCCCTTGTTTACAGGAAATTTTTTTGAAAGTCTATTTCCAATTTTTATTCCCGACGTTGATCCTTCATAAAGCTGTTTAAGGGCGTTAATTACTGTGTGGTTAATGTTTGTTTCCTGCAAAACTTTCCATAGCTTTTTAGCGGGTACAGTATCATAGGCCTTCTGAAGGTCTATAAACATAAGGTGGGTTTCTTGATTGGTACTTGATCTTTTTTCTATTATTTGTTTCAAAACAAACACATTATCGGTGCAGCTCCTTCCCGCTCTAAAGCCAGATTGTTCCTCTTCTTCTTGTTCCTTATATTCTTGTTCGATACTGTCTCGAAGTATCCTTCCATATAGGCGACTTAAGGTACTGGTTACTGATATACCTCGATAGTTTGAGCAGTCCAGTTTACTTCCCTTCTTATGTATAGATGATATGAAGGATACTTTCCACTCATGCGGGACTGGTGCACCGTTTAGATATTGGTTTATACACCAGGTTAATCGTTCAAACAGTTTGTTAGTGCCGCATTTGATTAGTTCTGCTGAAATTCCCTCCGGACCTGCAGCTCGACCATTTTTTAGTAGTTGTATCGTTTTTATGACAGTCCTCTCATCGATGTTTATCGTTTCTCCCTGTATGTGTATTTCAGTTGGAGACATTTCTCTATATTCCTCTCTGTTTTCTGTTAATAGATTTTCGTAATGTCGGATCCAGTTCTCTGTTGTTATTAATTGTATGTTTGTTTCTCTTTTTTCATTTGATTTAACTATTGTCAGGAATTTCCACGTCTCTGAGCATTTTCTACCTCCCACATATGTGTCTATCTCTTTGCATTTTTTGTCCCACATTTCTCGTTTAGCTGTGTTTACTAGTTGTCGTGTTCTCTTTTTAATATCTTTGTATTCTTCTCTATCCAACTCCTGTTTTGTATTTAGCCATTTGTGGTATGCTTTTTTCTTCCGAAGTACTAGTTCTTCAATTTCTTGATTCCACCAAAGTTTTTTACTAGCGGAATTAGTTTTTAGTCCAATGGCCTCCTCTGCTGCTTCTTTGATGCTACTCGTTATGTTTTCGTAAATTTGTTCTACTGACTGGTCTTCTATATTATGTAGCAACTTTTCGTCTAATCTGTGCTGGTATAGGTTTCTTGTGCTTTCGTTGATAAGGCTGTTTAAGTTATATCGTTTGTTCGTTATCACTTCTGTTTATTGAGGTTCCTCATTAACGTTATTGTCCTTGTTAGATTTAAAAGGAAATACCATTTTTGTCCTAACTATATAGTGATCGGAACCACACGTCGGTCCTCTAAGTACTCTTACATCATTCACTTTTAAGGTAGTGCTTTGTTTGACTATTACATAGTCAATGATCGATTTTAGATTCCTTGTATGTTGTACCCATGTGTATTTGTGAATATCCTTGTGTTTATAGAAGCCGTTCATTATTCTCAGAGTATGACTCTGACACACTTGGATCAGCCTTTCTCCATTGTCATTCAGGTTTATTTCACCGTAGGGACCGATCACCTCACTGTTTATTCTTTGACCCACCCGGCTATTCAGATCTCCCAGTATTATCAGTTCTCGTGACTTTCCTATGTTGGTGATTATGTTGTTCAATTTTTCGAAAAACTCGTCCTTAGCAGCAATTGATTCGTCATCTGAGATGGCGTAGACTCCAAGAATTGTCACTGGCGTTTGATTTATGTTGATATTAACACGTATGATGTTTTCGTCGATTGTTTCGAAATCAGTTATTTTGTGTTTGAATTTTTTGTGTATCATTACAGAGACTCCTCTCTTTGCTCTTTGGTGTTTTGGGATGCCACTGAATATGTGTGTATAGTTATTTACAGTTTCTGTGCCAGTTCCTTTTTTCTTAGTCTCCGTCAAGACTACTATATCCATGTTGGCGTTTTTTAGTTCATGAATAACTTCTTCCATTTTTACTCTTATTCCCTGGACATTCCATGTACCAATATTCAATATCCGTTTCCGTAGCTTGTGTCTTTTTCCATATAATCCGTCCGAAATTCCGAGGCAAGCATTAGGCTTTTTAGTAATTTCCAGTTTTTACAAGTGACAGGGAACTGGCCTGACGCCTAAACCCCCAACCTGGAGGACCAGGTAATTTTTCCTCAAGGTTTCCTTCCTCTAGATCGACTGTCTTTCGGGACTTTAGAGATTGATCTTCCCTTCTTGTGACATATTATTTGTTCCATATTATTTAATGCACTTCTAGCCGTTTCTATTCTAACTCTAATTTATTTGGTATAATCGTTTGTTTCATTAATGTTTGCCCCTAAATAGTTATAATTCTGAACTTGTTCTATCGTCTTATTATTTATGTGTAGATTGATGTATCTAATATTTTTCTTTGATATAACCATGAATTTTGTTTTCTTTACGTTTAGTGACACACCAAATTCTTCACTAGCTGCAACAACCTTATCTAAAATTCTTTGTAGATTTTTTTAATACCTCTTTTGATTTTTATTTTTTTAGGTTTTAAATTATTTATTCTTATGACAGCTTCTTGTTCATAATATTAAACAAGCCCGATAACTGCACCTTTGTCAGCAAAATTTTGACTCATTACGAGCAACAATTAAAGTAGAAACAAAATATATTGATATTTCAACAGTAACCAATTGCACCTTTCTTAATGTAATCCACCAACTTAAGAAATGTGAAATAATTATCTGCATCAATAACATGTGGTAACATCGTTGCACATTCAAATGTTTGCAAATTTTCCGAAAATTGCAGGAATATACCATTTCATGAATCAAATCCTTTTTTTATAATTATTTTGTGGTTTGGTCCCTTACGGGACCATAAACACCTAAAAGACAATCAAACAATCAGATGTTAGATTAATCAACGTCAAGATTTGTATCCAAACTTGATCGGTACTTTTCACAGCAAATTTTGGGAATAGAACATTTATTTTTAGGCGACTAATGATAGTTTCATAGACATGTTATTCAAAAATATATTTGACAAATTTCTTTTAGAAATTTTTAAACAAATCATTAAATCCTTCAATATTACGCGTAGTAATTTTTATTTGAAATCAGATTCATTTTTTAACAGTGTTGCAAAAACGCAACTTAACAAAATGAAAGCACCATTATTGTTTGCACTTAGTGATGCGAAAACATAACACTAAAGTTTAAACTACAATTACAGAACTATAAAAATATATTGTTTACTTACCTAGGTAGAGGTGAAGAATATATCTATTATATTAATGCGATCTCTCTAATAACATAAATAAACCGAGGCAATTCAAGTATTAGATCAAATTATCCTATTAACTGCCTTTTTGAACAGAAATTCGACACTTTAACTATCAGTGGTAACCTGCTAACGAACGGATGGAGAAAATATAGAGGTCATTGTATGAATGAGCTAAGAGTGTTGCGAAAATGCAACGATGGACATAAATATTTATTTATATTATGTTTTTTCCATTAACTTTGAAATTTGTTATATAAATCATTTCTTAATATTGTTCTGAAGCTATTTTCTTGTGGCATTTTAAAGTAATTACTATTTAAATGGGAATAAGCCACAATTAAAGGTTAAAGTACGTTTATTGACGTTTCAATTTTCACTTCGGAAATCGTTCTCAAAATACAAACATTAGTAAATTAAACAAATTTTTGTTACTTAGTGAAAAATTCTTCTAATAATTTAATTTTATCTGACTTATTTATATTGACAATTCAGACATACATTATGCATTTTAAAGTAGACGACTTTAAAATTATATTGCCAATATTGTTGAGTTGCGCTCCTGGGACAACTTTACTTATAAGATAGTTCATTCGATTACATGAAATCAACTTATTCTCAAGTTAAATATTCATCAGAAAAGATCATAGCATGTAATTCGTCTTTAAAAAGACAAATACATGCCATGTCATGACAAAAAATACCAATATTAGTAAGTCAGTAATATATATAGCATACACCATTTATGTTTTTTTAATAATAAACATATAAAATGAGAATTTGGTGTTTATTGAAGGTAAACTAAATGCACGACCAAATACCTACCATGTCAGGATAGTATTATGAGGTTTTTTCCTGGTTTTTTCCCTCATAATTTACTATGGAATCAATAACAGGAGAATTTTACTGTAATCATGGCATGTATTTGTCTTTTTTAAGACGAATTACATGCTATGATCTTTTCTGATGGATATTCTCAAGTTAAAGTTGATTTCATGTAATCGAATGAACTATGTTATAAATAAAGTCGTCCCAGGAGCGCAACTTAACAATATTGGCAATATCATTTTAAAGTCGTCTACTTTAAAATGTATAATGTATGTCTGAATTGTCAATATAAATGAGTCAGATAAAATTAAATTATTAGAAGAATTTTTCACTAAGTAACAAAAATACAAAATTTGTTTAATTTACTAATGTTTGTATTTTGAGAACGATTTCCGAAGTGGAAATTGAAACGACAATAAAAGTACTTTAACCTTTAATTGTGGCTTATTCCCATTTAAATAGTAATTAAATCATTTCTGTAATATTTAAAGAATTGTCTGTTTTTTAAAATAAGTTAAAAGTGATCCCATTTCTTAATAATATTTACTGATATATTTATTCTGATTTAAGGGAAAACGTTGGAGCCGCTAAAGGTTGCTTGAATAATATAGCCAACAATTATCGTCATCCAGAAAAAGTAAAGGAAGTAGTTGTAGAAAAGTAAGTCATTTCTTGTATCTTTTAACGTGTTTGTACATGATATAATTATTATGATTGAACTGTAAGAAATTCCTCTCAATAATTTGCAATCGACGGTTTTTCAGTAATAGTAATTACTTCGATTACTAATATAATTTCTTATTAACTTTGATTCCTGTCAGAAGTTTCGTATTACGCACCACAAATAACTGTTTCTTTAGTTTAGAGAAATAATTTAGAGAAAAAAATAAAACCAATTTTCTCTGTGCTACAAAAAAACCTAATAAGAGAAAAAAATCAAAAGGAAGATCATCATCATCATCACCATACAGCCTTTTGCGTTCGAAGTTGGACATAGGCCTCCCCTACTCCCTTCCAGTTCTGTCGGTTTTGAGCTTCTTGCAGCCAACTCCCGGCGATTCTGTTGACATCATCTGTCCATCGTCTAAGTATTCTGCCTCTGACGCCTGTCCCCCTTCTTATGTATTCTTTCATAACTGTGTTTCTGACCTAGTAGCGAGTATTCCGTTTGTCTTTGAGTTTCTCTGAGTTTGGTTACTGTAGCCATGGTGAAAGAAACTCTTTTTGCACCATAAGTCCTAACTGGAAGCGCACAATGGTCGAACGTCTTCTTTTTCAAATAAATTGGCATGTTGCTTTTGAAGATGTCTGATAGAGCTCTTATGCGGCCCATACTAAAGTGATTCTTTTTTACAGTTCAGCAGTTTGGTTGTCCCTATCAATTTGGATTTCATGACCTAAGTATTTATATTTATGAACTAATCCTATTTCGTAGCAGTCAACTTTTGGATTTTTGCCTGGTACCAGATTTGTCATATGTTGTGTCTTTCCAAATTTATGTTCAACCCAACTTCGTTACAGGCGGCATCTAACTGAGAAAGCATAGTTTCAATCTCTTTTAAGTCATTTGTTATCAGAACAATTCAAGAAAATGTATTAGGTTTTTCAAATCTAAAGAAAAAAGAAAGACAGGAAGAAAAAGTGCAAAAAATCAGCTTGTTATAACAAAAATCAGGGATTTGTGCGACAACCACAATAAAGAATTTGTAGCAAGTGTCCAAGAACAGAAACAATTTTATGTAATCAATGCTTACAGTGCATGTACGTAATGCTTTTTTATAAACAAAATGTTTATTACGAATCTATTATGCATTTTTTAATAAATGTGTTTCTTAATAAATTTTTGGTTGGTTGGAATACCCCGAAAGCAAGAAGTGGTCAAATTGACCAGTCCTTGCAGGTAGGTCGTTTTAGCCGGCCTTCTAGTATTTAATCCAGAATTCTTCCCCAGGTGACTTCTCGTAAATGTAATCTGTTTCTTTCTATTTGAGGGAAACCGGCTAAAAATAAATAACTCCTAATAATTTCAGTTCCCGTTGTGTAGGAAAAAGGAAAGTCAAAAACAAACAAAAGGATTTTAAACTTGTAGAAACTTCTTACATCTTTGGATCAATTGAAATAATTATAGACACTAAATCATTATAAAGATGTAAAAATGGATATTTAAAAATGGCTGCATATACTTAATGTAAAATTTACTTACTGGCCCCAATTAAGATGGAATCCAAAATTAACAAACCAAAACCATAATTCCAAACAAAAACCCAAAAAAATGTACCCCAACTCACCTAAAATTATTGAAAAAACTAAACTAAATCCTAAATATTTCACGTTATTTGGGTACCCGCAGATGTGTCTTCACGTGGATGTTTCGATCAAAAATTACCGCGTCACACCAACACCGAATTCGAACAGAACTAGGGACTGCCAACTTAACGAATTTGAAATATATAAATAGGTAATTTTTAAAGGAAGGTAAATTTTCGCTTTTTTCGTCTATCAGCAAAAAGTAAAGCGTTTGAAACCAATTTAAGAAAAAAAGAAACTTATGTCATACAAAAAACTTTCAAATGGCGTTTTCTAAACGTTTTTATTTTTATTTTTTGCTTAGAAAGTTGCAAAATAAGTCGGAAATGTCGGATTTTTTATAAATGCCAATAACTTTTTTTAAAATAAATTTATAACCTTTATATTAGACGCGATGTTGAGTCTTGTGGTGATTAAAATAAGATCAAAATTTCAAGTCGATCGGTCAAAGGGTTTAAAAGTTATTTAATTTGTTTATCCCAAATTAATTCATTCTATTAACCTTCGAGTGGTAACGTACGGTCCCTGACACCGACGTGATAGATTTTTTGCGCTAAAACTCAAATGCGCATATTCTTTTGTCCGAGCGGCCAGGTAGCTTTCGAATCCTCATCATGCTATTTAGTCTTGAAAAATCTGTGGCCGAGTGCGGATAGTTCATATTTTATTCGACCTGACGGTGTGAGCGACCGAGGTTAACATTTGTGTTATACTCAACGGTAAGTTTTTGTCGTTTTTGGTTTATAGTCAGTTTAAATAATAGATACTAATTTTAGGAGTTGTATATGGCTTACGAAAGAGAACAAATTAGGTTGCAACAAACTTTTTAACGAAATTGTTGCTAATTCCGAACCGGAACCAGAAGATGACGATGCAAGTTTTGCAGGATGATTGTTCAGAAGTTCTAGAATATGATACCAATTCAGAGGAGGATTTCTGTGATGAAGAATATGTCGAAAATTATGTACCAGTAGAAGTAATACCGCGCATACCACATTTGTTTGGGAAAGATGGAACAAGGTGGAGGAAACATCATGAATTTAATCGTAACGTTCTGATTCGTACCGAAAATCTTCTACCCAATCTGGCAGGACCAAAAAGTGATATTCGGCAAAAATTGGTAATAAAAGAGATTTGGGAATGTTTTTTCACTACAGATATTCTAGAAAAAATAGTAGAATGCACCAATAAGTTCATAGCATTGAAACGCTATGACACAGTAAATAACAGAACGACTAGGCCAATTGATCTTATAGAATTAAAAGCTCTGTTTGGGCTGTTGTACATATCTGGCGCTAAGAAAAGCAATCATCAAAATGCTAATGATTTATTTAGAACATAAAGGGAAGGTCAATGGGAATTTATCGCCTTATGATTTCGCTAAAGAGGTTCCAGTTCATCTTAAGACACATTCGGTTCGATGACAAAAGTACTAGGCAATACAGAGGCATTAATTCGACAAGTTGTCCGCGATACGTGAGATTTTTAAAGCTTTAAATTCTAATCTATCGAAGCATTACAATATTTCAGCATATACTACGATAGATGAAAAGTTAGAAGCATTTCGCAACAAATGTTCATTCAGGGTTTACATACCGAATAAACCAAATCGTAACGGTATAAAAATATATGCTTTAGCAGACGCTGAGATTTATTATACGTCCAAGATGAAGATATATATTGGTAGACAGCCAGCAGGAAAATATTTTGTTAATACGTCAAATAAGTCACGTTTGTGTGAACCGATTTAGGGAACGGGAAGGTAAGTTACCATGGATAATTTTTTCACAAGCGTTCAGCTCGAGCGATTACTTCAACGTGAACATTATCTAACTGTTATAGGAACGTTACGAAAGAATAAATCTTAAATTCCTTTAGTGCTAACACAACAAAGGCCAGAAAAAACCAGTACGTTCGCATTTCAAGAGAAGTGTACCCTTGTATCGTATGTACCCCAAAAAGGTAAAAATGTTTTATTGTTATCTACTATGCATTACGACGACAACATTGTTAATGCTACAGGTAAACCAGACATAATCATAGATTATAATAAGACTAAAGG
The DNA here is from genome assembly GCF_040954645.1 of Diabrotica undecimpunctata. Lineage (NCBI taxonomy): Eukaryota > Metazoa > Arthropoda > Insecta > Coleoptera > Chrysomelidae > Diabrotica > Diabrotica undecimpunctata. Next base: position 134,765,106 of record NC_092806.1, read on the forward strand.
AGGCGTGGATGTCATGAACAAACTCTGCACGGCATACAATTGCGCTAGAGCAACCTGTCGCTGGCCAATGGTCATTTTTTACAGTTGTTTGAATGTCGCTGGGATAAACTCCAACCTTATATATAAATCGAATACAGACACACGCATTCCTAGACAAAAGTTTTTCAAAGACTTTGGTTTTCTTTGTGGAAGTGGAAATTTGTGGCATGCAGACAAGAAATCAACCTATCCAGAATAATGTGTATGGAAGATGTACGTTCTCCACTAGTAAGAAAAACCGCAAAACTTGGTTTTTTTGTAGGCAGTGTGTCAAATATATGTGTTTGGAACAATTAACCGGACTATGCGTTGTGTGCAGTGTAGAAGAAAATGAGGAAGCAAATATAGTTTCTATAAGTTTTTAGCGAATGACAATAGTTTCAGCTTATGTTGGACATCTGTTGAATAATGTAATTTCTTTTTGTGACATTTTAACCCTTGTTTTTATGTTTTTTGGTATTTTGTATTCAAAAACTTGACACATTTTTGTAAATTGTTTGTCAATTATGTTAGTACCTAAAAGAAGCCAATTTTTTTTAATGTGCATTTTTTTTTTTCGAAAATAAAATAAATATTGATTATTTCTTACTATATTGTTATTTAAATATAGTTATATTAAATATTTAGTCACAACAAAATATTAACAGAAAATCACAACCTAAGATATTCATTATTAAAAAAGTCGGTGTCGTAGACCGACGTAACCAACTATGTTACAAGAATTCACGTTACCGGTGGAAGGTTAATATTATTTAAAAAAAATGAGTAAAAATAATTCTAAATATTGAAAAATAATTTGGCAAAAACATGTCAATTTTTTGCTTATAAACAATGAGAATAACTTTTTAATCATTGACTGAAAAAACTGATTTTTTCATATTTTGACAGCCTGAATTTTTTTACAAATTTACTTAGTCATTTTTTTATAAATTGATAGCAGCTTTGTTTCTAACAATTAAGAGACTTTATTTGAGTCATCTGAAAGAACATACTTTAAGGTTTTGATGTGAGAAATTCGAAAAAGATTTGCATTTTAATGGAATCGTTCACAAAGCTTCAAAATTGTGGTCCACCAAAGTGGTGGGCTTTGAAACCAGTGTGAACGCAGGAGACGAAGGAGCTGTTAACTGTATTTGTGTTTCTTGTTTATAGATTTCGACGTTTCTTTTTTTAATTTTTATGTATCTTTTGAGTACATTACGAATATGTAATATTTAAATAATTCAGTTGTTAAAAATAAACTATCTAATTGGTTTAAACAATTTTTCGTTTTAATTTTTTTTTTTAATATTTGAGGTAATGTTTATTGTAAAAAATAAATATTTATGAATAATATATACTTCTTTAATAAACTTCATAGATATTTTATTTATAATAGATTTTATGAAAAAATTGTTGAATTTAATGAAATTGTTATTTAAAGAATACTATAATCCATTATACTCCTCTTACAATATGCAAGAACCACGAATTGGACGAAAATTCGGTATAATTTTAATATTGTTATTTTTTTACAGGGTGACTACTATTTCAGAAAAATTAAAAGTATCTGTTCACACACGTAGCTTATTTTCAAACTTTCAGCATTTATTGAAACCGTTGTATTATAAATTGAGTTCCGGAGTGTCCCTGCTATTACCTACTGGAAAAGATCTTTTTGATGTAAGTAATAGTGTTTTTAAATATTTTGTAAACACCTAAAAATATCGACTTATGAATTCTTTATACGTAAGTAGAAATCAGTAACCGTAAACATACAATCACTTAGTTTTTTTTAAGTGCAGTATATTGATATTGGCTAGATTTTCGACGAAATATCTGTTTAAAAATCTAATTTGTCGACAAAACTGTAATAATTAGACTTAGGCAAATATGCAAATAAAAAAGTATAAAATATGCGCATAAATATGCAGTATTTTATGCAAAAATATGCAGTATTTTATGCAGAATAGGCATATTTACCTAGAAAATATGCATGTAATAAAAAATATTTACAATATTTTTTTATTTACAAAAATACTTATACAATATTATAAATATATAACATACACAATTATTTTAACATATAAATATTATTTTGAATTGTGGTAACAATAGATTATCAAATGATGTTCAAAATGTTCTAATGACAACTTATGGCTTCTATCTGAATACATATATATTTGTAAATAAAAAAGCTTCTTTCGGCATCAACTGATGTAACTGGTGCATTTTTCAAATTTACCATAATAAATGGTTCTAAATTACGTGGTTTGGAACATGTCCTAGCTAGTACTTGAACCACTTCAGAAAGAACCTGGTAACCACTATTTTTTTCCTTTCCAATAGTACCTTTAAGGTTTTGACACAATCACTCAAATTCTTTCATTAAAACTGTTCTCTCTGACAATGATAATTTGGAGAATTCCAATTAAGTTATAGTTTTCTGGACAAAACTATAATTTGATTTTATGAATGACAGTTACTGTTGGCGGATGTTATTTTGGAAGGCTTGCTTAGCTTCCAATAAAGATTGGCAACTATCATCTGTTAAAAGGTTATTTATTTTTTTTTAATCGACAAAATGATCAGCATAGAAATTAGCTGCTTCAAAACATGTTCCCAGACCGGTTAAAATGGTGGCAGTGGAACAGCAGGAAGCATATCTCTGTAACATTGTATTCTTACAGGTGATTTCAAGAATACCTTTTTGACGCTCGCTATTAAACTGTTAACTAGTGGAAATTTTTTTTCTTACTTCCTCCGCAACTCTGTTTATTTCATGCGCTAAACAAGTGACACGTAATAAGTTTGGATAAAATATTTTTAAATTTTGTCCTGCTTTCACCATATATGGTGCGGTATCAGATAAAATAAGCAATGATTTATCATTTGGCACAGCAGCAGGAAGAAAAAAGTTTGCTAATGCTTCTTGTAGAGACGGTGATATTGTTAGAGCGTTGGTTTTTTCCAATTTCTTACAGGAAATTAAATACGATTTTGGAAAGGTTTCACCCCTAAGTACACCATTCAACAAGTACACAATGTATCTTCCTGACGAGTCTGTGGTCTCGTCCCCACATATGTAAAAGTAATTATTACCTATTTCGGCGTTTATGTTGTGGAGTATAACAAATTGACAATATTTCTCGTTAGAGCTCGTTCACTGGGAATGTTTTGTTTGCAATATATTTTTTTAACAACTAAAGTTTTTATTAGATAATTTTGAAAGCGGTATATTACAAGATACTAATGGACAACATTTACTACAATCAAACGGCCAAAATCAAAATAGAAGACCAGTTAACTGAAAAAATTGCGATAGAACGTGGAGTACGACAGGGCTGTATTTTGTCTCCATTGTTGTTCAATATTTATTCTGAATGGGTATTTAAGGAAGCTTTAGACAGTTGTGCGAAAGGAATACTAATAAACGGTGAATGGTTAAATGACATTAGATATGCAGATGACACTATAGTTTTTGCCGATAATCTGAATGACTTACAGATATTAATAAATCGCATAACAGAAGTCAGCAACAGGTACGGACTAGCTCTTAACATAAAGAAAATAAAAATTTATGACAATTAGTAAAAAACCAATACTAAACGCTCAACTTAAAATCAACCAACAGAATATCAAAAGAGTCGAGCAATATACATATCTAGGCACCAATTTAAATAGCCAATGGGACCACTCAACAGAAATTAAACAACGAATAATAAAAGCAAAAGCAGCATTCGTTAGAATGAGAACCATTTTCAACAGTAGAGACATATCATTAAAAAAAATGGCGTCTATTGAACTGCTACATGTTCACGGTTCTGCTCTACATCTTACTTATAACCTGGGTTAACAGAGTTACTAATGTGGAGGTCCTGCGTAGAATGGGGAAAGAATGTGAAATTCTCATGAGCGTCAAAACTAAAAAGTTGGAGTATCTAGGACATGTAATGAGAAATCAAGAACGTTACGGCCTTCTCCAGCTGATTCTCCAAGGGAAGGTAAATGGTAAGAGAAGACCGGGAAGACGCATTTCCTGGCTTCAAAATTTACGAATGTGGTATAACACGACTACCACTGAACTGTTCCGCGCTGCAATAAACAAAGTAAAGATAGCCGTGATGATCGCCAACATCCGGAACGGATAGGCACTTTAAGAAGAATGCACGACACAAGTCTTCGTTAAAAGTTTCTTGTTCGGTTTGTTTTTTGGAACTTGACTGAAAGCGCTTGGACACTGAAGGTTGATATTTTTCACCGGATGTGGTTTTTACTTTTTTAGCTAAATGTTTCGCGGTTCTGACATGCTGATCTGTTTGAATTTTTTTTTTAGATAAAATCTATAATTATTCTATAGTTGTACCCATTTTTAAAATATATGATTGTAGAAATAAACTAAAAATTAACCGTTTTTGCATAACGATTAAAATATTTAAATTAAATCAAATAAAAATCGGTGTAGTAATCTTGAAAATGTCAAGAAATGACTGTGCAAGAAGGAAGAACCCCCAAATATTTACAAGAGGCTGTTGGTCTTTTCTTTTACATTTAAAGAAAAAATAATGTGAGCATAAATTAAAAGCACTTAATTAATTATATATATAATATGTTTTTGTTTTTAGCAAAATTAAAGCAAACTATGCTATTGTTAGAAAAAAATATTAGCGACCTTTCAGTAGACTATTGAATGATTTGAATTTTAAATAGGTATCCTATTTTTTATCGCAAGCAGTTTCAAAAATGCTTGAAAAAAGAAAAAATACATCGACTTATTGCGAACTAGCCTTGTGTTGGTACTTTTCCTAAACATAATCTCCAACCGTGTTTGTACCACCGTGTAAATTTTTAAAATAAAATAAAAAATAATACGTATGTACTTACGGTTTTGCCACAACATGAGCAATAAACTTTATCCATATCCACAGATAGCTCTTTGTAAGGTTTTATCCAAGTTGAAAAATTGCTTATTTTCGGTATTTTCAAAGCACAATAATTATTCACAATTAGAAATACACGTTGTTTGTGCCCCCAATTTTACAACAAAAGTAAAACCAAGTGAAACTGACCGTCGAAATAAAAATGTTTGCCTAGAGACATAAACTGGCAAACACAAACCCGTAATTCCAGGACAAAACGTAACAAAACTATAAGCGGCTGTCTTTCATTAGGTACTATACCAAGAATTTCAATACCAAGTGATTATAAAACAAAATTAAATATTGGCATTTTCAGGCTATCTGTAAGGTTGAATATAAAAATATATAGTTCACACTAAATTTTCAAATTATATGCACTTTATGCTTACTTTTATAAAAAAATATGTAAAATTTGACATTTTTGCATTTTTTATGCATTATATGCAAAATATGCAATTTTCATATTTGCCTTAGTCTAATCATTAAGATATGTTAAGCAAAATTTAAATGTTTCTCTTTTAGTTGTAAGTATTGAAATATTCACTTTGTTTACATTCAATAATTTTTCCAATAAATTATAGTGCGATCATCCCATTCCGTGTTAGGTTTTACAGTTCCTGCAAAACCAAAATATACAAAAAAAAATCCTCATACATAACTCTCAGAATCTTTACGTATTTACCAAGGACTCATTTCTTATTGAGTGCGAACCACATAACCTCTCAAAGAACGTCATATCATATTTAATTTTTCTTAAGATCATAAATACCATATGAGCGTTTGTCTCTTTATTCCTGTTTTTTCTTTTTATTAACTGCCTCATAATGAAAAATGCATCTGTCTTTGATCTGCTTTATACAAAGCCAAACTGATCATCGGATATTTGGGTTTCTTTACGTATCCGTCCATTAATTATTTTCTCCCATATTTTTATAATGCGACTAAATAGTTTGTTGACCCTGTAGTTTATTCATTGTTGTATATCATATATGTAATAGTTAGCTACTAAAAGATGCTGCTTTTTTATTTGTCTAGCATTAGTCCAATTTTTATAATTTTATTAAATAAATCTATTAGCCATCATGTTCTCACTCTCGTCATACTCTCCACACTTTCACATGAATATCATCTGGTCCAACTGCTTTTCTTTTCTTTATTTTTTTGCGAACCACTTCCTTGTTTGTTATTTTGGTGACCATTGCTGTTAGTTTCTTTATTGACTTAACTGGTTTTCAGTCAAATTCTTTATTTACTAAATTACGAAAGTACTTTTTTTATCTTTTTTTTTGATATCTTTATCGTAAAATAGTATTTTGTTATTTTTTATCTCGCACAGATTAAATTTGATTAAAATTTTTTGATTCCTTCGATATATGTTATGCCATTTTTTCTCCTTCCCTGGTATCAAGTTGATGATACAGATTTTATGAGCTTTTCTACTGTTGTTTCGCTACCTTTTTGGCGGTAGCAATAGCAAATAATACATCCATATCTAGTTTAAAAAATCTCCGCAGCTTGTACTTGAACAAAAAAACAGTAATTGATTTACAGTTAACTATCAAAGGTAAATTTGTAAGACCACAAGTAAATTTTATGACCATTAGGATCATTCACGGTTTTATACGAGACTCTTTAAATTTTTTTTAATGTTGATTACTAAAAACACTACATACTATATACACAAGATTTACATGTTCTCAAATATAATCATTTTATTTGCAGTTATTTGCTGAAGGTATAGCAAAAGTTATAAAATACTTTATTGCTGATAACCTACCATTGCTGGATCTCGTGAATAAAATCGAGGTTGCTTTATCATCAATAGCGAGAAATGCATTTAATGCAGCTATAAAAATCATCTTGAATGCGTGAGAATATGGCAAAATACCAAATGAAATGCTTAAGATGCGACACAGTTTTTGTCTAGATTATGTTAACGGTTTGAATAAACTTTTTATGAAATTTTTGGTTTTTTTTTTAATTTTCCTTATTGTACTTTTTTTATAAAAATTACAATAAATATCTTTTCATAATGTTTTAATCTCGATACAAGTGCTAAGTGAAAAATGGCTAATTCACGTAATTGCAAAAACAAAGTTTATAATATCATATAAATTAAAATAAGTTTTATTTTCAGCGATTTATTTCTTTTTTTGGTAAACTATACACAATTGTTTGATGATACGAGTTAAAAAAAATTGGAATTAAACTCATACCTGCTTTAGAAAAAAACATAGTTTTCAGAACAAAAGTTTCACTTAACCCATAATGTCTTACTAGGTAATTTAATTCACTTTAAGAGCACGTTAGACCTCTTAAGATCATCTTAAATTAAAAAATTAGTTTAATAAAATAAAGTTCTCAAAAAAACACAAAAAAACTTTTTAAAACTTATAAGACTATAGTATTTATAAAAATATAGTATAGTATAGTAATTATAAGAATTATAAGATTATAATAAGACTATAGTAATTTAAAAAACGTTATATTTGACTCACGATTATGGTATTATTATTCTTTTTTGAATCCTCAGTCCTTAGTCCTCACACACGGAGCAGAAACCTTAAATCTCACAAAAACATCAGCAGAAAAATTGAGGACACAACGAAAGATGGAGAGATCAATGCTTGGAATAAGCTTAAGAAATAGAATGAGAAACGAGGAAGTTCGTAGACGAACCGGAGTGGAAGACATTATCGAAAATATTACAAGGCAAAAATGGAGATGGGCAGTACATGTTGCAAGAATGAAAGACGACAGTTGGACAAAAAAATTGCTTGAGTGGAGACCACGGGCTGACAAGCGAAGCCGAGGAAGACCCCCAACGCGATGGACCGACGACCTCAAAAGAATCGTGACCAATTGGATAGCAGAGGCGCAGAACAGAAGCAGATGGAAAAGTCTAGAGGAGGCCTATGTTCAACAATGGACAACTCAGGGCTGATTGATGATGATTCTTTTTTGAGCTTTATTTGGTAGGAAAGTATAGTAACTCAGGTATAAATTTTAAGGCAATCAGTAAAACATTTGCATTCTATAATAAGTTTACTGACCCTCAATTAGGCAGGCGAAAACTATAGTAAGTTAAGTTACTATAGTCTTCGTTGCAAGAAGTAGCAGAAGGTATTGCAAGTTTGACTTACTATAGTTTTCACCGTAATTGTAGGTTGTTTTTTACATACTACTATAAAGATTTGAAGTAGCTGCTCTATGAAAATAGTAGCTGCTCAATGCAAAAAACTTGTGTGAAAAAGAATCATTAGATTCAAGTAAGCTTGTACATGCAAGTAACATGTACATTACAATCTATGAAACGACAACCAAGTTTATTTATGCCTGTAAAATAATTAACAAATATACCAGTGAATTTAGATATGTAGGTAGATCTTTTTTATTATGTATATATTTTAACAGGTTCTTTTTTAGAATCAGACGACTTTTCAATCACTAAATTTACTTGTGTTAGTGAAGTACCCATTATATCAGATGCATGAACCTCATCGTATGATACAATGTTAGTTCCCAGCAACCACTCCACAGACCAGCACATCATTGCTGATAACACCAACAGCTTTACTAGGAACGTGTCAGATAGTTTATATTTCGATTCCAATTATGAATCTGAACAAATGCCAGACTTATGACTCATCTAATATGCCAGGTACTGACCTCAAAAGTTAAATTCATGGTGTCAAGGTCAATAGAAGTATAAGAGGTCGGCTAGAAAAAACAGGTAGATAGCGTGTAAGAAATACAAGAGGGTGGCTTGATGTTAAGGCTAAGAAAGATCTAAACATAGGTATCGAACACAAAAACTGTAAGAGTCAACTTATTCCTGCCACACAGATAAAAAAATCCATGCAAAGAAGAGAGAAGATAAGTGAAGAAAATACAAAGATATTGTTTGATGAATTTTGAAATATAGGTGATCACACTAGACAATGGGATTAAATAGCAAGGTACGTTAAGAAAGTCAATAAAAAAGCAAGTCAGAAAAACAGACGACAATTCAAGATGAAATTTCTCTAGAAAATATATACTGGCTCTTAATAATAACGATATATCGGTTTGCAAAGCTATGTTTCTCAATACTTATGGAATATCCGAACAGTGGATAACAACCGCTTTAAGCAAAATTAGAAACAGTGGATCCTTTGAGGCAGATAGAAGAGCACGCCACAAGACCAAATAAAATTTGGTTCAATCTTGATTCCATTCTACATTGTCTCCTGATTTGTATTTCTAGATATCTGTACTTATCAAACTTTTCGTTGCATTTAACACGGAAATTATTGGTATTAGGTATCGCCACATTAATAAGTGTTGTTTGCCTGGTAAGTTTATTAACTATTATGAAATCCGGTCTATTATGTGCCACTCGTTGATCTATGAGCACAGTGCGGTCCCAGTATAGCTTGTAGTTGTCCTTTTAAAGCATTCTGTCAGGGACGTATTGATAATAAGGAAGATGGTTGGTTTGGAGAAGTCTCAGTTTGTCAGCTGGTTCATGATGGACAATCTTTCCTGCTTAGTCATGGCGTTCTTTATAATCAGTTCCGAAAAACCCCTGGCAGCCCCCGGTATGATGATGGATGGTTTCTTGGGCTTGGCGTATATATCGGCATTTGTTATTTTGGACTTGAGGATCTTTAACAATATATTTCAGGTAATTTTAAGTTGGAATAACCTGATCCTGAATGGCAAGTTGGAAACCCTCAGTCTCGGGAAATATCTTTCCTGACGTCAACCAATAGTTAGACGCTGTCTTGTCGACATATTCTTGGCTGATCACATTGAGATGTCGCCCACGAAAAAATTTACTCATCCAGGTGCGCATTTTTTCTTGCTTATTTAGGTGGTTTACGCGCATTTCTTGTTCCCTCAGTTTAAGCGGCGTTGTATCATCTACTGTGCAAATTGTTCGATGTAAAGTAGATGTCTCTGCCTGCACCTGAAAAAAAAATTGTTAAATTAGTTTTTATTCTTAATTAAATTCCTAAATTCAAATTGTTTATCCAATTGCTCACCTATGTCCATGAGTCCTCTTCCACCTTTATATCGCAGTAATGTTGTTCTCTCTACTACAATGCGTGGATTGTGTTTTGGCGCATTTGTGAGATGTGTTCTTACTAATGTTCTCCTCTAAAGACTCTATATCTGTTTTTGATTACTTTATAATATCAAATGAGTACCTTAGCGCGAAACAAGCCTACGTATTTAATGCCTTAAACAAATTTTTACTATTAAGATATGACCGATTTTTAATGTTCACGTTAGTTAAAACAAAAATATGTTAATATAAACGCATAACAATTACTACGTTCTAAATTAATTTAGAATAGATTTTTGAATCGATAAAAGTTCAAGAAGCAACTGGCGTATTGCGGAATAGATATGTCTTTTATTAAGCACAGTGGCGACTCTTACATTACACAAAATGGTCTGGCATTTGACAAAAAAATAGACAAAAAGAGAAATTCTTTTGACACCAGTATCTCAAAAAAAATATATGTATATATATATATATATATATATATATATATATATATATATATATATATATATATATATATATTGATTTATAGTATCAGCAATCGGTCAGGAAATAAAACTCTATTTGTTCAGTCTCAATATTTCGTCACGATTTTGTGACTTCTTCAGGAGAAAACTGTAAATTTATTAGAATAATTAATGATTATATGTAAACAAAATGAATATTTTAATACTTACAACTATAAGAATGAAAATTTAAATTTTTTTGACATATCTAAATAAATGACATATTTGTTTGATTTTATTAAGGAGTTATGGTAACCGCAATATGTTATAGAGTGAATTCCCGTTGTACAATTTTCAGCGAGTAGGTTAAAATAAACAATTATTACTATGACAGTATTATTCATTTTATAAAGTGGAAAGATGGAATTAATAGAATTGAGAAAGAATCAGGAACACGATAAATTGATCTATAAAATGTAATTGATGGTATGTAGTCAGTTACTGCAATACTGATATTTAGGAATGTAATAAAATTATAGGTACAGTTACTAGAGAATTACTAAGTTTGTGTTTAAAGGTTAAGATCTATCATATTATATATTGTTTAGTATGTTGCAGTAGATATTACTTAAATGATTGGTGTCTGTTTTATAATTGATAGATTCAGGAGTTTTATTAATGTGTACCATTTCAAGGAAAAGCCGATTTTTATAATTATCAACTTGTTCCAAGATTTTTACATTATTAAAGTCAAAGTTATGTCCTGTCTTCAAGTGGTGGTCCACTAAGGCACAAGAGTTTTTTTGTATGTTACAGTCACTTTTGTGATCTTTTAACTCCTTAATAAAATCAAACAAATATGTCATTTATTTAGATATGTCAAAAAAATTTAAATTTTCATTCTTATAGTTGTAAGTATTAAAATATTCATTTTGTTTACATATAATCATTAATTATTCTAATAAATTTACAGTTTTCTCCTGAAGAAGTTACAAAATAGTGACGAAATATTGAGACTGAACAAATAGAGTTTTATTTCCTGACCGATTGCTAATACTATAAATCAATATTTAAAACAGTACGGTCGAAAAAATAATTTGAAAAAAAATATATATATATATATATATATATATATATATATATATATATATATATATATATTGTTACCAATATCTCAAAGATATATTATCGGGAGAAGATCTCACCTAACGATTATGGATACTCAAGACAGTATATTCACATAATTCTGCTATGTCATGTTCGATTTCTATTTTAATTGTCACATTTAATTTATTACAAATTGTTTTATTAATATTTTATTGAACGTAAAATTTCAATATTTGTCCAGTATTGTCCATTGTTTTTATACCCTTAATCAACCATGAAATTAAAATATTTGAGTATAAAATATGGAACAAAATCAGAATCAATACACTCGTGTCTTCAAAATCAGAATCAATACACTCGTGTCTTCAAAACTAAGAAAATGAAGCTTAATTTAATTTTCTTTGTAGCCATCTGCATTTATGGTGTTCAATCACACGCTCTAGGAGAGTCTGAAGTCATTAATAAGTAAGTGTAAATTATAAACATGATCTTTTTGTTTTTTCTAACGTCATATTTTACAAAATGATTTGTCATAGGAATATATCAATATTCTCTTGCAATTAGATATACTCTGGCAGACCTTTTTTAAATTTCTCTTTAAAACATATTTAAATGCAACTTCGATGTATTCAGAAATTTCAGAACTACTATTTTAAATTTTGAAACTGTTTATTTAAGAGCCTTTTTCTACTATGCAGTCTAAATTTCTAATAAGTTTTTAATTTAAATAAGTATAAGCCAAAATTAAAGGTTAAAGTAAAGTAAAGTATTAAAGGTTTATTGACGTTAAAATTTATACTTCCAAAATCGTTCTCAAAATACAAACCATTTAACTAGTAATTACTTTAACATGCCACAAGAAAATAGCTTCAGAACATAAGTTGATTATTTCCAAAATAGGCAACATTTTGACTATTTTCCGCCGTGAATTCGACAGTGGATTTTGAAACGTGAAAATACGGTTTCTTAATTGGTTAATTGGGACACACTGCTAGACAAAAAGACCAACGTTGGAATACTACAATACAACATTGGAGACCTTACGAAAGTAAACGACCAAGAGGAAAACCACAGATGAGATGGGTTAATAATATTAAAAGAATAGTCGAAACAAATTGGAAATATGTTGCTCAGGATAGAGACCGATGGAAGGAGTTGGGAGAAGCCCATGTCCAAATATGGACGACAGAAAGCTAAGAAGAAGGAGAAGAATTGGTAAATGTTTGAGCTCATTATTGAGGATCCAGCAAAGTTTTCTAATTTATATTTTATTGTTTATCTATATTTATATTTTTAATCTGATCTCATAAATAACACTTATAACTCGTCGTAATTTATCATTTATAACTGATAAGTTTAAATTGATACAAATTAATTAACGTTTCCACATTATCTTTCAATCACTATTTTTTATTAGCCATCTTGTATCATGACACAAGTGTCAAAAGTACAGTAGCATGCTACTTTTTTCAATAAGTGTTCGAAGTTTTAATTTCAAACTAACAAGTGTTTACATCTATCGTTGTAGATGTGTCAACAGAAGTTGCTGATAGTTGAAGTATATATCTCTGATATAAATTGGTCATTGTTTACATTAGTTAAGATTTATATCTGACACAAATTTCATGCAATAAGTGTCAGGTTTAAATGTACCTTTATAGATAAAACTTAAAATAGTACAGTCTCTCTGATAATGTTAATATTAAATAATATAGTTACATAAGTTTTATATACTTATTTCTTATATATTTTTAGTGAAAGTGCTCAGGCTCTTTTGGAGGCCGTAAGAAAGTTGCTCGAAGTATCTAAAAACCCAGAACACGTAAGGAAACAGGTTATTGAACAGTAAGTAATTTGTTGTAATTTTTAACTTATTTACCGCAGATGTATAATATCATATCCAATATAGTTCATCTTGTGAGGCCGCTCCCACAGAAAAAATATTTCTGATTCAGTTTCTTTTGCAGATTCTCATTCAAAATGTCCCCTTTAAACAAGTATGAAATAAATTTATTAAACAATTTTTTGAAACAAAATATAAAACCGTTCTTGCTCTGCTTTGGAAAAGAGTTTTTAATGTATATTACATTATTTTAAATAGAAAAGGTCTTTTATCATTTTTTTTTAAAGTTGATATTTTTCGAGTTTTTTCGAAATTTAAATACCGAAAAATACAAAAATACGTAACTTTGAGGTTTGGAAACTCATGCTACTTTTGAGGTTGCCATGTACCTAACCTGAAAACAAGAATTTTAACGAAATTAGAAGATAGTTGATCACTATCTACCTTAGCAAACCATTTTAACGTAAGCAGAACAACAGTTTTTATTAATTAATAAAAGATGGAGAGAACAAGAAACTCTCGAAAGAAAGCAAGGTTCTGAAAGACCAAAAATATTTACCGCTCATGAAGATCGTACGCGTTTGAACACATTCGAAGAAAATCCTTTTGAAGATGCGAAATCTGTAAAAATTATGTCACAGTTTCCGGAAAGAAAGGTAACAACTTGGCGTAGATTTAAAGCATCGCGTCTTCGGTACCGAACTGCAGTAAAAAAACAAGCTCTTACACCACAACAGAAGTAATCAAGACTTATATTTGTGTTAAACTATCAGACATAAAATCCAGATTTTTGGGACAAAGTGTATAGACTAGATAATAATAGATTTATTTCTGATATTAAATGTTGATAAATATCTAGCAGCTGGTCATTTTAGCGCCAATGTATGGGGATGGATTTCATCTAGACGAATGGAAATGGTATGGCGTATTGATAGCATGTTTATTTGGCAGACTTACCTGAATATTCTGGAAAACATTATGTTTCCCAGTGTAGAATAGTTGTATCCGGAAAATACTTTTATTCTTCAAGATAATTGTCCTGTTTACACTGCAAATATAATAAACCAGTGACTCCAGAATAACAACATCGAAAGCATACCATGGCCCAGCTACAGTCCAGAATTAAACCCAATCTAGAATGTGTGTGGGTTATTACAAAACGGTTGTATCGGCGTAATTTTATACCTCAAAATGCTGAAGAGCTGTGGCACGGTATTCAACAGGTTTGGGAAAAGCTCTCTGAAGAAGACAATTTCATAGTTCCTTTTACGCAGATGGACCGAAGACTACAAGCTGTTATCAATGCTGATAGAGATATTACAAGATATTAATTTTATTTTTACATACCTAAATTTAGTAAAGTTTTGGTCTTCCAGACCCTCGCTTTCTTTCGAGAAGTTCTTGTTCCCTCCCTTTTTTTATTAATAGAAAAACGTGTTTGTGCTTATGTTAAAATGTTTTGCTTTCTCTGTTAGTGTCCAGTTATCTTTTAATTTGGTTACAATTCTTGCTTTTAATTTTTTGCTTATCTTTTTGAGTATTGAAAATCGCAATTTTGCACTTCTTTTAGTTTTCAATTGTGTATAACTCGAAAACGATCAAGTTTTTAGAAAAATCACAGAAGGCCTATTTTCTTTAAAATCATTCAAAAAAAGGCAAAATGAATTTTCACCGGGTCCAAAAAAAATTATTATTACAATTTGTTTAAAAAATTTTTTTAAAAGAATTTGAGTTTTTTTCTGGAGGACCTATTGAATCTTATTAAGGGATATCTTATGAAAGTAATAATGCAAAAAAGTCTCATAGATTAATCTCATAGACGAACCTGAGTTCTTGGCATTGTCTATAAATAATAAAATAGTTATTTATCGACTTTTTTTTCTAGTGTGAAAACTATAAAAGATACACTTACCATAAGTACTTCAGAACGTAGTCTTATCCCAGATCTGAAGCATTTGGTGGGAATCTTCTATCATGGATTGGGATCTGTAGTTAAACTATTATTGCCTCCTAATAAGGATCTCTTCGATGTAAGTATGGTTTTATTAAATATCGTGTACACTTCCAAGTATATTGATTTTTGTATAGGTTTAGGTACAAACATATCATTAACTATTAAAAAAAAAGTCCAGTATTCTATAACAAAATGAATCTTTGTGAAAATAACTGTTAAAAAATCTAAGTTTTGTATAATTTTGTTTATCCTAAGCTGTTTTAAAACTGGTCTTTATAAACTTTTAGCAATATAGCACTAAACAAGATTTAGAATGACAGAATCAAAAATTCTATAAGAATCACCCATATATAAGACTGGTTACTTACCAAAAGACTAACCACTATCAATATTCATCATACTTCTCAATAAATCCAACGCTAGGAAATGTGATTAATATTTGATAAGCCATGTACTTAAATTACTTCAAAGCCAAATTAAAAAAATACCTTCCCTTTCTACTACCCCAGCTATCTTTTAGATAGCAATCGGCTATCTAAAAGATAGCTGATTGCCTAGATCTTCGCACCCACGTCTCTTTCACGCCTTCGAAATATCCAGTGTTTTCTATTTCTCTCTATTTCTCACTCTGTGTTTGACTTATTTCCATCTAAGACTATTTCTTTTATGATCTGTTATTACAGTTATTCTTAAGCTATTATTTGGTCTTCTTCTTCTTCTTCTTCTTCTTCCCTGGTTAGTATTCGAGCGCCTGTCTGGTTATATTATTTTGGTCTTTTCATAGTGCATATCCAATTCATTTTCATTTCCTTCTTTTAATTATGACTGTTATTTTCTCTTGTTTGGTTCTTCTTCATAGTTCTACGTTTATAATTTTATAGCCAGTACATTTTTGGAGTGTTTCTTAATAATTTATTTATAAAGGTTTGTAATTTTTTGGTAGTTGTTTCTTCCTGTCTTCAAGATTCTGCGCTATATAATAACATAGTCTTAATACAGCTGGTACATATTTTGATTTTAAATTTTTGACGTTTGGAGTTCCACTTCGGAAATGTTTCTCAAACTACAAAAAAATTATTTGTATTTTTTTTTACCTTTCTTTATTCTTTAATGAAAGTCGTTTACCACAACCTTATGTAAAAGTTGTTGCATTCTGATTTTGTCATAGTTGATCTGAAAATTTAGGTCATAAGTTTCCTTTTTGGATTGATCATCATCATCATTCAATCTTCACTTATCCACTGCTGGACATAGATCTCCCTCATAATTTTCCATCTATTTCGATCTTGTGCCTCTTGCATCCAATTCCTATGACAATGTTTTAGATCGTCAGTCCAACGTGTTGGTGGACGACCTCTGCTTCGGTAGGCATCATCTCTTGGTCTTCATTTCAGTATCCGTTTTGTCCATCTATTATCTGTCATTCGAGCCACGTGACCTGTCCAGTTCCATTTCAGTGTTGCTACTCTCTCTAGTGCATCAGCCACTCCTGTTCCACTTGTCCCACTTGGCCCACTTGTCTCGTAGTGAAACGCCTAACATAGCACGCTCCATCGCCCTTTGATACACACGGATCTTTTGAACTGTTTTCCTTGTCATGGTCAACGTTTCCACACCGTAAGTTAACACTGGCAAAACACACTGATTAAACGTTTTTCTTTTACGGCATATTGGTATATCAGACGATTTGAAAATATGGTTCAGCTTGCCGAAGGCTGCCCAAGTCAGTCTTATACGACGGAGAAGCTCAACGGTTTGGTTATCTTTTCCTATGCGAATCTCATGACCTAGGTATTTATAGGCCATTACCTGGTCTATGGATCTTGTTCCTACGCATATATCTTCGCTGACTACAAGATTTTTCATCATCTGGGTTTTAGATATATTTATTTTCAATCCCCCTTCTAGCGAGGAAAGGTAGAGCTGATTTAAAAGTTCTTTGGCCTCATCTATCCTATCAGCTATTAGTACAATATCATCTGCAAACCTTAGATGGCTAAGCTTTTCTCCATTCATGTTTATGCCCTTGTCGGTCAGTTTTGCTCTTTTACATATATATTCCAAAAGCGTAGTGAACAGTTTTGGCGATATGGTGTCCCTACCACTCTAACACTGGCTGTTGCGTTTTGGTATATGTGTTTAATTATATTTATATACCGATAGTCAATTCGGCATTATGTCAAGGCTTCCAACATTTTTTGTTGATTTACGGTGTCGAATGCCTTTTCATAGTCGACAAATATTAAAGCTAGTGGTTTATTATATTCAGTGCATTTTTCTATAAGATTTTTTAATAACCAGTAGGTGATCGTTTGTTCCATAGCCCTTTCTAAAACCCGCCTGTTCTATGGGCTGATAAAATTCCAATTTATTTTCTAGTCGTTTCGTAATTATTTTGGATTATATAAATATAATTTCTTATCAACATAGCATACTATCAAGATTATTAAAAGTTGTTATGAACAAATTTTCTTAGTCTCGCCCTGTTTTAATACAGTTTGTGTTGATATTAGCTGCTTGAGAAATTTGGGTAGCGACGTTGATGTCATATTTTATTTTTTAGGCGGGAATAATTCTTTTATGAATTTCACATAGTACATATTCTTGATTTATGTTGTGATCGAACTATTTTCTGTTAGTATGAGTATTATCTAAACTTGATATTTAGTTTTTAGTTATAATGAAGCAACTTTAACTTTGAGAACTTGAACTGGTTTTTGACATTGATTCAATTTTACACTGAAGGATCATGATATCGGATTAATTTTGCAGTGTAGTCCTGTAGCAGCATATCCTCTTGCATTTTGCTACTAATGCGCCTTAAGATCATAGAAAGTGGTTTAAATGTATTGCTACATTCTTCACAGAATTACAACAGGATTCGTTTCTTGTTGTACTTCAAGAGAAAGTTGGTTAAACTCTTTTGATAGATAGGTTACACCACGACAACTATCATAAGCATCACTTCATTATGATAAACAGTATTTTTACATATATATATAGTATATATATAGTATAGTTTATTTTGAAAAATACACTATAAAGGACTTGTTCTGATCTTAAAGTAATTTTCTTGCTAATTTCAACAATCAGAAAATAATTTATGCAACTTATTCATTGAGTGCGTAGTAAATTTCAATATTGTTCCTATAAACAATATTAAACAATGTTTTAATTATATTACTACGCAAGTGAATCATTATCATTATCGTAAGTGGCTCGACA
Source organism: Diabrotica undecimpunctata (assembly GCF_040954645.1). Taxonomy (NCBI): domain Eukaryota; kingdom Metazoa; phylum Arthropoda; class Insecta; order Coleoptera; family Chrysomelidae; genus Diabrotica; species Diabrotica undecimpunctata. The sequence continues at coordinate 134,783,671 of NC_092806.1, forward strand.
ATCCATTGTGGATCTTGGCTTGCTCACAAAGAAGTCGCCACTCCTGTGGATTCCTGAAAACTTCCCTCTATTTTCTCACCCTTATAATCTGTAGGTCTTCTACCACATTATCAGTTTTTGTGCCCTCTGGTTTGAAAATGTTAATCTCTTCGTGTATTCGCGATCTGACTTTCTATCAATGTGTGCAGCCCATCTAAGTCTCTGCACTTTAACGAATTTCACAATATCTGGATCGGTGTATAACTGATACAGTTCAAAGTTGTATCTTCGACGCCATAGCCCATTTTCATTTACAGCGTCAAAAATATATTTAAGAATTTTTCTCTCAAAAATACCAAGAAGTCTTTCATCATTTTGAGATGAGGTCCACGTTTCAGCCCCTTATATCAAAACTGGTCTTATTAAGGTCTTGTATATATTAAGCTTTACTGCACATTTCATATTTTTATTTTTTAGATGTTTCTGAGATCGTGAATAGTTTTGTTTGCTATGCGATCTAAGATATGTGAATTCTTTGACTTGCTTATAGGTACAGTTGCTAATTTAAATTCTCTGTTGGATATTTTGGGGGTTTTTAGAAACCAACATATATTTGGTTTTCTCTTCCTTTACCACAGGTCCTAATTCACTTCCCGCGTCCGCAAGCCTTGTAAAACACTACACCATGCCTCTCATACTTCTACCCACTATAACTATATCGTCAGTAAATGCGAGTATTTGCGTCGATTTACTAAAAATAGTTTTACTTTTCCAAAGCAATATTAAAGAGGAGACACGCCAGCGCGTCTATTTATCTTATTTATTATTAGTGTAAGACCATTATTAATGTCAAACAACGTAGAATTTTCTCCTTTAATTCTAACGCATCAGCTTACATTTTGCATTGTTAGTTGGGTCAACTTAACTAACTTAGGTAGGATCCCAAAATCTATTATTGCATTATATAATACAGTTCTTATCACACTGTCATAGGCTGCTTTGCAGTCGACGAAGAGAAGATGTGTATTTATATTATATTTTTGTGACCTTTCTAAAATCTGCCTATCTGCTTGAATGTGTATTTGACTTTCCAGCAGTAAATCCGCATTGATATTGACCAACAATATCCTTGTAAAAAGTCTTTCAAATAACACATTGCCGAAGATTTTATACTCAGAAGCTAGTAGAATAATGCCCCTATAGTTCTTACACTCCAATTGATCACATTTTTTATGCAACGGACATATTATTCCCTAACGAATATTTCGCACTCATGATAAAACCAATGATTTCTTTTTTCTGACTTGGTTTTGCCCAATATTTCTGTAACACAATATCTCTTATATTTGCCCATAGTTGGTTAAAGTCTGCTTCTTCTTCTTAGTTTTCTGTCCTTATTTGATCTTTTATTTGCTGCCTGTATACATTAGCAATGGCGGAATCTTTTAGTTTATTAATGTCGATTTTTTCTCTCCATTTCCCGATCTCCTTTTTTAAATTGGATATTCTTTCTTTAAATCGTGCTCTTACTAAACAGTGATCACTATCTTTATTTGCGCCTCTAAAAGACCTAACACCTAATAAGTTAGAGTAGCGTCTTGCATCGACGATTATAACATCTATTTGGTTAATCGTTTCATTATCAGGAGATTTGCAAGTTTCCTTATGTATATCCTTATGGGAAATCTGTTCTGTTTCATTCTGAGACCGTTATGATAAGAGTCTACATGTGGGCTCTCTTTTCCGATGGTGGGCGAAAATATATTCTCTTTTCTGACTTGGGCATTAGAGTCTCCTGCTATTATTTTAATGTCATTTTTGAGTACTCATCATACTCTCGGTCTAATGCCTCATAGGACATGTCTTTTTCATCATTCTCTTTTTCTTCCTTTGGAATATGGATGCTAATAATGCTAGTATTTGCGAACTACACTTTAAGTCTTATTCGACATGTCTTATGATCAATAGCTTTGAAATAATATTAACCTGAAAAAACATATTATTAAAATGTTTAAAAAACAAACGAGTGAGTGAAAACATTAGTAAACCACCAATAGAATTATATTGCTGTTTAAAGGCTACTCAAAAAAAACTTTTCTTAAAATATTTATTACTCAAGATGATCTAGACAAGCAAGGTATAATCTGTTATTAAATACATTCATTTTATTTACAGGTCTCCGCTGAAGCTGCACAGAAATTTGTACGGTACTTTGTTCACGACAACCAACCATTGCTAGAACTCTTGGACAAACTCATCCTTGCTGGATCAAATATAGCAAGAGTATCAATTAATAGTGCATTAGAGATCCTTTTAGGACCTTTGAATAATGACCCATGATAATCTGAATTTTGAATAATTTTATTGTAATCACCATATACTTTTTCCTGTTATGATAAAATTCTATAAACTTAATAAATGTTCTTATACCTAATAACGACAATTATTTCACTAAATGTTAATAAGTTGACGTCTAGATTTTAAGACATTATTAGAAATACCAGATTATCAGAATTTGTGACAAATTCGCGTATAATCCCAATTATAATAACATGAACGGACCATTTAAAAAGTTTAATAAACAAATATTTTAGAATAGAAATAAACATGGGAAAACCAACTTTTAAAATTTCTGGAAGTCTACTTATTAGACATATCCACATCTTATTACACATTATTATATTATAACAATTATTTTAATAAAAACATACCCTTGTACCGACAGAGGATCAAATTACAAACCAGTAGTGACCAAAATTAGGCTGAAAATGAAAATAGTAAAAACAGATGCACAAAGTGATACAAGTAGATTAAGGAACATGGTTGACACAATAAATCAATAATCGATTCTTCTTCTTATTGCGCCATCTCCTTTCCAAATTTGGCGATTAAAATGACAATTGTAGCTTTGGAAACTACTGCACGAAAGATTTATGTGGATGAGCGGTCAAACCATCCCCTCAGGTCTTTCAGTTACGAGTTCTGGCGTCTTCCAACTAACATTTTGCCCTACACTTTACTTTTCAATTTTTTTTGTTTACTCATGCGCCGAATTACCTCAAAAATGGTAACTTTTTGTGCATGGAATTTTTAGCATTCATCTGCATACATACATTTCAAAGGCGTCTATTCTTTTTTTTTATTCAGAGTCCATTGTCCAACTTTTAGAATCATACAGAAAAAACGTAACATCTGATCATTCGAGTTTTGAGCTCTAGACTAAGGTCTGATCTTGTAAAAAATGTTTTTATGTTTATGAGTGTTTTCCTCGCTTGTTCGATTCTTGACAGGATTTCTTTTTTTGGGTTACGCTACCTGTTAATATTATCTGCTCCCAAATAGTTTATGGAAGTTGCCTGTTCTACTATGTGTCAGTGGACGTACAAATGTAGATGTAGCGAGTAGATACTCTTGTACGAACCTGCTATGAGATAGATCTACTTCAGGTATGCAACCCTGCCCACGCGAGCCATGGCTATCCCCAACCCGTGTCGGGGGAAGACATTTCACCATTCCAAGATCCCTAACAAAAACAAATAAATCCTCTCACATATTCATTCCCAAGAACTAAACCTCACACGAAAGAAAAATCAGTGGGGAAGGCAACGAAAATCCACCCCAATTAACTTTCCCTGGTATAATCACACTAGATCAAGTCAATATAGAAACGGCCCTTGGTCCCGGGCACCCCTTAAGTGGAGAGAGGTTGCTAAGAATCCCCCGGTTGCCACAAATATTTAGATTTAAGCATAATAAAAAGATTGGTACATGGAATGTACGAAGTTTATTCCAGGCCGGAAAAGTGAATAACGTAATCAAAGAAATACGAAGACTCAACATTGACATACTTAGATGCAGTAAAGTTAGATGGTCCAAATTACGCCAGTGCGAAATAGAACATCACACAATATACTACTGTGGATATACTACAGCATCAGTTAACGTGAACATTATTCAAGCATATACTCTAACTTAGGAAAGCTCAGAGCAGGAAATAGAAATATTCTATGAAGAATTGTAAGAATCCCTAAAACATACCAAAAAACAAGGAGTGAATATCCTGCTAGGAGATTTCAACGCAAAGTAGGCAAAAGATATGTTGGCAAAGCTGTGGGACACTTTCGACTAGGAACGCGAAATGATAGAGGAGACCGCCTTGTTCAGTTCTGCCAGGAAACGGATAGTGCAATAATGAACACCTTTTTCCGATTATCACCTCGAAGACTATACACCTGGAAATTTCCAGCTGACTCTTCAAAAAAAATATATTAGAAGCCAGATTGACTACATCATCATCAACAAACAATTTCAGAATTCCGTAAAATTCGCAAAAACATATCCGGGAGCAGATGTTCCATCAGACCATAATATTTTACTAGGACTTTTCAAACTCCACATGAAAAAAGTCCATAAAGGAAAAGCACAAAAACGTCCGGACATCCATAACTTAAAAGATAAAACCAGAAGAGAAGAAGTCAAAGAGGAGATCAATAACAAAATAAACAGCATAGTAATCTTAGATATTAATCAAGAAAATATGAGTGTGGATGATATGTTGAATAAAATCAAAAATATCCGTAATTCAGTGGTAGATAATAAACTGAAACCAGAATACAATATAAAGACACAGCCATCGATAAGACAAAAAATATTAGAGGTAATGGAAGAACGAAGAAAACACAGAAATAAGAATGAGGAAAGAGTGAGTGGAAAGAGGTGAGAAGATCTCACCTAACGATTGTGGATACTCAAGACAGTATGTGCACATAATTCTGCTATGTCATGTTCGATTTCTATTTTAATTGTCACATTTAATTTATTATACATTGTTTTATTAATATTTTATTGAACGTAAAATTTCAATATTTGTCCAGTATTGTCCATTGTTTTTATACCCTTAATCAACCATGAAATTAAAATATTTGAGTATAAAATATGGAACAAAATCAGAATCAATACACTCGTGTCTTCAAAACTAAGAAAATGAAGCTTAATTTAATTTTCTTTGTAGCCATCTGCATTTATGGTGTTCAATCACACGCTCTAGGAGAGTCTGAAGTCATTAATAAGTAAGTGTAAATTATAAACATGATCTTTTTGTTTTTTCTAACATCATATTTTACAAAATGATTTGTCATGTGGGAATATATCAATATTCTCTTGCAATTAGATATACTCTGGCAGGCCTTTTTTAAATTTCTCTTTAAAACATCTTTAAATGCAATTTCGATGTATTCAGAAATTTCAGAACTACTATTTTAAATTTTGAAACTGTTTATTTAAGAGCCTTTTTCTACTATGCAGTCTAAATTTCTAATAAGTTTTTAATCCAAGTGGGAATAAGCCACAATTAAAGATTAAAGTACGTTTATTGACATTTTAATTTCCACTTCGGAAATCGTTCTCAAAATACAAACCATTTAAATAGTAATTACTTTAACATGCCACAAGAAAATAGCTTCAGAACAATATTCTCATAAGTTGATTATTTCCAAAATATTCAACATTTTGACTATTTTATTACATAACACAGAAAACATAAATGTATTTTGCGGATACTTAACGCTTTTATCTGATATTATATTTCATTGTAAAGAAAAAACATCCGCCGTGAATTCGACAGTGGATTTTGAAACGTGAACATACGGTATCTTAATTGGTTAATTGGGACACACTGCCAGACAAAAAGACCAACGTTGGAATACTACAATACAACATTGGAGACCTTACGAAAGTAAACGACCAAGAGGAAAACCACAGATGAGATGGGTTAATGATATTAAAAGAATAGTCGAAACAAATTGGAAATATGTTGCTCAGGATAGAGACCGATGAAAGGAGTTGGGAGAAGCCTATGTCCAAATATGGACGACAGAAAGCTAAGAAGAAGGAGAAGAATTGGTTAATCTTTGAGCTCATTATTGAGGATCCAGCAAAGTTTTCTAATTTATATTTTATTTTTTATCTATATTTATATTTTTAATCTGATCTCATAAATAAAACTTATAACTCGTCGTAATTTATCATTTATAACTGATAAGTTTAAATTGATACAAATTAATTAACGTTTCCACATTAGCTTTCAATCACTCTTTTTTATTAGCCATCTTGTATCATGACACAAGTGTCAAAAGTACAGTAGCCTGCTACTTTTTTCAATAAGTGTACAAAGTTTTAATTTCAAACTAACAAGTGTTTACATCTATCGTTGTAGATGTGTCAACATAAGTTGCTGATAGTTGAAGTATATATCGCTGATATAAATTGGTCATTGTTTACATTGGTTAAGATTTATATCTGACACAAATTTCATGCAATAAGTGTCAAGTTTAAATGTACCTTTATATATAAAACTTAAAATAGTACAGTCTCTCTGATAATGTTAATATTAAATAATATAGTTACATAAGTTTTATATACTTATTTCTTATATATTTTTAGCGAAAGTGCTCAGGCTCTTTTGGAGGCCGTAAGAAAGTTGCTCGAAGTATCTAAAAACCCAGAACACGTAAGGAAACAGGTTGTTGAACAGTAAGTAATTTGTTGTAATTTTTAACTTATTTACCGCAGATGTATAATATCATATCCAATATAGTTCATCTTGTGAGGCCGCTCCCACAGAAAAAATATTTCTGATTCAGTTTCTTTTGCAGATTCTCATTCAAAACGTCCCCTTTAAACAAGTATGAAATAAATTATTTAAACAATTTTTTGAAACAAAATATAAAACCGTTCTTGCTCTGCTTTGGAAAAGAGTTTTTAATATATATTACATTATTTTAAATAAAAAAGGTCTTTTATCATTTTTTTTAAAGTTGATATTTTTCGAGTTTTTTCCAAATTTAAATACCGAAAAATACAAAAATACGTAACTTTGAGGTTTGGAAACTCATGCTACTTTTGAGGTTGCCACGTACCTAACCTGAAAACAAGAATTTTAACGAAATTTGAAGATAGTTGATCACTATCTGCCTTAGCAAACCATTTTAACGTGAGCAGAACAACAGTTTTTATTAATTAATAAAAGATGGAGAGAACAAGAAACTCTCGAAAGAAAGCAAGGTTCTGAAAGACCAAAAATATTTACCGTTCATGAAGATCGTACGCGTTTGAACACATTCGAAGAAAATCCTTTTGAAGATGCGAAATCTGTAAAAATTATGTCACAGTTTCCGGAAGAACTTGGCGCAGATTTAAAGCATCGCGTCTTCGGTACCGAACTGCAGTAAAAAAACAAGCTCTTACACCACAACAGAAGTAATCAAGACTTATATTTGTGTTAAACTATCAGACATAAAATCAAGATTTTTGGGACAGAGTGTATAGACTAGATAATAATAGATTTATTCCTGATATTAAATGTTGATAAATATCGAGCAGCTGGTCATTTTAGCGCCAATGTATGGGGATGGATTTCATCTAGACAAATGGAAATGGTATGGCGTATTGATAGCATGTTTATTTGGCAGACTTACCTGAATATTCTGGAAAACATTATGTTTCCCAGTGTAGAATAGTTGTATCCGGAAAATACTTTTATTCTTCAAGATAATTGTCCTGTTTACACTGCAAATATAATAAACCAGTGACTCCAGAATAACAACATCGAAAGCATACCATGGCCCAGCTACAGTCCAGAATTAAACCCAATCTAGAATGTGTGTGGGTTATTACAAAACGGTTGTATCGGCGTAATTTTATACCTCAAAATGCTGAAGAGCTGTGGCACGGTATTCAACAGGTTTGGGAAAAGCTCTCTGAAGAAGACAATTTCATAGTTCCTTTTACGCAGATGGACCGAAGACTACAAGCTGTTATCAATGCTGATAGAGATATTACAAGATATTAATTTTATTTTTACATACCTAAATTTAGTAAAGTTTTGGTCTTCCAGACCCTCGCTTTCTTTCGAGAAGTTCTTGTTCCCTCCCTTTTTTATTTATAGAAAAACGTGTTTGTGCTTATGTTAAAATGTTTTGCTTTCTCTGTTAGTGTCCAGTTATCTTTTAATTTGGTCACAATTCTTGCTTTTAATTTTTTGCTTATCTTTTTGAGTATTGAAAATCGCAAGTTTGCACTTCTTTTAGTTTTCAATTGTGTATAACTCGAAAACGATCGAGTTTTTAGAAAAATCACAGAAGGCCTATTTTGTTTAAAATCATTCAAAAAAAGGCAAAATGAATTTTCACCGGGTCCAAAAAAAATTATTGTTACAATTTGTTTAAAAAAATTTTTTAAAAGAATTTGAGTTTTTTTCTGGACGACCTATTGAATCTTATTAAGGGATATCTTATGAAAGTAGTAATGCAAAAAAGTCTCATAGATTAATCTCATAGACGAACCCGAGTTCTTGGCATTGTCTATAAATAATAAAATAGTTATTTATCGACTTTTTTTTCTAGTGTGAAAACTATAAAAGATACACTTACCATAAGTACTTCAGAACGTAGTCTTATCCCAGATCTGAAGCATTTGGTGGGAATCTTCTATCATGGATTGGGATCTGTAGTTAAACTATTATTGCCTCCTAATAAGGATCTCTTCGATGTAAGTATGGTTTTATTAAATATCGTGTACACTTCCAAGTATATTGATTTTTGTATAGAGGTTTAGGTACAAACATATCATTAACTATTAAAAAAAAAAGTCCAGTATTCTATAACAAAATGAATCTTTGTGAAAATAACTGTTAAAAAATCTAAGTTTTGTATAATTTTGTTTATCCTAAGCTGTTTTAAAACTGGTCTTTATAAACTTTTAGCAATATAGCACTAAACAAGATTTAGAATGACAGAATCAAAAATTCTATAAGAATCACCCATATATAAGACTGGTTACTTACCAAAAGACTAGCCACTATCAATATTCATCATACTTCCCAATAAATCCAACGCCAGGAAATGTGATTAATATTTGATAAGCCATGTACTTAAATTACTTCAAAGCCAAATTAGGAAAATACCTTCCCTTTCTACTACCCCAGCTATCTTTTAGATAGCAATAGGCTATCTAAAAGATAGCTGATTGCCTAGATCTTCGCACCCACGTCTCTTTCACGCCTTCGAAATATCCAGTGTTTTCTATTTCTCTCTATTTCTCACTCTGTGTTTGACTTCTCTCCATCTAAGACTATTTCTTTTATGATCTGTTATTACAGTTCTTTTCAAGCTATTATTTGGTTTTCTTCTTCTTCTTTTTCCCTGGTTAGTATTCGAGCGCCTGTCTGGTTATATTATTTTGGTCTTTTCTTAGTGCATATCCAATTCATTTTCATTTCCTTCTTTTAATTATGATTGTTATTTTCTCTTGTTTGATTCTTCTTCATAGTTCTACGTTTATTATTTTATAGCCAGTACATTTTTGGAGTGTTTCTTAATAATTTATTTATAAAGGTTTGTAATTTTTTGGTAGTTGATTCTTCCTGTCTTCAAGATTCTGCGCTATACAATAACATACTCTTAATACAGCTGTTACATATTTTGATTTTAAATTTTTGACGTTTGGAGTTCCACTTCGGAAATGTTTCTCAAACTACAAAAAAATTTTTTGTATTCTTTCTTTATTCTTTAATGAAAGTCGTTTACCACAACCTTATGTAAAGGTTGTTGCATTCTGATTTTGTCATAGTTGATCTGAAAATTTAGGTCATAAGTTTCCTTTTTGGATTCATCATCATCATCATTCAATCTTCGCTTATCCACTGCGGGACATAGATCTCCCTCATAATTTTCCATCTATTTCGATCTTGTGCCTCTTGCATCCAATTCCTATGACAACGTTTTAGATCGTCAGTCCAACGTATTGGTGGACGACCTCTGCTTCGGTAGGCATCATCTCTTGGTCTCCATTCCAGTATCCGTTTTGTCCATCTATTATCTGTCATTCGAGCCACGTGACCTGCCCAGTTCCATTTCAGTGTTGCTACTCTCTCTACTGCATCAGCCACTCCTGTTCTTTGTCTTAGCTGGCGATTTGGGATCTTGTCTCGTAGTGAAACGCCTAACATAGCACGCTCCATCGCCCTTTGATACACACTGATCTTTTGAACTGTTATCCTTGTCATGGTCAACGTTTCCATACCGTAAGTTAACATTGGCAAAACACACTGATTAAACGTTTTTCTTTTACGGCATATTGGTATATCAGACGATTTAAAAATATGGTTCAGCTTGCCGAAGGCTGCCCAAGTCAGTCTTATACGACGGAGAAGCTCAACGGTTTGGTTATCTTTTCCTATGCGAATCTCATGACCTAGGTATTTATAGGCCATTATCTGGTCTATGGATCTTTTTCCTACGCATATATCTTCGCTGACTACAAGATTTGTCATCATCTGGGTTTTAGATATATTTATTTTCAATCCCCCTTTTAGCGAGGAAAGGTAGAGCTGATTTAAAAGTTATTTGGCCTCATCTATCCTATCAGCTATTAGTACAATATCATCTGCAAACCTTAGATGGCTAAGCTTTTCTCCATTTATGTTTATGCCCTTGTCGGTCAGTTTTACTCTTTTACATATATATTCCAAAAGCGTAGTGAACAGTTTCAGCGATATGGTGTCCCCTGGCGTACTCCACGTTGTATCGGGAATTTCTGGGTTTGACGATCACCCACTCTAACACTGGCTGTTGCGTTTTGGTATATGTGTTTAATTATATTTATATACCGATAGTCAATTCGGCAATCTGTCAAGGCTTCCAACATTTTTTGTTGATTTACGGTGTCGAATGCCTTTTCATAGTCGACAAATATTAAAGCTAGTGGTTTATTATATTCAGTGCATTTTTCTATAAGATTTTTTATTACCAGTAGGTGATCGTTTGTTCCATAGCCTTTTCTAAAACCCGCCTGTTCTATGGGCTGATAAAATTCCAATTTATTTTCTAGTCGTTTCGTAATTATTATGGATTATATAAATATAATTTCATATCAACATAGCATTCTATCAAGATTATTAAAAGAGAACACTTGTTATGAACAAATTTTCTTAGTCTCGCCCTGTTTTAATACAGTTTGTGTTGATATTAGCTGCTTGAGAAATTTGGGTAGCGACGTTGATGTCATATTTTATTTCTTAGGCGGGAATAATTTTTTTATGAATTTCACATAGTATATCTTCTTGATTTATGTCGTGATCGAACTATTTTCTGTTAGTATGAGTATTATTCTAAACTTGATATTTAGTTTTTAGTTATAATGAAGCAACTTTAACTTTGAGAACTTGAACTGGTTTTTGACATTGATTCAATTTTACACTGAAGGATCATGATATCGGATTAATTTTGCAGTGTAGTCCTGTAGCAGCATATCCTCTTGCATTTTGCTAATAATGTGCCTTAATATCATAGAAAGTGGTTTAAATGTATTGTTACATTCTTCACAGAATTACAACAGAATTCGTTTCTTGTTGTACTTCAAGAGAAAGTTGGTTAAACTCTTTTGATAGATAGGTTACACCACGACAACTATCATAAGCATCACTTCATTATGATAAACAGTATTTTTACATAGATATAGTTTATTTTGAAAAATACACTATAAAGGACTTGTTCTGATCTTAAAGTAATTTTCTTGCTAATTTCAACAATCAGAAAATAATTTATGCAACTTATTCATTGAATGCGTAGTAAATTTCAATATTGTTCCTATAAACCCAATGTTTTAATTATATTACTACGCAAGTGAATCATTATCATTATCGTAAGTGGCTCGACAATCCATTGTGGATCTTGGCTTGCTCACAAAGAAGTCGCCACTCCTGTGGATTCCTGAAAACTTCCCTCTATTTTCTCACCCTTATAATCTGTAGGTCTTCTACCACATTATCAGTTTTTGTGCTCTCTGGTTTGAAAATGTTAATCTCTTCGTGTATTCGCGATTTGACATTCTATCAATGTGTCCAGCCCATCTAAGTCTCTGCACTTTAGCGAATTTCACAATATCTGGATCGGTGTATAACTGATACAGTTCAAAGTTCTATCTTCGACGCCATAGCCCATTTTCATTTACAGCGTCAAAAATATATTTAAGAATTTTTCTCTCAAAAATACCAAGAAGTCTTTCATCATTTTGAGATGAGGTCCACGTTTCAGCCCCTTATGTCAAAACTGGTCTTATTAAGGTCTTGTATATATTAAGCTTTACTGCACATTTCATATTTTTATTTTTTAGATGTTTCTGAGATCGTGAATAGTTTTGTTTGCTATGCGATCTAAGATATGTGAATTCTTTGACTTGCTTATAGGTACAGTTGCTAATTTAAATTCTCTGTTGGATATTTTGGGGGTTTTTAGAAACCAACATATATTTGGTTTTCTCTTCCTTTACCACAGGTCCTAATTCACTTCCCGCGTCCACAAGCCTTGTAAAACACTACACCATGCCTCTCATACTTCTGCCCACTATAACTATATCGTCAGTGAATGCGAGTATTTGCGTCGATTTATTAAAAATAGTTTTTTTCCAAAGCAATATTAAAGAGGAGACACGCCAGCGCGTCTATTTATCTTATTTATTATTAGTGTAAGACCATTATTAATGTCAAACAACGTAGAATTTTCTCCTTTAATTCTAACGCATCAGCTTACATTTTGCATTGTTCGTTGGGTCAACTTAACTAACTTAGGTAGGATCCCAAAATCTATTATTGCATTATATAATGCAGTTCTGTTCACACTGTCATGGGCTGCTTTGCAGTCGACGAAGAGAAGATGTGTATTTATATTATATTTTAGTGACCTTTCTAGAATCTGCCTATGTACTTTCCAGCAGTAAATCCGCATTGATATTGACCAACAATATCCTTGTAAAAAGTATTTCAAATAATACATTGCCGAAGATTTTATACGCAGAAGCTAGTAGAGTAATGCCCCTATAGTTCTCACACTCCAATTGATCACCCTATTTATGCAACGGACATATTATTCCCTAACCAATATTTCGCACTCATGATCAAACCAATGATTTTTTTTCTGACTTGGTTTTGCCCAATATTTCTGTAACACAATATCTCTTATATTTGCCCATAGTTGGTTAAAGTCTGCTTCTTCTTCTTAGTTTTCTGTCCTTATTTGATCTTTTTTTTGCTGCCAGTATACATTAGCAATGGCGGAATCTTTTAGTTTATTATTGTCGATTTTTTCTCTCCATTTCCCGATCTCCTTTTTTAAATTGAATATTCTTTCTTTAAATCGTGTTTTTACTAAACAGTGATCACTATCTATATTTGCGCCTCTAAAAGACCTAACACCTAATAAGTTAGAGTAGCGTCTTGCATCGACGATTATAAGATCTATTTGGTTAATCGTTTCATTATCAGGAGATTTGCAAGTTTCCTTATGTATATCCTTATGGGGAAATCTGTTCTGTTTCATTCTGAGACCTTTATCATAAGAGTCTACATGTGAGCTCTCTTTTCCGATGGTGGGCGAAAATATATTCTCTTTTCTAACTTGGGCATTAGAGTCTCCTGCTATTATTTTAATGTCATTTTTGAGTACTCATCATACTCTTGGTCTAATGCTTTTTCATCATTCTCTTTTTCTTCCTTTGGAGTATGGATGCTAATAATGCTAGTATTTGCGAACTACACTTTAAGTCTTATTCGACATGTCTTATGATCAATAGCTTTGAAATAATATTAACCTGAAAAAACATATTATTAAAATGTTTAAAAAACAAACGAGTGAGTGAAAACCTTAGTAAACCACCAATAGAATTATATTGCTGTTTAAAGGCTACTCAAAAAAAACTTTTCTTAAAATATTTATTACTCAAGATGATCTAGACAAGCAAGGTATAATCTGTTATTAAATACATTCATTTTATTTACAGGTCTCCGCTGAAGCTGCACAGAAATTTGTACGGTACTTTGTTCACGACAACCAACCATTGCTAGAACTCTTGGACAAACTCATCCTTGCTGGATCAAATATAGCAAGAGTATCAATTAATAGTGCATTAGAGATCCTTTTAGGACCTTTGAATAATGACCCATGATAATCTGAATTTTGAATAATTTTATTGTAATCACCATATACTTTTTCCTGTTATGATAAAATTCTATAAACTTAATAAATGTTCTTATACCTAATAACGACAATTATTTCACTAAATATTAATAAGTTGACGTCTAGATTTTAAGACATTATTAGAAATACCAGATTATCAGAATTTGTGACAAATTCGCGTATAATCCCAATTATAATAACATGAACGGACCATTTAAAAACTTTAATAAACAAATATTTTAGAATAGAAATAACCATGGAAAAACCCAACTTTTAAAATTTCTGGAAGTCTACTTATTAGACATATTCACATCTTATTACACATTATTATATTATAACAATTATTTTAATAAAAACATACAGTTTTTATTAAAATACCGACAGAGGATCAGATTACAAACCAGTAGTGACCAAAATTAGGCTGAAAATGAAAATAGTAAAAACAGATGCACAAAGTGATACAAGTAGATTAAGGAACATGGTTGACACAATAAATCAATAATCGATTCTTCTTCTTATTGCGCCATCTTCTTTCGAAGGTTGGTGATTAAAATGACAACTGTAGCTTTGGAAACTACTGCACGAAAGATTTATGTGGATGAGCGGTCAAACCATCCCCTCAGGTCTTTCAGTTACGAGTTCTGGCGTCTTCCAAAACATCCAAACGATTAGAAACCTTCTAAATGCGGTGCTACCGTGACATACTCAGAATTTTCTATATCCATCATGTCACAAACAACACCGTGATCCAACGTATGAATAAAGATCTGGAAATTATGCGTATCGAGAAAATCAGAAAGATAACATACTTAGGGCATGTGATGCGCAAGAACATCAGACAGTGGCCAGGAATGACTACCATACATCTATTTACAGCAGCTGTCAACAAAGTTGTACGGACCAACGTGATTGCCAACATCCACAGAGGATAGGCACTAAAGAAGAAGAAGAAGTACAAATGTACGTTTGTTGGTATCTTTGAAAATACTAGAATTTTAGTTTTGGAAGTATATAGATGTAAACCAAACATTTTGCTATGGCGAACTACTGTATTTATTATATTTTGTAGTTCTTGTGCGTTGCTTGCTATTAGGATGGTATTATCAGCGTAAATGATGTTGTCTATGCTGGTTACGTTAATCTTGAATCCACCTTAAACCCCGTCTAATGCATCTCTGAATATAAATTCCGAATACAAATTAAATAATAGTGGTGATAAGACGCAACCTTGTCGTACTCCTCGTAGGATTCTTATATCTTTGGATGTTGTGTGCTCTATTTCATTTGTTGCCGTTTGGTGCCAATGTAGTTCTAAGACAATTCACAAGACTTGATCCTCAATTCGAGTTGTTTTCAGATAAACAACTGCAACATACCAGCAAAAGACAAAGACGCTATCTTAACTATGCTTAAATTCTGTCTTGATCAGGACTTCTTCCAATTTAATTAAAAAATATATAAACTACCACAGGTTTAGCAATGGGATATTCATTATCACCTTTTCTAGCTGATATTTTTTTAGACAGCTTAGAACAGAAATTTGTTCACAACAATAGAAAAATAGTTTTTTGGTCAAGATATGTTGATGATTGTATAGCTCTAACCTCTCTAGGTCTAGGGAACCCAAGATGACGCTTTACAGATTTTCTTCTTCTTCTTCTGGTTCCTATCCGTTTCGGATGTTGGAAATCATATTGGCAAGTATGACCTTGCTCGCCGCGGCTCAAAACAGCTCCGTTGAGGTTTTCTGAAACCATGTTCTTAAATTCCGCAGCTATGATATTCTCCTTCTACCGAGTCCTCGCTTACCTTTGACTTTACCTTGCAGTATAGACTGCAGCAGGGAGTAACGGTGCTGATTTCTCATAACGTGTCCCAGATATTGCAATTTTATGCGTTTGATCGTAAACACAATCTCTGGTTCCTTCTTCATTCTTTCTAGAACTTCCTTGTTCGTGATCCTTGCTGTCCATGATATTCTTAGCATTCTTCTATAAAGCCACATCTCAAATGCTTTAAGTTTTTTAATAGTGGTGTCTGTAAGCGTCCATGCCTTCGCCCCGTACAACAACACAGAGAAAACATAGCATCTCAAATGTCTCATTTTTGTATCTAGGGATATGTTGTGACTTTTAAAGATGGCGCTCATTTTGTTAAAGACCGTTCTTCCAATCTCTTCAGCTTCTCTGCCAGCTGTTGCCTCATCCCACATGTAGAAATACCCCTGGAAGGGATACAAACTATGGATGCTGAAATTGTAACAAAACAACTTCTTTTTGTAAAAGGTTGGCCCTGATTTAGGTGTTGACAGAGCCTGCTGAAGATCGAATTCTATAGTATAAATTCCATCAGATGTTGAGGCTTCCAGACTCGCTTCTTTTATGGCATCTTCGTCAGCTTTGGCTTTTCGGTGATGCAATTCTTGTTTAAATGTTTACTCTTGTATAGCGCCTTCATCAGTTTTTGAAGCGGCATTCTTAAGAGCGACGTTTATGCTGTCACAAACACCGCAGGTATCTGTTTTGGGTTTTGAAACTTAATATTAAATAGGGAACTTGCACATTTTTTTTTTATTATATAATAACGTTCAGTTTCATTTAAAAATAAGATTTCCAAAATTTCACGCCTCAAAAACTCATAATGACTTAGCAATTCAAATTTAAAATCTTCCCTGTATAAAAATCATTTCAAACGATCGAAAAAGCGCGCGAACCCTTGTGACGTCACTTAGTGGTATTGTCTGTATGTCAGGTCGTCAGGTCTCCTGTCTTGTATAAAAGCATTATAAAAGTATAAACTATTTTGTTTATATTGGTGTTTGATACAGTTTTTGAAGAGAGAGTGTTGAATTGTGTGTGTTTTTACTATGGAAAGTAAAAGTAAATACTACAAGTGTTGTTTAGTACCATTGTGTAAAAGTACAACCATTAAAACCCCCAACAAAATATTTATTAGATTACCAGTCGATAAAAAACGGCGTTTAAACTGGTTACGTGCCTGTCGAAGGGATATTTCAGTTACTGCTCAAGCTCTTCATGTATGTGAAGATCATTTTAATGTAAGTATTTAATATCTGTTGTCTGCTTAATAGTTTTCTTTAAACAAATAATCATGTGTTTTTTTGATAGAACTCTTGGTACCTCTATTTGGTAGATGTACATTACATATTGAATAATATTTACCTAGACAGTATTTTTCTAGAACTGTTTTTACTGTAAAATTAAAATAAGGTAATCATAATAATAAAGTTTTATGTTCATAACCTAAAATAAATACATAATGTATAAAAATAGGTATTCGAAAATCACATAAACTATTCCAACTCTTTCATGTTATCTACCTACAATATATATATATATATATATATATATATATATATATATATATATATATATATATATATATATATATATATATATATATATATATATATATATATATATATATATATATATATATAGGTATATATAATATAAAAGATAAAAATAATAATTTAATATATAATATTCTGTTTCAGTTGGAAAATGATATGGAAAACTATATTAAATTCAAACTTATGGGTGGCCAAAAGTGGATGAAATTAAATGTTGTCCCTCACATATTTAATTGTCAACCAGATAGGAAAAGGGCACATTCTCATTATCCTAGAATAACAGCACTTAAGAGGGTTAAACATCAATTAATTGAGGATGCAGTTGCTTCAACTTCTTCACAGTCTTCAGAATGTTTTGGGAGTATTCTGCAAAATGATATAGACACTCTAAAAATTGATAGTGTCATTGAAACCAATCAAAAGAGTGATATTTCAACTCAGACTCACATAAAATTCAGGAGTAAAAGTGTACAATGCAAGTTAGATTGTGGTGATTCTGTTAGTAATTTATCATTAAACATAGTTTTTAGTAGAGATATTGGGACATCACCACTGAAACTCAATGTACCAACCTTTTGTCCACAAAACGAATTTGGATCTGATACCTCTAAAACTGAGTCTGAAAGTGAAGAATCTGTTTATAGTAGTTATAGTGCTGGTTGTGTAAGTGATCATCAATCATATGATGAGGAAGTGCAGGATATTGAAAATCAATTTAAAAACTTGACATTAAAGTGTACCCTAATGAAGATGGAAAAGAGACCCAGGATATATCTAGGATTACCTGAATATGCATATTATACTTTTCAGTTATTACAAAACTATTGTAAGTTACCAAATTGGAATATTTTTTTAACTTTAAAAAAAATTAGAACAGGGCATTCATTTACACTACTAGGGGATGATTTTGGTATAAGTGAGAGTTATGCATCAAGAATTTTTTCAAAATCATTACCAATCATTAGTAAATATTTAAGAAAGCTTATACTGACACCCAACATTAACAGCATAAAATCAAATTTACCAATAGCTTTTCGAGCTCGATATAGTGATGTATTATGTATTATTGATTGTTTAGAGATTGAAATAGAAAAACCTTTAGATTCTATTAAACAATCTTTAACTTGGTCAGAGTATAAGAAGTGTAATACACTAAAATATTTAATATCTTGTACTCCTGATGGCATTATTAATTTCATTTCTAATGCTTTTGGTGGTCGAACATCTGATGCAGTTATTATAGAGAACAGTGGGTTTTTGTGTATGCTTCCTCCCAAGGTGTCTATCATGGCAGATAGGGGTTTTAAACATATAGAACATTTATTGGTTGCTAAAGGGTGCAAATTAATTAGACCACCAAGTGTCTCTTCAAACACAAAATTAAGTCCAATTGAAGTGATAGAAACCAAGCGCATTGCCAGTTTAAGGATTCATGTTGAAAGAGTCATACGCAGATTAAGAGAATTTGCATTCTTGGCTCCCCATGCATGTGTTGACAATAAGTTGATACCTTATATGGACCATCTAATAAAAATAGCTTGTGGGCTAGTAAATTTGCAGTCTGGTCTAATTTTAGGAAAGTAATGCTTTAAAAACTTCATTGTGTATGTTTTACTTTCATCTAGGAAGCTAGGTACTGTTTGTTCCCAGTATGTCATATTTTATTAGTTTATATATTCAGCTTTGTACTTAGTCACTGTAAATTTTAGAAAACTAACTACTTAAATTGTATTTTCCAATAAAGATGGGTATAGAAATTAAAATAGCTTAGAGTTTAAATATTTGACTTACATTTTTTATTGTTTGTAATGATTTACACTGATTTTGATTTATGTTATAATGTAGATAAACCTATACATATAATAAACCTATATTTTTTCCTTTATATACAATGCAGTTTACATTACTATTTAAAATGTGGACAATAGATACATAATAAATAACAAACAATTTATTTTCTACTTGAGTTCAATATAAGTCCTCATAAGTACCTATATGAGGACAAATATTGTGACTCCATATTAACTGCTTAGTTAATTTGTAAGTCAGTCTAATTTCAGGATAACATCTCTTTAAAAATAGCAAGAAATATTTAAAAAAAAAATTTAAAAACAGTTTATTAAACTTAAACTTCATATTGTATTTTTGACTTTATTTCTTTGTATGCAACATGTCACATTTTATTAGTACATCCTATATTAAGCTTTGTAGTCACATGTATTAGGTACTGTATATTTTCGAAAAAACTAATATTGTATTTTGTAATAAATATTAATATAGAAATCAAAACCGTTTACAATTTAAACATTTTGAAGTGAATATTTTTTATCGCTCTGTATGATGTTTTGCATGGGTCTAAAATTCTATTTAGCGTGACTCGAAAAATCAAGACTTGTTAATCTTGCAGTATACTGTAATATACATAATATACATACATGTATACTTATAATTTTACATAATATATATTTTCTATTAACTCTTGAACGACTTGAAAGATTTGGCTAATTTTGATTTTAAAGTATTTGTACAAGATATACTTATATAATAAAATTTTATAAACTTTTTTAGATTTTAAAGAACTTAAGATTTTTTAAATTATAAAGAACTTAAATGTGTATTGTTATTATAACACATTAAAAAATCAATAATAAGCGGATATAAAATTTCATTAACCTACATTATAGTAATAACACACTATAAGAAGTATTCACTTCAGTCAAGTGTCACACTCTTTTTTTGCTGTTTTTTTATAATTTACAGTGATGTTGACTTATGTTTTAGAAATAATGTAGATAATTAAACAAAACCTTTAATAAAGATTTTTCAAACTGAACCTGTAATATGTTTTCCCTAATACTCATACAATAAAGATTACAATACATTACCAAGCCTTATACTTATTTTTATTATATAAAGAGTACAGTATAATCAACAAAAAATAGTATATAACAATAAATACATTGAACAAATATTGGATTCAGCCTATAAAACAAATGCAGCTGTAGACATGTGTTTCTGTCTCCTAGTCAGTACGACAAAGTTACCTTACAGATGTTGGTAAATGTAGTGAATAAGATTATTCAGAAAAAAGTGTACAAAGAAATACTGATGGAAAAAGTAAAGAAGTGACACAACCTTCTTCTTCTTCTTCTGGTTCCTATCCGTTTCAGATGTTGGAAATCATATTGGCAATCATGACCTTGCTCGCTGCGGCTCGAAACAGCTCCGTTGAGGTTTTCTTAAACCACGTTCTTAAATTCCGCAGCCATGATATTCTCCTTCTACCGGGTCCTCGCTTACCTTTGACTTTACCTTGCAATATAGACTGCAGCAGGGAGTAACGGTGCTGATTTCTCACAACTTTGACACAACCACCAACTGTTAATTTGTGATTTTTCTCTGAATTGCTGATATGGTTGTTAATTAAATTCAAATATTACAGCTATAACTGCCTGAAGGACAAACTGTTACCCAAGGATAGAAATAATAATTTTATTTTCTATCTCCCCATCATCTTTGGCTCGACGATCCTCTGTGGATTGCTTGCTCTAAGAGTCATTGCCGTTCTGTTCGGTTTCTGGTGTCGTGTTGCCATCTACTGATCTCTAATATCCCTAAATCGGTCTCAACTCCATCTAACCACCTAATTTGTGGTCAGCCTCTGCTTCTTATTTTTTATCTACCGATTTTAATAAACGGGGAAAAATATTATGCATCCAAAAACTTTCAGCAGCTGTCATCAAACTCTCCAAATGATTTTCATCATAGTCCACCCATGTATAATTGAAATTAGAATTATTTTCAAATTCTGGATCAGCAACACAAAATAAACACTTTTTTTTAGCAAACATAAACATTTGAAGTTGAACTTGTGCATTATATTTAGCAGTTATTTTATTGTCCTTTGTTAAATAATTAGCTACAGTTTTATTAGTCTGAGGACATTTTATTTCCACAATATATTCCTCACATATGGCATCAGGTGAAGCGCCAAAAATTGGAAATTTGGGGTTTAACTGTAAGCCAATACGGTTTAATTTTATTTGAAATACTTTTTGCACACATTTTATCATACTTTCTTCCAACTGTTTACCCCTATTCATTGCAGAAGTTGCTTTAAATTTTGAGACCCCAAGTATTTGTTCAACAAATGCCCCATCGCATTTTTTACAGTGAGCTGCATCATAAAGTTTTGATGCCGTTATTCTGCCATATCGTAACTCGAACCATAAACTGCTATCGGACTGTGTGCTAGTTTTGATGGCAGCTTCTCACTCATAATATTTGAACAAAATTCAACAAACTCACTATATGTGGTCTGTTCTGTAGAAATAAATTTTAACAGCAGCTGGAATATCCCTATTTTTTTATATTATCATCTTTAAAATGTTGCAATAACTGGCTCTCAGACTGGTTTTTAATGCCCATGTCTATTACTTCTTGAAGGAACTGGTTACTATCTTCATCTGAGCTTAACTCCTCTGGGGCCCCAAAGTCTTTAAGTGTTAAATATTTTATACTTGTACCAACTTTTGATAGTTTACTTTTGGCCCAATAGCAAGTCACTTCTGTTTTTGACGGTTCTTCACTTCTTCTGTGCAACCACATCAGAAAAGCTATTTGATGCTTGCACCCACCTATAACATAAGTTTTGAAATTTAGAAATTGTCCATATATTTTTAGAGAAGCAAAACTACTATCGAATGTAAGTAAAATATATATATATATATATATATATATATATATATATATATATATATATATATATATATATATATATATATATATATATATATTAACTAAAATGTCATTTCAAGATTATTGTGATATTTATTTTAAAAACCAAGAACAAAATTATTATAAAGGCTGTATATTTAGATACTACCTATCAGAATTAAAATGGGCTAAAATAAATTTCCATGAAAGAGTGTTTATTCCTTCATATTTACTGCAAAATGCAGTATAAAATTTAGCTCAGCTGATGTTTGTCTCAGATCAGAATTTTTTATGTTTCAAGAATGCTCTTAATTCAAAATATTCAAAATACATATCTGTTTATAAAAATACCTACTTACCTAATGAAGCAGCACAATCATAACACTTTAGATCAAGTACTTCCTCGGTTTCTTCATTAATTTCACAACTTACAGCATACTGTTTTTTCTTAACATTATGTTCAGGTGTTATTTTTGCCCTTACAGTACAGATCATGTTATTTCTTTTTACTTGAACCCATCCTACAGCTGCATCTCCATATGATTCTCTGCCAGATCTAAATGCAAACGATAAATAAGTTAATTTGATTAAATTTCAGTACAATAGCATAAACATATAATATTGACACTACTTAATATAAAGTACTAAGTTTTATCATTAAATACTTATTATGAGAATAATAATCACAATAAAATTAATGTAATAGGAGTATATGTACTTACTTATCTGCTTTAACTCCCTGAACTTCTCCCAGGGAAAAATTTTCTCCGTTTTGAAAATATGTGGCTACCATAAACATATTTACAATGGGCAAGTTATCAGACTGGCCTTTGGAAAAACCCTCTTCGGTCATTTTAAAAAAAATATCGGAACAAAAACACTCAAATATTATTAAATATATAGTTCACAGCAACTATCTAAAGATTTATAAAACTGAAATACACTATAAAATTACTATAACAAGTAAACGAATGTCAAACGTAATGAATTAATAGCGCCAATCTTTGAACATTCTGACTATATGACGTCACGACCAATGAGGACGCGTTTTGGACTGGCTGCTATAATTTGAATTTTCTCTCGATTTTAATCGTTTTTAGGGGCCAAACTAAAGACAAAAACAACTTTTTTTTGTTTGATATATATTTTAAATTATGTTTTGTTATGATTTAAGGCATTTTTTTCGAATTTAAAATTTTATGCAAGTTCCCTATTCTTCGGTAAATATACGTCTAAATTTGTCTGAAGATACACAGTTGCTAACTTGTCGTATGCATTCTTGCTTATAAACATCATAAAACTTCTCTACTCTAGATAAGTATATTCTAATGTCATGAAATACGTGTTAGGATTATCTTGACGAGAGTAGTGGATCTCCTACTTAGGTAATGATTCAATGAAAGACCTGACAAAATCGATTTTTTAATTAGTATATTTTTTTTATGATTTTTGTGTGAACCCCTATCATCCATCTTTGGAGTTGATAAACCAGTTTTCATAGATTTTACAACATTCTCAACTCTTCCTCTATTGTTTTGTAACCCATGTATGCTTAAGAATTCCTTCTTACAAATTTGTAATTTACCAGTCATAGAGGACCTTATGTAATACATCACGGTGTGACTTCGCCTTGAAGATGTATTTTTAGTAGTACTACGAGCTTTAAGTTTTAGCTCTATGCAGCAAAATATATATGCATTTTGGATATGAAGCTGCCCAGTTTCCAAAATTTCTCAAAAATGTTTTTCATTTCATCTTCGGATAAAAGTGTAAAACATTTATTTCTACAACAGCAGTCTGATCTATAGACTTCTCTTTTTGTACCATTCCCTTGCCACGATATCTTTCGCAACTATTTCTTTTATTCTTTTCCTTGGTTTATTTTTTATTTTCACGTTTACGTTTTCGCCCTTTCCTTTCTGTGTTTGTAACTTCAGTTGTTTGTCGTGTCAAATTTTCCTCATTTATATCCTGGTCTGACGATGTTGATGGAATTTTACATGCTATCTTAGATTTCTGCAAGAAAAAAGAAAATATAAATCTATCTGTACATAGAACTAGCATGCAAATAACTAAATATCTACAAAACCTGTAAAAAGCCTGTAAAAAGCCTGTAAAAGCCTGTAAAAAGCCTGTAAAAATGGTATCTTACTTAACTTACCATTGTTTATATGCAGTGTAGTTTATTCAATAATTTTCTTTCCTTTATTGGCCCATTGTCATCGTTAGGCATATATTCCGGGTCTTTATCTGAATCATAAAACTCGCTGTCACTATTTGTTAGCAAAGTTTCGCTTAAAACATCTTTATTTTTGGCAACAAAACATTGATCCAGCTGATCGTTAGACGCCATGTTTTACACATACCATTATGGACCGTGGAAGTGATGACGTAGATTTTATTGACATCTGTCAGTTTCACTTTCCAAACAAACATTATTTAGTGTGGATAATTCGTATTTTTCGTTATTTTTTCATTTTTTTACAGAATCTTTCCGCTTTTTGCAATATCTAAGTATTCTAATAGTTACTACAATTTTACAAGGTTATGTAAATAATAAAGCATGTTGTTTTATAAAAATAACAATAAAATGCATGTATCAATAAAGTAAGGTTAGAATGTCTTTAATTTAAACTTTTAAACTATATTTCATAGAAATAGAACACTGAATTATGATGGTATTATCGTAAAAAACACTATACTTAAAAGAAAAAGCAGCAGAGGAAGCAAAATGTTAACTTTATAGAAATTAAAAAGTCTTGAATTGGGCATTTCAACTTTTGTTTGGAAAGTAATTGACAGTTGTGACGTCACACTTCCACTGTCCATTTACGCAAATTCGATGTCACTTAGCTGCCATTTTCAACTTATTTACAGCGCCATCTTTTAAACTAGTAACGAAATCTCAACAGATTCCTACTTAGAACTGCATAAACCATTGTTTTCATGCAAAAACTTAATTTCGACAAAGTGTTATAATTGTATGCCGATATTGATACCCTTTCAAATAAAGTTCCATATGACTACCTTTACTATAAACAAAAATTGAGGATGGGGCGCTAACCTTATAAGCATTCATCAAAATACCAAAACTTTAATACAGTTAGATATTAGAAGAAATTAAAAAATCGACGTGTTCAAGTGATTTTGTTTTATCTTTAACATTAAAGATTTCACACTTTATCCTCTTACTGTATATCGCAAATGCTCAATCGACGCGAGCCTCAGCAATATTTAGAGCAAGGAATACACCAATTTTTTTGATCAATTTTTGACTGACCAGTACTTCGTCTTTGAGTAAACATAATGTCCAATTTTTAGGATATTTTAATCAAAAAATTATCTTTTTTAATTATCTCATTATAAATATAATGCATTGTCCATTGTTCGTTTTATTTTAATGACCAATACTATTATGATCTTAAAATATAAAGGGGCCAAAATTTGAACTGAAACATATTTGTTTCAAAAACGAACAAAATGAAGCTTAATTTAATAATTATTTTTGTAGTTATTTGCATTTGCGGTGTTCAATCTAACCACCCAGCAAAGCCTTTCGAATTAACTGAGTAAGTCTTAAATGTATATGTATTTTTAATTGTTTGTCACAAAGTATTTGTGGCGAAACTCATCAATTGATAGGAATTTTGGTGGAAGGAAGGAAGTTTGGCGAGTGTTTCTATTTTTATTTACTTTATTCTAATGTCACTACTCATTTCTGTGCTCTTTGTTAATTTAGTACTCCTCCTTAAACAAATATGTATTATTCCATGTCTCAATTTTATTTTTAATTCTTCTTCGAATTTTGTTCGCAGCCTTCTAATTCATAATCCACGTTTGCGCTTAGTCCGAAATCGGTGTTTTTTCCTACATGTTCCTAACTGTAAAGTTCTTGCAATTACTATTTTTATCAGGAATAAGCCACAACTCAAGTTTAATCTTCTACCACTGGCGTGCACTTTCTGGAACATAATTAATGATATGGTTCCATGTAGAGCCCATGTAATTTATATTTGGTATTGCCAACATTTTTTTAAAATGTGACAAATTATGCTAAATATAATTTTGTTTGATATATTTTAAATTGGTGAATGCAATTTTTTATACTTCCAAATTGTTATTGATTAAACATATTACAAATTACATGTTAAAATATCCTAAATAATGAAACGTTTTACTAAAAATATCGTAATTTTTTTTTGTTTAAAATGTTTATAAATATTTGAAAGATCAAATATACAATATTGTTCTGAAGCTATTTTCTTGTGGCATTTTAAATTAATTACTATTTAAACGGGAATAAGCCACAATTGAAGGTTAAAATACGTTTATTTACGTTTCAATTTCCACTTCGGAGATCGTTCTCAAAATGTTTGTATTTTGAGAACGATTTCCGAAGTGGAAATTGAAACGTCAATAAACGTATTTTAATCTTTAATTGTGTCTTATTCCCATTTAAATAGTGATTAATCAAATATACAAAGTATGAAAAAACAAAATAAATCAAAACAATAAACCATCTATATGAAAAACTACAACACCCAAACTTTACCAATTTTGGAATTCAGATAAACAGTTACTTTGCACATTCTTTACAAATATTAGCTATACAGTTATCACACTATCTTACAAACAGTACATGAACTCTTTGTGTTTTTATTATTTTTGCTTGAACAGAGCCTTCATCTTTTTCCTTAACCGCGTTAAGAATTGAAAACTAGAGGTTTCGGCACCCATTTCTGAGCCATTGTTAAGGAAAATACGGTTCCGTTTGAGTTCGGGGTCTCAATCTACCTACTCCCCTCACTCGTGACGTACGAGTATCTTGTTTTTGTATAAATACAAGAACCGTCAAACGGCACTGAGGTCTCAATCTGTTTACTCCTCAGTGTCGAGTGGTAAGTTACAGAACGTTTTATTTAATATTTTTTTACATTTTCAGCGAAAATGCTGCAGCTCTCATGAAGGCTTTGAGAGAGTTACTTGAGGCACATAAAAATCCGGAACACGTCCGTAAAACTGTTGTTGAAAAGTAAGTCATATTTATAAGTAAGTATTTGTAAGTAAGTCTTGTTGTATTTTGTAACGTTTACACCATGGGCATATAATATTGATAAAAGAGTAAATGGCACGTAGTAAAAAAAATTAGAAAAACAAAGCAAAAATTGTTTAGTGAAAAAACAATATTATCATTATAATGCGCCATACTTTTAAAATCTGTTATATTATGTATGAATTGCGATTAACTCTTAGACAATTATCTTAGTAAAATTTATGTTTACTCTTTACTGATATTCGTCTTAATTTTAATAGATCTTTGTCTTCTTCTTTCTTTATTTCAGACGAATTTCCTTATAAAACTTCATTCAGCTGCATCAATATTCAGATTGTCGCTCCACCTTTTTCTGGGTCGGTCTATACTTTTCTGTCCCCTTGGCGATTTATCTCGAGTGATTCTTACCATTATTCTATCGTATATTCTGCTAATGTGTTAATTTCACTCTTTTTATGTTCGACACATACCGTTAATATCTTCTACCCCACTTGTATTCCTTACGTTTTCTCGCCTGAGTATTTCCAGTAATCCCACGAACTAACTTTATTTCTGTTGTTTAAAGCAATCTTTTGATTTTTGTTCCTTCTGGTCTATTATCTGTGGTGTATGTCATAGAACTTATAATCTTCTTCCAATGGTGCCTATCCGCTGCATATGTTGGACACTAACATGGCTATTCTGACTTTGTTGACTGCTGCCCTGAAATGTCCGGTAGTGGTTAAGTTAAGCCATTTTCACAGGTTACGCAGCCAGGATATTCTTCTTCGTCCTGGACCTCTTTTCCCATGCACTTTACTTTGAAGTATGGTCCGAAGTAGGTTGTATCGTTGTTCATTGCGCATTATATGGCCCAGGTATTCTAGTTTGCGACGTTTTATGGTTACGAGTAGTTCGCGCTCTTTACCCATTCAATGTAGTACTTTATCGTTGGTAACTCTGTCTATCCAGGAAATCCTCAACATGCGTCTATAGCACGACATCTCAAACGCTTCGAGTCTCTTCAGTGATGCTTCAGTTAATGTCCATGACTCTTTTTATTTCCTTTTTTATTTCCTTTTTATTTCCAATTTTATATTGTGGATGTTAAAGAAACCATCGTAACAACAGTGAACCAATGTCGCCAACCATCTATAAATAATAGCATTCAACCGTGGATCAGCAGAAACACGTGGAAAGTGATTGAACAAAGAAAGCAACTTAAAGTTGGCCCCTGTGATCAACAGACATATAAAGCTTTCTCCAGAGATATTCAACGAAGATGCTGAAAAGACAAACAAGAATACATCTCTGAAATCTGTCAAGAAATAGAAAATCACGGATATCGAAATGAAACCAAAGACCTCTTCCGGTAAGTGAAAATTCTTGCAAGAGAATTTAAACCCAAGAACTATGCAATAGAGGACAAACATGGTATTACCATAAGTGATATCGACAGAGTGTTGGAAACATGGAAAAACTATTGTTCAGAGCTCTACAGGGAAGAACACGTAAATCTAGGCTACACTTCAGCCCTCGAAAACATCGCATACAACCCTGAACCTGAAATTCTGCTGTCCGAGATTGAAGAAGCTGTAACTCACCTCAAGAAGAATAATTCCCCTGGCTGCGATGATATCACGGGAGAGCTCCTTTAGAACATGAGAGACAAAGGATGTTACATAATGTGGAAACTTTGTAATAAAATTTGGAGATGCGGAAAGTGGCCCAGAGAATGGCGCACATCATTGTGCATACCAATCCATAAAAAAGGAACAACTACAAAGTGTAGTAATTATCGTACCATCTCACTGATTTCCCATCCAAGCAAAATATTACTAAGAATCAATAAACGCCGTTTTCAACAATACTTAGACAAACAAATTCCCCAAGAACAAGCAGGCTTTGTCAAAGGAAAGGGTACGAGAGAGCAAATCCTTAATATGCGGCAGCTCATAGAAAAGGCCCGCGAATTTAAAATTCCAATAATAATCTGTTTTCTAGACTACCAAAAGGCATTTGATTGTGTGAAGTGGGAAGTTCTCTGGGCAGTTCTTCATGAGATGGGAGTTCCAAATCATTTGGCAATATTAATTAAAAACTTATACGAAGGTAACTCAGTTAAAATAAGAATTGAAAACCAGCAATCTGATACCTTCAAAACCAGCAGAGGTGTACGACAAGGGTGCATACTATCTCCAGACCTGTTCAATTTATATGGAGAATACATAATGAGGAACGCACTCGATGGATGGAGAGGCGGCATCTCCATTGCAGGAAAAAAGATCTTAAACTTAAGATTCGCAGACGATACAACACTGATAGCAACATCTGAAGAGGAGATGTCGAGACTGATAAAGAGAGTAGAAACCGAAAGCAACAAGTGTGGGCTCAAGATTAATAATCAGAAAACAAAAATCATGATTGTGGACCACGCGAATATCCTCCAAACAACAGGCGCCCTAAATCAATTCGAGAAAGTAGACGAGTTCACGTATCTAGGATCTTCCTTAAGCAATGCAGCCTCCTCCCATACGGAAATTCGCAGAAGAATAGGGATGGACAAGAACGCGATGAGTCGACTTTCAAAAATATGGAAGGACCGCTCTTTATCCAAAAAACTCAAAATGAGACTGGTACGGACACTCATTTTTTCAATCTTCAGTTACGGTGCCGAAACATGGACAATAAAATCAGAGGATAGGAAAAGGATTGACGCATTCGAAATGTGGTGCTGGAGACGAATGCTACGCGTCTCGTGGACGGAGCACAGATCCAATCAGTCGATTCTCGAAGAGCTAAACATTCAGATCAGACTCTCCTCTCAGTGTCTTGCAAATGTTTTAAAGTTTTTTGGCCACATTGCGAGAAGAGACAATGACAACTTAGAAAGACTAATTGTGTGCGGAAACGTAGAAGGACGTAGAGGCAGAGGACGCTCACCTATCCGATGGTCAGATCAAGTACAGAAAGCCACTGGAGAGACGTTTTCCGAGTCCATGAGAGCAGCCCAAAATCGCAAGAGATGGAGAGAATTGACAGCCCGCATTGTAGGAAATCACGATCCTTAGCAATGAGGAAACGACAAGAGAGAGAGATTGTGGATGTTAAGGATTTTTTTTATTTTGACGATAGCTGATATATTGCCTTCTCGATCCTTATCTTAATTTCCGTCGATTGGTCCCACTGTTCGTTTAAGTTTGCACCCAGATAACAAAAGTTGGTGATTTGTGTTATAGGTTGTTGGTTAACTAGTAATTGATCAGGTGATATGCTATTTTTGCGTATAATCACATATTTGTTTTTTTTTTGATGTTCAACCCCAATCAAATTTTGATGTTCAAATCAAGCCCCAACCCGCTTCTAACTTCTGCCATCCTGGAGAAAAGTGTCTGCAGATCTTCAAGACTGTCTGCAAAAATGACAGTATCATCAGCGTATCTTATGTTGTTCAATCGTTCTCTGTTTATAAGTATTTCCTCGTCTTAGACCTTATAATATATATATATATATATAAGCGGGGATCCTACAGCTTCTGCCGCTTCCCGCATTTCGATCGCCATCTTTTTCTATCTCCTAATAACATTGTATAATCTCCATTTAGCCTTGGTGCAGAATTGGCACAGGAGAAGCACTGTTTGCAATAACGGAACTATTGCAAAAATATAGTGTATTTAATGAAAGTTTTGTAGATCTACCAAAAAGCGTTTGGCTGAGTCCAAGATGGTAAATTTATACATGCACTAAGAAACATAAACGTACATCG
Source organism: Diabrotica undecimpunctata (assembly GCF_040954645.1). Classification (NCBI taxonomy): domain Eukaryota; kingdom Metazoa; phylum Arthropoda; class Insecta; order Coleoptera; family Chrysomelidae; genus Diabrotica; species Diabrotica undecimpunctata. The sequence goes on from NC_092806.1 coordinate 134,814,546, forward strand.
TAAGGATATTCTCATCAATAATATATACTACAATTAAACAGCAATAGTAAGGGCAGAAGTTTGGGGATATAAGATTGAAGTTCGTCGAATGTTATATATGCACCCAACTGCTATATCAGGTAAAAGCTTAGACTGTGAAAGCACAATCTGTAAAATATTGGAGACATTCGAAATGTGGCTATATAGACGAATTTTTAAAATTCCTTGGACACTCCTTGGACACTTGAACAGAAGTCTCAAACGAAAAAATGTTAGTCAAATTGGACGTCATCACTTACTCGAGAATGAGAACAACGAATTTGGGGTAAACGAGAAATATATTTCGCATCGGTTCTTGAAACTGATGCAGTAAAATCTCTAAACACAAGAGAGTAGGAAATTACAAAAGAGCATTTAGAAAAAAATAAAGACGAATCAAAAAGGAAATGGTCAAAACATCTTATGATGTACAGTGGTGTTGCGAAAGAAACTAGAGCCAAAGAAGATAGTGCACAGAAAATTTTTACACCGAGTACAAAAATGTAAATATATCTCTGAAGGAATAGTTAGTGTTAAAGTTAAATTGAATGTCAAACCTCTGAATGTGACAGCAATCTATGCACCAGAGAACAACATGAATACTACCACAAGGAAAAAGTTCTACGAATAATTTAAGACTGTAATAAATGAGACCCCAAATGATAAATGTATAATCATTATGCGTAATTTTATTGCCCGTGTTGGCAATGATATAGTTCCAGGATTAAAAGAGCAATATAATGAAAATATCAGAAATAAAAACAGAGATCTTCTGAGGCAGCTCGGCAGCATAAACGAAATACGTAATAATAATACATTTTTCCCTCACAAGAAAAAAAGAATACAAATACACTTTTGAAAGCTTTAGAGAAGAAAGATCTATGATAGACGATATTCTGTCAACTAGACAGTTACACCCCTCTCAAATTTTGGATGTAAGCGCACTAACATCAGCAGAAACAAAACAAAACACCAGAGTACACCACAATGATAAAAGTCGAATATATCACAGAAAACGATGGATTACAAGAAAGCTGGGCAAAAATTAAGTCTAATATATTAGCATCGGCCAAGGAAGTTCCTAATGAAAGAAATATAAATAAAAATAAATCGTTCCTAAGGCGAAGAACTTTATGGTTTTGAATAAAAGTGAAGAAAAAATTTTAAGAAAGAAAAACGCTTACCTGAAATACATGCCAATAAAAAACCAAGAGGCATACTATAATTACAAGACAATACGAAACGAAACACATGCACTTTTAAGAAAAATAAATAATGATTACTGGGAACGCTTTTAGAAAGAAATAAAACATAATTTTTATGGTTCAGAAGGAAATATGGCACTTTATAAGAGGTCAAAGAATGGAGGTAAAGAAATTAATAGAACCAAAACACATAGAAAAGGCTACACGTATTGACTATGCTGAAGCTGAAGAACTCAGAGGCAGCAAGTAAAGAGGATACCAAACAAATTACTGAAATATTGTAAAGCAACAATAATAGAACAATTAACAACATTAATTAATAAAATTATAAAACACAATAAACTACTGCAAGAATGCAGAAAGAGCGAACTAATTCTACCATTCGAAAAGTAGATAAAAAACAGCCAGAAATCTGCAAAGGTATAAACTTGTTAAATACTACACTAAAACTTACAACTAAAATTTTACAAGTGCTAATAAATCAGAGGATAAATTTAGCAGACGAAGAACAGTGTTCTCGTAGTGGAAAATCGTGTACAGATGCAATATCCGTTATACAGCAAATTACTGAGAAATTACTAGAGTATAATAGACCAGCATTTCTGTATATGATTGACTTGAAAGCATTTGACAGAGTAAAACAATGTAATTCAAAGATGTAATGGATCTTCTGTATAATAGAAAGGGTCCCCACAAAACTAAAACAATAGTAATTAGCAAAGAACCAACCAGATGTAAAATAGAAATTGATGGCATCAGTATTGAACAAGTAATGGAAATAAAATACCTTAAAATTAGACTGTACAGCTATGAAGACCTGGACAAAAAAGCGAGAGATCAAATTCAAAAAGCAAATAGACTGGCAATTAATCACTATATATCACTATATGGCGAAACCTTAATACCACTATATGACGAAACAGACACATTAACACTGAGATGAACTCAAGAATTTATGAAGCCAGTGTAAGACCAATAATGACATATGTCTTAGAAATAAGACCCTACACTAGATTCTATCTGCTGCTTCAACTTCAATTAAATTGATGTTTTTTGATTAAACATTGAGGTTTATTTAATATATAAATTATATCTTTTTAAAATATAGACTTTTAAATATTGAATGGTGTTAATTTTAATCCTTAATTGTTAGAAACCCAGCAGCTGTGATTTTTTAAATAATTAAGCCAACTCCACTTCTATTGGTCGTAGAAAACTTTATTTTTTTTTAATCTTTGTCTGGACCAGCATTTCTCAACCTTTCATCAGTTGCGACCCAATTTTATATAATTATTTTCACCTCGGCCCCCCTTATACAATACAAATATATAAATCCAGGACCGATTTTCAGGGGGGGGTGGTGTTACATGAACTTTTTTCGGTGGCACCGAAATTTTTTTAAGGCACTTTTCACACACTTGAGTGCCATAAAGACAATCAAACCTTATCGTTATTAAAGTATATTTATTTGTCAAATTTTTTAACCGGTCTCTCTGGATCCACCCTTGCACTAAACTTACAGTAAAACCTTAATTACCAAATTACCGAGAATAAGTAAATTTATTGATATGTGGCAACACCAATCCAGAACCGATCGTCTCTCTTCGCGAGAACTTCCGAGTTCCGAGTTCTTCTCTCTCCTCCTCAGACCCAGCCAGACCAGACCTCAGTCGAGTCAGTTTAGTCAGTCCAGTCAGTCCTTCTGCACCTGTTAAATTTATTGTGAATGTTTATGTTGTAGTTTGCGTGTATTAATTGCAGTTCACGGTATTAAAATATTTCAAGCAGTAGGTAAATATACTTAAATTTATACAAAATCATGGATAAATTTTTAACTGGGCGTAAGCGAGCATTCGATACTAGTGAAGCATTAACAAGTGTACAGGCGAGGGTGGTTCCAAAAATAAAATCAAGAAAATATTCTCAAGATTACTTAAATTTTGGTTTACGTTTACTGAAGTAAATGAAGAAGAACGGCCTCTATGTATCATTTGCTCAAAACTTTTAGCAGCCGACTGCATGAAACCAAATAAACTTAAAAGACATTTGGAAACGCTTCATAGTGAGTGCATTAATCAACCCCGAGAATTCTTCGAGTTAAAATTAAAATCACATGAAAAACAAAAATCAATGTAAAAAAAAACTTTGACTGTGAATGAAAAAGCTTTACTTGCCTCTTATAAAACCTCCCATAAAATAGCTAGATGTAAAAAGCCTCACACTATTGGTGAAGAGCTTATTTTGACAGCTGCAATTTAAATTGTAGAAACTATGTAGATAATTTTGCCAAAAAATTGAAGTCTATACCTATATATAGCTGAAGATGTACAGGATCAGCTACTCGGGAAGTTGCGCGACAAGCTGTTTTCGATCAGACAACAGATAGTAATAAAGATCCTCATTTTATTGCCTACGTTCGATTTTGTGATGGCATATCATTAGTAGAAGAACTACTTTTTTGCAAACCAATAGAACTGAAAGCAAAGTCGCTCGCATTATTTGCTATCTTAAACGATTATATAAATGAAGCAAAAATAGAGTGGATGAATTACGTCGGAATATGCACAGATGGTGCTCGTGCAATGTCCGGAAAATTTCATAGTCTACAAGCGCTTGTAAACCAAAAGTTTACAATGTGTATATGGACACACTGTATAATCCACAGAGAAGCTCTGGCTTCCAAAGGAATGTCTCCTGGACTGAATATTGTGCTAACAACGGTTGTAACAGCAGTTAATTACATAAAAATGAGACCTTTGAAACCCAGAATTTTTTCTGCACTTTGTAAAGACATGGGTGCATTACATTCATCATTATTATTTTATTATGAGGCAAGATGGTTACCACGTGGGAAATTTTTACAACGTGTTTTTGAATTAAGACATGAAATCGATATTTTTCTAGAAGACTGGAAGCCGAGATGTTTCGAGATAGTTTATTTTTGATGAAATTGAGCTACTTGGTTGACATTTTCGAGAAACTTAATATTTTGAACATTCAGCTTCAAGGAGCTAATGCACATATATTGGATACGAGTGATAAAGTTAATGGTTTTTGTAAAAAATTGGAATTGTGGAGCAGAAATTTAAAGGAAAAAAAACCTAGAAATGTTTGCAAATGTGGATGAATGTATTAAAACTTACAAGGTTGAAGAACAACACGTGAAAATTGTTTTTGTAACTATTAAAAATCATTTAGCGATGCTGACTAAACATTTTAAAAGATATTGTTTTGCCGACGACAAATTAATAAGTAGTTACGAGTGGATTAGCAAGCCGTTCCAAATTACACCGGAAGGGCTCTCTACTGCCGAAGAAGAAACCTTCATTGACTTCACGGCAAATGATGAAATCAAGAAACAGTTTAATAATAAATTCCTCTTTGAATTTTGGGCAGGAGTAAATGAAAATGGAGTTTTCTGCACTGAAAATTAAAGCGTTCCGTATACTATTGTCGTTTTCAACATCCTACCTTTGCGAAACAGGATTTTCTGTGGTGGCTGCTTTGAAGACCAAATATAGATCGCAGCTAAATATAGAAAAAAAAAAACTGAGAACGTCTATTTATAATATTACACCCCGTTTCGATAAACTTTGCTCTACAAAACAAGCTCAAGGAAGTCACCGATTTATTATTAAACTTGTTCATAATTTAGTGTTCAGTGCTCTTTATAATTATACGTGTTATATTAGTGTTCAAGTGTATTTTACTTTTTATTTTGCAAGAATTGTGTTTTGCTTTGATTTTAGTAAATTAGTCAATGTTGTTGATGTTTTTTTTTTTCGAATAGGCTCCCGCCCCTCCAATAATAATACACGCCCCACAGGTTGAGAATCACTGGTCTGGATTTTAACTATAAGAATCAATAAGTTAAAAATGTGTGCACTGTATAGGGTGCTGTAGATTAATTAGTTTTTATTGTAAAAGTTGCTCCTATTTCATAGCAATAAATTAGGTTTAAAAAACTTCTTAAGCAATTATTTTTATCCCTATATAAAAACATAATTGACCAACAAGATAATCCATTTAAAACTAAGCCTTTATCTTTTTAATAAAAAAAGTTCTGGTCCTGTAAAGTTTATAAAAATTAAAGAATTTGTATAAACAACTAAACGTATGCCATAAAGAAATTGAGCGATCGGAGTTTAAGAAGTCTTATTCAATACAGGTCTGCCAATTTATACTAACATTATGTTTCTCATTTCACCCATTAAATGTATAAAACTAGATCCAATATTTGTTACAAGATGCAAAAGACAAGTTTATTTATCCGCTTTTTTTTTGTAGAGCTCATACTATAAAAAGTGCAATTGCAGTAACTACTAAAACACGTTCCCGAATTCCAGATTTGCAGACTTTGCTAAAAACTTTCTACTATGGATTGGGATCCGTAGTAAACCTTTTATTACCTCCTAATAAGGATGTCTTCGATGTAAGTTTATTGTTTTTAAATATATTATAAATATCTATATTATGCCATAAAGATTTGTAGTAGTCACCACTTAAACCACCAAGTTACGTATATTTTGTTTGTGAAAGAGGATAATCATTGGATTCAATCCATTTAAAAATCTGGTCAGAAACGAAAATGCCACTGGACCTCCAAAAAACGTACGAATGAGCTAAATTTTGCTAAGAATATCAAGTTTGGGACCCTACTAAATATGCAAAAAAAACTCTATTCATATGTTTCGGCTTCAAGAATCTGTGCACTGTAGAGAAAAATTTTTAATTAAAAAATGTAGCTAACACAAATTTGAACAAAAATATTAATTAGCGGTTTTTCTGTATAGTGAACCATTCTCTCAGAAAGAACGCTGGAAGCGACCGACAATTATAAATGTCAGTTGCACGAGCCAAATCAATTTTAAATGATATTCGATATCTTTTAATGAGAGTGATATATCCACAAAAATCAAAATGCGTTTTGAAGTTGAAGAGTGCAGCTTTCGTATGTAATTTGTGTATTTTGTCACAAATGAAGACAGTTTTTATGAAGGTGTTAAATAAATAAACGTTGCGCCATTTTGCCATTATTTATGAATCGCATTAAATATTTATCACCTTCATTGACCAGTTACTATGTAATTTTTATTACCATAGCTCAATCTTCAAAACTTTTAGCATGAAAAGTCGGTTTTAAGAAGTTTTGACAACAAATGTGAGATACTTGAAATATGCCTAAAAAATACCGAATTTGAACTTTAACGTTACAAACAATATAAAATGTTTGAAACTACCTCTTTTAAATGACACAAGTACTTTTTTAAAACCACACAACCTTAGCTACAAACTCCACCCAATTCCATCTTCGTGAAGGCAATTCCGGTGATGTGCAATCGAGTGTCATCTAAAAGTTTAAATTTATATTACCATAGCTCAATCTTCAAAACTTTTAGCATGAAAAGTCGGTTTTAAGAAGTTTTGACAACAAATGTGAGATACTTGAAATATGCCTAAAAAATACCGAATTTGAACTTTAACGTTACAAACAATATAAAATGTTTGAAACTACCTCTTTTAAATGACACAAGTACTTTTTTAAAACCACACAACCTTAGCTACAAACTCCACCCAATTCTATCTTCGTGAAGGCAATTCCGGTGATGTGCAATCGAGTGTCATCTAAAAGTTTAAATTTTGCGTTTTTTTATGTATATTCATTGTCTCATATTTGTTGCTAAAACTTAAAATCAAAATTCTATGTTATAGTTTTTAAAAATTAGGCTAGAAATTTTCCTACGACTGGCCAATCAAAGTGATAAATTTTTTGATCTTATGAGAATCGTAAAAATTGGCAAAAATCGTGTAAACTTTATTTAATTAACACCTTTATGAAAACTGACGTCATGTTCGGCAAAATACAAGAATTGCATACAAACACTGTAACAATTATTTATTTTGCTTATAGGGGGCTTAAATGGGGGGACTGAACAATTACTGGGCTTGGCGATAGGGTAAGCAAATAAATTAAAACGTTTACGAACGGCTACTCGTGTTTCGGTTGAAGAGCTGAGTCGTGGATAAGGATTTCTTTTATTTGGAGAGGACTAACTATAAAAAAGAAATAAAAAAAATACTTACAGAGATGTCCTGGGCAACAACACACAAGAAGGTTTCTACACTATTTAAAATAGAACGCCGTTTAAAAAAATCCTTTGTCTAGACAGAGAAACTTTTCTTTCCTAAAAAATTTCAAGGGCGAATATCTGTTTAAAAGACATAATTTTTAAACTTCTGGTTTAAAAGAATCATTAATCATTACATATTTATTTTTATTTCACATAAACAGTTATTTTATATATATATATATATATATATATATATATATATATATAAATAAAAATATCAAAATTAATCCACAAACCTTACATTGAAGTGGACCTTCTAACAAAACAAAATTAAAACTATGTTTATTAGCAAATGTTACATTTAACCTTTTAACAAAAAAGACTTTAAAATTATGGTTATATTTCAACTGGACTAACTTGGCAAGTTTTATGAGAATCTTGTCAAGAAGAGGCTGGAAGGCGTGTTAGCAGATAAGAGAGCTCTATCCAACCAACAATATGGATTCAGAAAAGGTCGATCAGCAGTCAACGCCGTGATCTTTATAAGAAACGCGGTGAAAACAAGCAAAAAGAAATGGTAGACAAGATTGTCGAACTTGGAACCCCGGAATATGTGTCCATATATATGCATATCGAAGAAAAATAAGATGAAAATGACTGCTGGAGGGTCAAGGGTTAGTCCTGGCATCCACACTATGGAATATTTTATACAACGGGGTACTAGAAGTGAACAAAACACAAGGAGTAAGGGCTATTGCATATGCAGACGACCTAGCCCCACTTATAGAAGATATGAATTAGGGTATTATAAACAAAGTAAAGAAGCAATAGAAAAAATTGCGAGATAGATAGAGAGAAATGACCTAAAACTTGCAGTAGAAAAGACCGAAGTTATCATCTTGATGGGACCAAGGGATAGAAAAAACGTAAATTTTCGGTTCAGAGGCTCCGACCTAAGACCCCAGAAGACCGTAAAATACTTGGAAATCATACTAGACAACAAAATAGCATTCAGACATCACATACAAGAAGCATTTCGGAAGGCAAAAGAGAGGACCTCAACCCTTAATAAGATAATGCCGAATATAGGAGGCCCCGGTTCGCACAAAAGATCAATTATCCTACAGTCAATCATGTCCATCTTAATTTATGGGGCCCCAGTGTGGCATGAGATCCTCAACAAAGCAAAATATAAAGACATGCTTCTTAAGACGCAGAGGAAACCATTGGTCAGGATATGCAGCGCGTACAGGACCGTATCAACCATTGCCTTACAAGTAGTGGCCGGTGCTGTACCGGTGCATATCCTGGCTAATGAAACGGTTCGGATGCACCAAAAGGGCAATGGAGCTTTAGGTTCAGGAAAACAAGAAAGAAAAAGGAGTTTGGAGATCTGGCAGGACCAATGGTCAAGGAAAACAGACAAGGTTGCCTGGACGAGGACCCTTATCTCAGATGTAGTAAGGTGGTATGAGTGTAAACATAGACGTGTTAACTACTACTTCACTCAATTTATGACGGGACATGGATCTTTCCGGTCTTATACATATAGAATAAAGAAGACCGAGGAAGATCTTTGTCCCGAGTGTGGAGTGGTGGATGACGCGCATCATGTGGTAATCGTATGCCCAGCATACAATGTGAGGCGAACCTTGCTGCAGCTGGGCCTGGGGTCACCTTGTAACGATAATATTTTGCCTACCATGGGGGGTATTAATACCAGAGGTAGAAGATGGGGGATAGAAATTCTTGGGGCGAAGATAGGGTAAGCAAAATAATCGCTACTTGTGCGAACGGGCACTCAGGTTTTGGCAGGAGAGCTGGGGTCGTGGATAAGTAAAAGACAAGGGGGTTTGGATTGGGGCAACTACAGAAAAATGAAATAAAGGGTCAGAAATCTCTTGGGACAAACAAAAACAAAACGAAACAGGAAACACCTCAAGAAATTTAATATAGGGCGCCACTTGACGTGCCTAATTATACCTATTACAACCAGCTAGTTGTAACTGGAGATATAATTATCAGAAATGCAAAACATTCAAAATCTTTTTCAAATTAAACTCAAAAAGGGTTAGTTAAAAAAATAAACAAATGTTAAGAAACAAAATTTAACATTTATTTTTGTGTCACCACAAACAGTTACAAAATATAGAGAACACAAGAATGCTCAAAAAAAGACAATACAAAAATATAAGAACAATAGCTGCAAAATACAAAAATACAAAAAAGACTTACATGTGTCATCTGTTTACAATTTCCAGGAGTTGAAGATACTACAAAAACTTACAAAATTTACATGTAAGCTAACCTTTCTTTTAAAGAAAACAAAACAAATCAAAAATGCTAAAACGGGCTGTCATAAATTAACATTAAATTTAAAAAAAAACTGAACAAATAAATTGACAGCTAAAGTCAAACCATAAAATTTACTACTTTAAATCTTACAAATTCTTTTTTGTATGAAAGCAATTATTACTTTTTTTAAAAAATGTCTGCTTTACTTTAAATTTACACACAAAAAATGTTACCTGGATTTCACTATTTCGCACATAAAACTTGTTACATCTCTGGACTGAAACTGCAAGAACGAAACTCTGGAACAAAGGGAAACCATTTCCATAATCTGGAACGAAAATCTGACGTGGATGGAGTTGAATCCTGGACACGAACACACGAACAAAAGGGACTGGATCTCACTCTACAAATTGGATCGACCATTTGAGGCCGAAGCCGGCACTGAGTACAAAAACTTATGACTCTGCCTCTTAAACAACCGGAACAGGTGGAATTAGACGATTAACTGCTACTAAAATTGATTTCCATAACGTAAGACGAAGATTTCCCTGAAAAGGGACAAAAACAGAAAACTACAAATTCAAATCGAATTTGGACATGACGCTGGCCGCTCTTTACCGCGACTCCAACGAAAGTGACAAAATTATCTTTAAAAATTGCTCGCATAAGTTAGAACAAACAAAGCACTTAGGGTATAAACTAAACACAACAGAAATTAAGACGTAGATTAATTTGAAAACGCAATATCGGGCGGTTTGAACAAAGAAATATCGAAAAATTTGCGCCTGTGACATAAATAAACAATAAAATTATTTATTATCGACGTCGGCGATCTAAAAGGAACGAAAGAGATTATTTGGGTTTTAAATTGAAGGATACGAACTAAGAAACATTGAAAAAATTCTTCGTTATTATAATGCATATATAAGGGGATTTCAATTAACATATATACGAGGGGACTTCAAAATAAAATGCTACAACCTCTAGGCGAGCCATAGGAACTAGTGAATAAAGCAATTGAAAACAAAAGAATCTTTGACAAGATCATTGCTTTTTAGACAGAAACCATAAAACACAAGGAAGAGAAAGAGAGAAGACGGCAAAAAAGGTGAACTGTTTATTTTATTGTGCCGTATCTGTCGGCGTTAGTGAGGTGAGCCACTATTCAGCTTTTACTACCGACGCCGAAATTCTCAAAGAACTTGACTACATTACAGAAATCAATTTGCATACGTGTTGTTTTGTTTTGTTTTGTCCCTACTTGTATCTAGTGTACGGTGTGTGTCTTCTTTTGGAGCAGCCTATTACTAACTAATGGGCTGGTGTAGATGGTGAAATGAATATACCACCCCCCGGGGTGGAATATGAATGTCTGGAGTTGCTTGTACCTGTTGTCTGATCTTTCTTGTTAAGTTCAAGATGGTTGAAATACCTGCGCGGTCGCTCCTTTCTGCCTATCGCTCTGCATAAGGATGGTTACCTTACAAACCTAGTCCGGTGCAGACGTGGGTGGGGTGGTGCGACTGGGTTGCTATGGCAATCGCGGAGCGCAGGCGGAGAGCGACAGATGGGAGTTATGAGAAAAGCTGACGGGTCATTTTAGGTATGGATTTTAGAAGGATATGATTTATTTGATGAGATTCAGTATACTTGGGAATTATAATTGTGTGTGTTTGTATTAAAGACTTAAAAGGTACGGTGTACATGTATTGTAGAAGATCGGAGTCGGCAACTGGAAAATGCAAGCGAGGGACAGAATAGAATGGCGTAGAAAGCTTGAGAAGGTCGAGGCCCTCTAAGGGCTGTAGCACCAAGATAATGATGATGATGATGTGCATGTATTGTAATTTGTTACTACCAAACAAATTTTGGACTCCATTGGTCTCAGTTATTGCTTCTGCGAGTGGGGAAGAATTTTTTATTTCCCAATAATGGTTTGTTCAGTCTTCTTTTACAATATAACTTAATGTGTTGATCATGTGTGATTCCCGGGCTTTTAGTTTTAAAAAATATTTTTGCGATAAAAACTGACGGCTTAAATTCAAAGGAAATTAGTTACATTCTGTCAGTATTGCATTCACTGGCGAGAATATCATCCCACTGATGCAAGTTCTACAACATTTATATTGAACTCTATCTATTTTTTAAAGCATTCTCTAGAGCTTCAATGCAAGCATCATAAGTATTTTGAATGAAGTATATACAGATATCGTCTGCATATTGGATACATTTGAAGGAATCAGAGAAAAGTGAATAAATATTGGGAGAATATACAGAGTGTCCCATAATTAATTGGGCATTAGCTAATGGGTGATAGCTTGCATTAAAATAAAGCGTCTGAGCTCAAATTGCTTTGGCAAAAGGTTGCTAGTTTTCGTTATACGGGGTAATTCATTAATATTTTTTTATATTATTTTTAGCCTTGACTAAATCGGAGCCTTGCTGGAAAATCCTGTGGTAAAAGATTCTGTATTGGAGTAAAACGATACGGATATAGATTTTCTGTCCATATTATTCTTGACACCGTAGATTTGCTTATACCATTGGCCGCAGAAACAAGCCTTGTACTGGTTTCTGGATCTTCTGCAACACGCACAATAATTTCATCCTCCATATTCGCATCAATTACTGTCGGTCTTCCAGCATTCCTGTTTTTGGGATGAAATGGTCCTGCTTCGTCTAGTCTGTCGAACAGTGATCTAATAGTTTCATGGTTTGGTTTTACCTTCTATTGGAATAAAGTTAGAAATAGCTTTAAACTGCTTTACGAGAACAAAAATTTTCCTGGGCATACAAACATATCATATCGCGCTTTTCTACATGAGAAAATTCACTATGACGTGGCATTTTATCTTTATCTTAAGTGGTTTATAAAAAACTTTGACAAATAATGACTCGCATTGCACTTTGACAACTAATAATAGATAAATTCATAGTTACGTCTCGACTTTGTCATTAACCTAGGTAAGTTCCCGTCATATAAAACTGGTACACTTTTTTTTCCCATTGTAAACCTGTGTTCAGACTTGACACAATTGTTCGTGAATCAATTCTTTGTTGCCATCACAGGTAACGGAATTGCACTAAATCTAAATAAAAAAAGAACGTTCAAAAATGTTTAAAGTTTTTATATAGGTATTATTATTATCATTAACAACAAAAAACAGTATCTGATAAATTTAGTAGCCAGAGAGAGGGTTGAGTTAATGCCCAAAATGTTTAAAGGATCTTTAAGCGTAGGGTATTGGCACAGGGAACATTGGAATGCATCTACTGTAATTTTATAGTGTGTCTTTCGCACAGCCCTCCTTTTAGCTGATTTGATTCAATATTTTCGTTGAACTGGCAAGATTGCCCTAGAAATTAGAATGACATATGTGACAAGATCAACTTATCCAACTTGAAAAACACGATTTTCGGTTATAAGAGTTGTACCAGTTTTTTATGACGCGAACGGTACCGCTTGTTTTCCGAAAAATTAAATACAGACATGCGTATCATTAACAAAATACGTTTATTTCGAAAACAAAGTACTTTTTTGATTTGAAACAAGAATACCCTTTTTGTGTAGAATTGAATGGTATTTCATGTTTTTTTCCTAGAATGTTTATACAAGGCGGACAAAAAAATTATGGACACATTAATAAACCAATGTTATAGAAGGTGGCGCTACCTAAAGCCAATAGCAAAACTAATATCATTTTCATATTATGCGTACTAAATAATAGCAAGATACCAAATTTCACTTAAATCGGATGAATAGTTTTTAATATATCCCTAAAAATTATATATATATATATATATATATATATATATATATATATATATATATATATATATATTATATACTATAATATTATATATAAAAATATATCCCTAATAATATAAAAAAAATATTAATAAATTTATGATTAATTTGAGCAATTACACCCATCAGCGTATGTCCAATTAATTATGGGACACCCTGTATATTAAATAATGAGTTACTATAGAAGGTGATCTTATAGTACTTATATTCACAGTTCCATGGCTCCTCTATGGCAAGAAAAATTTACTATCCTCTAGTACATTCTTGTAGACAACTTATGTCAAAATTTTAGCTGTATAGGACTCATAGCTGTGTTTTGACCGCATGTGGAACTGGGCGTGTCCTCGGATTTTACAAAAATGAATAAAGACTAATATCCAGAAATGAATCGCCACTTTTCCAAAATTTTCGTTTTCTTTTTTATACTTCTTACAGCCCTGTAGTCCTGATAACAAGATATACACTCGTGATCATAAAATCCGGGTCACCTTGAAAATTTCAAGTTTCTTGAATATTTTTCCTCTCGTGCAGTAATAACCTTTTTTAGGCTAACGTATTTTTTATTTGTCATCAATGTTTGTTTTGAAAGAAAAAAAAACGGTTTTTTATTGTTTTTGTTGAAAAAGCAGAAAACAAACCAAATTGTTGATAAAACAGACATACGAAAAAAAATGGAAAATACAGAACGTGGTAAAATATCAGTGAAATTTCAATGACTCATATCGTGTATTGCCTCCACTTGCTCTAAAATCCTCTTGCAGACGACGGGGCATACTCTCAATTTTTCTCCGGATTACATGTTGTGGTATGTTATTTTACTTTCTCATTAACAGATCCTTAAGCTCCTGTGCGTTATTAGGAGAAGATTTTAGGAGTTGAATACGTTTTTTCAAATCGTCCCAGAGATGTTCAACGGGATTCAGGTCCGGAGACCTAGCTGGCCAGGGTAACTTCGTAATTCCAACCTCGTCCAAGTATTGCATACTGATCGTGGCAACGTGCGTTCGCACGTTTTTCTGCATAAAAACGACGTATTCCCAAGCCCTGCCATGGTATGCATAACATGTTCTTCCAGAATCTCCGTAATGTCCCCTCGTGCAGTTAAGGACCCATTTTCGATGAAGGGTAGTTCTGTGCGGAAGTTGGAAGATACACCTCCCCAAGCCATGACCGAGCCTCCACCAAATGGCATTCTTGGAGCAATGCAAGCTTGTGAAAATCATTCACCGGTTCTCCTCCAAACTCTTACACGTCCATCGGATACAGTTAGGCAGAAACGGGATTCATCTGAGCATAACTCTTTGCTCCAATCGTTAATTCCCCAATGCGCGTATTATCGAGCAAAAGCTAGTCGTGCAACTCGATGCGCCAGGCGAAGTGGCGGTCCTTTAGCCATAACCCGAGAAGATAGTCCAAAATACCGATGTCTTCTCCTGACTGTTGCAACGCTAACATTGCGATTTCGTAATTCCTGTAGATGATTTCTAAGCATAATCGCAGTTGAGGTCCGGTTTCGCAAAGCCTGAAACACAAGAAAACGGTCATCTCGTGCCGTGGTCGTTCTTCTTCGTTCAGAGGCAGTTCGTCTGGATAGCAAACCGGTCTCCTGAAAGCGTTGAAGCACTCGTTGAACCGTAGAAAGGCTTACGCCAACAGTTTTTGCGACTTGCCGTTGAGTGTGACCGTCTTTCATTTGTGCCGTCTCAACAACAGTCAAGGGCATTTTTGGCAAAAAATAAACAATAGTAAACACTAATAATGGCACTAACAAACACTAATGGTGGCAATAATGCCACTGCGTTGCGTTTGAACAGAAAGTCGAAGCACAAAATGAGACATTTAAAACAAGCGGTAGTTACAGGTACCGTCCATTTTGGGAAGTATGCACTTTTCCGCGAAATCGGACTATTGGAATTCTTTATTACAAAGTAAACCGCTAAGCCGATAACAATTCTCAGAAACATGCATTAGTTTGTATTTGTGTTATTAATATTTACAATAAAGCTAGTTAAAAATGAAATATCGGTGATTTTCAAGGTGGCCCGGATTTTATGATCGCGAGTGTATTATGTTATTAAATAAATACATATTATTTACAGGTAGTCACTGACGTTGCAAAAAAATTTGTTATTTGGAAGGGAAATCGCACAGCGAAATCAAAGACTGTTTTGATGCTGTGTACGGTGACTTTTCTTCTTTGATGGTAGCCATCAAAAATTGGTTTAATGAGTTCCAATGAAGTCGCACGTCGGTTTTGAAAAGTTACGCTCAGGTGCTACGAGAACGGCTACCACGAAGAATAACGCGACAAAAAATCGACGTATCGTATTGGCAGATCGCCGATTGAAGGTGCACAAGATAGCTGAGACAATATGTATCTCAAAAAATTACGTAGGTCATAGCTTGCATGAAATTTTAAGCATGAGAAAGCTGTTGGTGCGATGGATGGCGCGTTTGCTCACTTCAGACAACAAGCGAAATCACGAGATAGAGTCAGAGCTGTATTTGACAATGTTTAACGTAATCCGAAGTTCGTGTTCGTCGAAAAAAGATGGATCCACGGGTACACACTAGACCCAAAGGACTAGAATGTCCAACATGAAAACGCACTGTCGTAGCCAAGGCCAAATTGATCGAAATTGGCTACTAACTGCTGCCCCATCCGCCTTATTTTCTATATTTGTACAGTAAATGAGAAAACGTATTTTTTCAGACAGGTTGAAAAAGAAAAAACATTGCTAGGTCAAGTGTATCACGCACAGAGAAGACTATGTTAAGAAAAAAATTTTCGTTTTTCTTGTATAGGCTTGGTACTAATTGGACCGCCTCATAGTATATGTACTCAAAGATAGACTATATAAACAAGATATATTCTGTTATTAAATGCATACATCTTATTTACAGGTAGTCGCTGACGTTGCAGAGAAACTTGTTAGTTACTTTGTTCACGACAACCAACCGCTGCTGGATCTCTTGAATAAAATCATACTTGCTGCATCATCCTTAGCAAGAATAGCAATTAATAGTGCTTTAGACATTATCATAGGACCACTGAATAACCAACATCTGATTTAATTTTTTTATGTGAATTCTCTTAATAAATTGTTTAAAATTATTTATTTGATTATTGTGTACACTCAATTGTATTTTCTTATTATAATACAATACAGTAAGTCAATGTTTTTTGTATATTAACGTAGATTAGGTAGTTGTAGTCTGTATTTGATTAGCTTTGGTTCCTCACAACTAATCACTGACTAAAATATCATAAAAATCATTAGCAACAATTTACTGTAACCTAATCTCCATTCCATAATTTTCTTAAGTAAATAAAGAACTTTTTTTAGTTCTAGTTTTATTACAAATTTCTGACGCACCTAAAATGCGCCGTTTGTGTGACTGTCTCTTGTCCACAACATAAGATGAGAACCAGACTTCTAAGTGGTTGAGTATGAAAGACTCTAATTAATAAATATTCGTCGAAGTAAATACAATTTGATATTAAAGTTATTGTAGATTTGTGAGTTAAAATAGTTTTATTTTATTTGAGCACAGTTACACTTTTATTTTAAAATTAGTGTTAAAACTAATAAGTTTAAACTTGACCACTTTGTTTATCTTATACAATAATACATCGTGACTGTGCCAAATAGGAACATGGTCAGAGTTGTAGCGTTTTAAATTTGGTGTAATATTTTCGTTTTTCTGTTTCCAAATGAATTTTAAAACGGTCAATATATTATGGCATTTTAAGTTAAGATTCTAAATATCAAGTTTTGGTATTCAGTTGTTTTTGTCATTTGTTTACATTCGAGTCCCCTAATATAATATTGCAAGTCAGGTAATACAATTTTTCTAAAACGCAATAAACTGGAATATTTAAAAAGTTGTTTTTGTCGCTTAGAACGAGGGTCGCTTTGTAACATAGTTGAGGCCTGTTTTAAAAACAAGAAATTTATGTTATGGACGTAAGAAGGGTCGCCCACACCAGTATTAGATTTAGGTCAAGAGGGGAATTTATTTTGCGTTGAATTTGGTAAAATGTAATGTATTAAGGAGTCGACATTTAAGCCCCAAGCAGAGCAGACGTGCTATAATGGAGTCAAGCAAGAAACTTTAGAGTAGATAGATGTTTGGGCAATTTTGAATCGCGAGTCGATTCGATTTTTTTGTGTTATGTCTTAAGACCGCTTAAGGTGATAATACTCTTTGCATAACGGCAGTTTAGAACAGAGTAATCATCGTAAGATTTGTGCAGTACACAGGCACTGAAGAAATTTTGAAAATATATAATAATAATATATATAGGATGTCCCCGTCGTCAGCTTGCTTCCTCCACCAAACCTAATTCTACATCTTTTGATTGTTCGTCCCTGAGTATGGAAATGGTTGCTTTGTCCCTGTTGGAGAATATGTCCAGATAGATGTTCCATAGATGTTAACAATTTTTTTTTAAAGTTAAGTGCGAAACAGTGAAATCAAGGTAACATTTAACATATTAATTTTAAAGTAAAGACAGACATGTTTTTGCTAAAACAATAATTGCTTTCGTTAAAATTTAAAAGGATTTGTAATAAATAAAAAATTGTAAATTTTATGGTTTAACTTAGTTGTCATTTTAATTGTTTGTTTATTTTAATGTTAACATATGACAGCTAGCTTTATTTTTTTTTTTTTTGATATTTATGTGTTTTGTTTGTTTAAAAAAAAATTAATCTCTGTGCGGTAACATTTGTAAGTTTTTGTAGTATCTCCAACCCCTTTGTAAACGGAGTTTGTAAACGGACACATGTAATTTTTTTTCTGTATTTGGCAACTATTTATATAGTATATTTTTTATGCCATTTATGTGTTGATAACTGTTTGTATGAGACAAAAATAAACGTTTGATTTGTTTCTCTGATCTATTTTGAGTTTTATTTGAAAAAGATATTTTTTTCTATATTTTTGATGTTCCATAATTATTTCCCTAGTTACAACTAGTGGTTGTAATAGGTATAATTAGGCACCTCAAGTGGCGCCCTATATTAAATTTCTTGAGGTGTTTCCGGTTTATTTTCTTTCTGTTTGTCCCAAGAGATTTGTATAAGTACCCCTTTATTTCTTTTTTTTTTGTAGTTGCCTCAATCCAACCCCCATATTTTCCACTTATCCACGACCCCAGCTCTCCAGCAACCCCCTGAGTGCCGTTCGCACCAGTAACGATTGTTTTGCTTGCCCTTTCTCAACCCCTTTAGTTTCTGCCCCCAATTTTTCTACCCCCATGATCTTACCCTAAGGTAGGCAAAATATTATCGTTACAGAGTATCGTGAGTGATTGTCGGAGACAAGAGAGTGTTTATTGTCAGACTGCAAGCAAGCAAGCAATTTAAATAAACCCAGCCTGTGAGATATGTTCACCCTAAGAATTGCGTTCGGGTGTATTCAGATTCCAATTCATATTGGAGCAAGGTGTATTGACTCGAGTTATAAACAGGAATCACTCTACTGCTCTACTTTAAGGCTCCAAACCATCTCTTTCCCGCCTAAAGCACTCTGATGCGCGATAGGGGCACAACTATCAGCCAAATGCTCTTCATGTGGGAGTCCTAGGTAAAAGAACTCTAATATGGTACCCTATCTGATTAAAAACTGCAGCTAGCGTTAGTCGCTGTATTCCTGTTATTAATATGTGACTTATCCGCGAAACTAAAGTTGCTTACTTAAGCCTCACGTCTCCGCTCTGTGCTAGGCCCAGTTCGGAGACGACTTGGTGCTCAAGTGGTTGGGCCCTACTTGCCAGAGTTTTTATGGTGTTTGTTAATATTTTTTTGTTGGTTTTCGCCGGTTTTTGTTAGTAATTTTTATAATTTGTTTGGTGACTGAAGCCGTTTTTTGCGTGTTTAATGATTTTTTTTAGGATGTCCTGAAACACAAAATCTTTTGTATTGATTTGTATTGATAAGCTCATTAGTACTTAATTAAACCAGTTATAGAACCAGAAATGGTTCTGATAACAGGCCTTTCGGCTGACACATGCTTTAAAATGTTTTTGATATATAAAATAAGAATAACTCACTGTTGTATATTCCGTAACATAGCTGCACTATATACGGTCACTTCTTGCTGTTGTTTAAGTTTATTTCCATATAGATTATTTTTTTAAAAAAGACAATTTTTTAGGACTGAAATATAAACACAATTTGTATTCTTGCTTCTTTTAACCTCTAAATTTGTTTATATATATATATATATATATATATATATATATATATATATATATATATTGTTATGATTGTTTATTTTGCCTTTAATCTTAGTTTATTGAGCCAATAAAAAAAATATAACTTATTTGTTATCAAAAGTAAAATAAACTCCTTATATTACCTGTGTTCGATGGATTCAAAGATTTTCTAGTTGTCTTTTATCGGGATAGAGAAGAAGGATAAGAATAAAAAAAATATTATGTTACAAAAATTTACGTTTCTTTTTATTTTATATGAACGAATAAAACAATTATCAAATTCTGTCGTTATCTTATCAATCAGCATACAAGAAAATAAATCAAATTTTTGTAATAATAAGATTTTAAATCTACATACATTTATATTAAGTAAAAACCAATTTTACTTAAATTTTTCTTTACTTGAAACAAGAAACAACAAAGCTTTAAACTTTTAATTAGCCTAACAAAACCTCAGTTCTTAAATTTGAATGCTAATGACCATGATGTTAAACCGATCCTTCACAGATATACAATTCAATTGTACAAAACACTTACAGCTTATTTTCTTATTGAGTTGTATGTTGGAACATACCCAGAAAAGTCCAGTCTCCTCAACGATGTGATCTCTCCTTTTTGGCACCTTGGCTCCTTCGTAACGTCTCTGCAAACCTGCTGCACTAACCAAAAACACCTGATGCACTTCTCCAAAACTCAACTACTTATTAATGACACAAGGACCTCCTTTTGTCAACATGACGCCGTAAAACTACTTTCACAAATCTTCACAAAATGTCAACGGTAGATACAAGGACCTCTTTCAATCTACTTGCTATCTCCTTCTGCAAAACTATTCAATTCTTTTCACAATGCCGGTATCCAACTCACGAACCACACCCTATCTTGAGACAAACGACTGTTTCCTTCGATGACCAAATTATAACTGACTTCTCCGGTTCTCATGATCGGCTCACAAATTTCCATTTAAAAACGACCGTCCAATCAAAAGCTCAAATTGTGTTTACCATGATTTTGGAAAAGCCTAATTTCGGTTTCAGAGAAAAACTAAATAGCTTACTTTAAAATTGGTTTTGTCAATACACAATTTATACATATTTCAAAAGATTAGAATATGGTCATTTAATATTCGCTTATATAAACAATGAAAAGATTAACTTACAGGTAAAATGTCTTCTAATTATAAACAAAGGTTTTTTGATAATTTTGTTTGAAACGGAAAAAGGTAGTTTGCCAAACAAATTTCTATTCTTATCTACACTAAATCTTATCTTAAATTACTATATAGAATTTGTTTATATTGATATCTTAAAATTTTATTTCGATGGATTTTTTTATTTATTTTTCTTTGGCTGGGAAAGAAGAAACATAACAATATATATATATATATATATATATATATATATATATATATATATATATATATATATATATATATATATAATATATATATATATATATATATATATATAAATATATATATATAATATATATATATATATATATATATATATATATATATATATATATATATATAATATATAAATATACATATCTATTTCAACATTATCACAATTTGGCTCTACAACTCTATGTGAGTCTTGGCCGCGTTTACTATTTCCCTCCATTGTTGTCGGTCCTGAGCAACTATTTCCCATTACTGTATTCCAATTTTGCGTATATCACTGGCTACTGCGTCCTTCTCTCTCTTTCTTGGGCGACCAACTAACCTTCTGCCATCCAGCCTTTCGCCAGAATGTGGCGTTCAGGAGTCTTTCGTCACTCGATCTTAGTACGTGGCCCGCCCATCATATTCGGTTGGCTTTAATGTAGCGTACTATGTTTTCATCGCCATATACTGTGTGGAGTTCATCATTGTGTCCGTATCTCGCTTCCATACGTTATTGTGGGACGAATTATTGTCTTGTACACTCTTATTTTTGCTGCTATTGAGAGTATTTTTGATTTAAGTACGGCTATTAATAAGTAATATGCCCTGTTTCTTGCAATGATCCTGACTGCCACGTCTTTTTCATATTTATTTTCAGGTGTTATTATCGCTCCCAGGTACTTGAATTCTTTGACGACTTTGAAGTTGTATTAATTGATTGTTACGTTTTGTCTAACCCTTGGTTTTGGGTTCTTCGTAACCACCATGTACTTGGTCTTGTCCTCGTTGAGCTTCAGACCAACTTCCTTGGCTCTGTTTTCAAATAGGGTGAAAACTTCTTTTGCATCTCCGGTGGATTGTGCAATTGTGTCCACGTAATCCACAAACGCCAATAGTGTTTTTGATCCTTGGGCGGCAAATCCGTTTGTCAGTTGTGGTTAAGCTTTCCTTACCACATGTTCCAGTGCAATATTAAATAGCAGGGGGGCGAGAAGATCTCCTTGTCTAAGCTCGGTGTCAATAAGGAATTCCTCCGAAGTGGTGCTGCCAATTCTGATCCGAGCGGAAGCGTTCTCTGTGCTCACCTTTGCTAATCGTACCAGCTTTCCAGGTACTCCTATTTCATATATAAACAGACATTCATAGTACGTCTTTTCGTTTAAAATTCAAGTGAATTCTTTTTCGAAGATTCTGGGATGTTATTCAAATGTTTATAATAACTTTTATTTGAACATTTGAAAAACGTATATTAAAACCGTATACAGAATGAAATTTGAAATAACTGAGTTAAAACTTTATATCATAACTATACTAACTATATTTCCTGTAATCAGGTAAAAGCTTGTTACACCAAAAAAAATGAAATTAATTAATTATAATAAAACAAACAAATAATGCTAATTAATTTATTGGAAAAATACGTAATAAATTTACAGAACAATGATTGGTGGGAAGATGATATTTAAAGCACTATTAATTGCTACTCTTGCTATGGATGTTAAAGCAATTATGACTTTTTCCAAAAGATCCAAAAGTGGTTTGTTGTCCCCAACAAGGTGACTAACCAATGTCGCTGCAGCGTCAGCGACTACCTGCAAAAATATGTATATATTTATTAATAGAATATACCTATCTTGTTTATATGATCCATCTATAGTAACAACTATTTGAAACAAGTTTTTTCGAGCGGACGGTGATACATGAAATCTTTTTTGTCGTAAATTCACTGTTATATTGCCTCGTTAGAATTGCTCTTTGGTGGATATTATATTATTTGTAATTTTCTACTTTCGATATTGATTTAAATTTACAACATGTTAATTTTTTAAACACCATTACACTTTTGTTTCAACAAATTTCCATAGAATTTTCGCTCCTGACACCTTGGGGTTAGTTTTGCGCTGTATTGATAGAAGTATGTAGTTTCGCCACAGCTAATAGTCCATTAAAACTAGTAACATTTTTTAGGCCTTAGCTTGAATTTTTCAGAGGACATAATTTTATTATTTTGCTGTACTGTGGGGTAGTTATCAGCTTAAGTTTAAGTTTGTGGAGTCGCCACCGTTGTACCCCGGCCGCCATCTTATAAAAAGGGGCGTATAGAGTTTTGGCGCTGAATCTCGTAAACTAGCAGCTCGGCAAAAAATTTTGTAGAAAATTAATTGTTATCGTAAAAATGGTGCAAAAGAAATTTCCTTTTGGGCCTTATAACTTTTTTTGGTAATTTAAAAATAAAACAAGCTTGAAAAAAAAAGGATGGGTTTGCATCAGGTAGGTCATCCCATGGTAAAAACCTTGCTAAAACCATGGAAAGAAGGAATTTGTAGAATAATTTAGTTTAGAGACTAGGGCGATTTCTATAAGCGACGCGCAGTTGCGGCTTCGCTTGAAACCTGCGAAAAGTGAGCTAGGGCTACCCCTTAAAGAACGAACGGGGCCAAAAAAAGAAAGTCCTAAGAGTTACAACGCTCAATGATGGAAGCATGATAGGTAAAGAAAGAGAGCTTGCTAATTTTATGCACACAAGATTGGTGTGTTTTGTGTGCAGGAAACTTGTTGGAAAGGTAATAAGTCGAGAGATATTGGAAAGGAATGCAAGTTAATATATAGTACTTCGAACAGTCACGGCATAAGTCGAGTAGGTATTATTTTGAACAACGAATGAAAGCAACACCTTGTAAGGGTAACCAAAAGAAGTGATAGAATTATGAGTGTTCAACTGAATATAGGCAATATCAACGTGAAAATCATAATAATATGTACCTACACCCCCAGGTAGGGTATAAAGAACAGGAAAAGGAAGAATTTTAAAGGCCACTGATTGGAAAATGCACGATATTCCTGTAGACAAAAAATATGTTATTGGAGGTGATTTGAATGGACATATTGGTACAGAAAGAGCGAGAATAGAGGTTCATAGAAAGGTTCATGGAGATAGGAATAAGAAATGATGAAGGGACTAAGGTGATTGACTTGGCGGAATTTGGCTATTATTAATACGCTGTTTATAAAGACTGAAGACCAGTATGTTACCTATAGTAGCACAGAAAGGCAAAGTCAGATAAATTTTGTGTTGTGTAGAAGAAGTCAGCTAAAAGAGATTACGAACTGTAAAGTGATGAAGGATAAGTGTAAAGTGATAAAGGCCATGGGATATGGAGATAAAGGTGAGGATGAAAGGAAGCAAGTAGGATACCAAAAAGTAAACTGGTTGAAGCTAAAGGATAAGAATTTGACAATAGTCTTTAAGAGTAGAGAGCTGAAAGAGCTTAGGGAAAAAGATTCGGTAAATGACTGGTGGGAAGCCAAAAGTGAAGTTGTGGTGCGAGTGGAAGAGAAAGTTCTAGGAAAAATATATGGTAAAGAGCCTTCTAGAGACAAAGAAACCTGGTAGTGGAACGATGGGGTCCGAGAAAGAAAAGAAAGAGGCTAGAGAGAGGTATAAAAGAGAAGGATATATGCAAGGTGGCAAAAAGAGAAGCAAAACGCGCTGTAGCTACTACTAAGGAAAGATCGTCTGTACAGCTATATGAAGAGTTGGAAACACTCGAGGGGATGAAAAGCTTATACAGCATTGATAAAGTAAGGGACAAGTCATCAAAGGAATTGACCCACGTACGACAGGTTAAGAGTGCAAGAGTTAAAATAAAGCAAAGATAGTATGATAACTTTATTAAGCTGCTAAATAAAAAACCTCAGAGGAGAGACAGAGGAAGCGGTATTTCAAATGAGAATGTAATACCGGGGATAACAAGACATGAAGTTGTCGAATTTTTAAATAGGACAAGGTACGGTAAGGCAGTAGGACCGGATGGAATACCTGTGGTGGTTTGAAAGGCTCTAGGAGAGAAAGGGGTTAATATTTTGTGGCAAATGATGAGTAGGAATATATGAGAATAAAAGGATGCCCAATGCATGGATAAAAAGTGTAATGGTATCATTGTATAAAGATAAAGGGTACATTCGCGACTATAGAGTGATAAAGTTAATGTCGCACACAATGAAAATTTGGGGGAGGACTGTAGAGCAAAGGTAAAGGAGAGAGACATCGATAGGAGAAGAACAGCTTAAGTTTCTGCCAGGAAGGAGGAAAACTGAAAACTGAAAACTTGTTTGCATTGAGACAGTTGACATAAAAATGGGGGAGAAGAAACGAGAGCTACATTTTTGGATCTGGAGAAGGTGTACGTTACAGTTTTTAGACAAAATCTATGGAGATGTATGAGAGAGAAATGAGTTCCTGAGAAGTACTTAAGGCTCGTAAAGGATATGTATGAGGGAGCGTACAACAAAGTAGAGACTGCTGTCAGATTAATCCAAAGTTTTACAGGGACGGTTGGTTTATTGGTGATATATTATTATGGTATATGGTAGATAAATTAACATGAATAAAAAACTATAGAAAAATAAGTCTAACGGTTCGTTTTTATTGTATTCTTACGAGTATTCAAGAACCCGGTCAACTTCGGATCGCTGTAGAAACCGACAAGCGAGAGCTGGCGGGTGAGCTGAGAAAGAGTAAATAGGAATTATTCTGAGAGAGATAGGAGAGGTACTTAATCGCGAGTGTCACAAAGGCGTAGTTGCCGTATCAAAAATTTAGTTGGGATCTGAAAATTACGTTAGTTGATATACGTTGTATACTTACCATATTATTATGTTAGACAATTGATGCAAAAGTTTTGGCCAATTTTTAAATTAAATTTCGTTATTTTCCAATAGGTTCAGTTAATTTCAGGTATAAAGTTTTTGTTATCTCTAACTACTTCCCAAGTTTGTGTACCATATTATTATGTTAGACAATTGATGCAAAAGTTTTGGCCAATTTTTAAATTAAATTTCGTTATTTTCCAATAGGTTCAGTTAATTTCAGGTATAAAGTTTTTGTTATCTCTAACTACTTCCCAAGTTTGTGATAGAAAGCGAGGTCGACCCCACACACATACAGTCCGCGAAACTTCTTAGACACACTACATATCCCCTCGTGCCTTCGGAATGTCACTATCTGGTCTTCTATTACACTAAGTCTATCTTACGTAAATTGCGAAACATTGATCTTAGTTGCTACATAATTCGTCACACGATAAATCATTGTCCGAGCAATCAATCTGATCATCTTCAGAATCCTTACCCAAATTGATTGTTATTTGATCAAAAACGACATTGAATTGTGGTTCTTTTGTCACAAAATTATCCTCAATCGAAATAGTTATATCACAAACTTTTTTTTATTCTTTTGCAGGAAATTTATTAAAAAACTCCACATAATTCGGTGACGTCATTTAATTTAAAGCTAACCCTTTTTGATCCAACAAAATTTTTCAGTGCAGCCCATACTAGTTCAAGGAGGCAGTCTTAATACCTTTTCAAAACTTCTAATCACAGAATCAATGAAATATTTAACAAATCGAGGCTTATGTAATTTAATTGGTTCGTAGAGATCTATCCGAAGCATATCCTCGCTGTACGGTATATTTCGTTCTCTAAGCCACATTTGCATATCTGCTTTTCGGATGCCGAAGTTGAAAGTGTATCCTCTCTGTTTGCTGTGGTACGGTGTATTATCCAACACAATAACGCTGTTAAAAGGTAAATTTAGCAACAGTTTTTCCGTAAGCCACTTCGTGGGAGTCTCCAGCTTTAAATTGGGATTTCCATCTCAGATCCGAATCCTTGACGAATCCGTCTTCAGTTTCAGCAGCAACAATGATTAATCTATGTCCTTTTGATAATGGCTTCCTCAAACCACCGGAACTGTTATCACTGCAATTATATTCTTATAAATAATCTAAGTGCAACTATGCAAGTATTTCTCATCCGTAAAAACAATTGTTCGCTTTTCGCTGCGAAATTTTTTAATTTTTCTGAGGTAATCTAGTCCTAATTTCCGTAATTCATGTTTTTCTATTAAAATACGTCGATTATTTTTTGTTTTTCTCTAACGAAATCCTATAGTATGAATCTCTTTTCGAAGAGTTGCTCTACTTCCGGTGTACTGCAATTCTTCCACAATTTTTTGATGCAATCTTTTAATTGTCGGCAGCATTTTCTCCTGAATATGGAAGTTTATTATAAATCGATGTAACAAGCCTTCGTCAACTACATCCATTTTTAGTTTGGAAACTCTGTGATTTTTTGTAGACGGAGAATTGAACATATTTCTGCTCGTGCAAGCTTTATCTGCTATCCGGCCTTCCCTGACTATTCGTTGAACTGATCTTAAGCTTATGCCTGAAAAAAAGCAATTTACTAATAAGTACTATAAATACCAGTTAAATGAGCTACACGTTCTTGTATCTTTTTTAAATTAACTAAAACTTTATTTGCATTAGCTTCTTCGGTTGTAAACTTATTGAAAATTATTTCTCGTGCTTGAGATCCCAAAGATTTTCCCTTTAATACATATAAATAATAGTTTATCGTATAGGGCCAGTCCAAATAAAAATGTAAATACTTGACAACACTGTCAGAAATCTAGCACTAATCACTACGATATGAAGTCCTAGCCGACAGCAATAGAAATGAGCAATCTCTTCCACTTTTCAATTTGTTCTACGCGCAACCCGCCAGCTCTCGCTTGTCGGATTGTAAAACCCTGATAAATTAATAAAATTAAACAAATTTGAAGTGGACATTATTTGTTAAAAAACTCTCTTTAAAATTGCTTTTAAGTTATTTTATTGTAAAATGACCAAATAAAAAGTTATAAAGCAAAATGAAAATGTGTTCAAAAATGTTCAATTATTTTTATTCATAAGGTTTTTCTTTTTCATTTTACGATAAAAAGTATTAGGATAAAAGTAGGCAATTTAATTTGCCACAGATAATGTTAAAATTAACGTTGGTGTTACAAGTTATAAAATTTTCTTTTGGGCTGTTAGTTTAGTAGATATAGCGCAAAACACTTTGCATTTCTTTTTCCAAGATGGATGGCGGTCAGGGACCAAGGATGGCGACCTCACAAACTTGAAATTAAACTTTACTAACCCCTCCTACACATCAAAAAAATAAAATTGAGCCCTCTGAAAAAAATGCGACCCTAAGAGCGGCTTCACACACACCCGGTCACCGATTACACGACACCGTGTACACGGTATGGCGAGATTTCACACTTAAACGGTTTTGTGGTCCGTGTCGAAATGTTAGTCGATGT
Organism: Diabrotica undecimpunctata; assembly: GCF_040954645.1. NCBI lineage: Eukaryota > Metazoa > Arthropoda > Insecta > Coleoptera > Chrysomelidae > Diabrotica > Diabrotica undecimpunctata. The sequence continues at coordinate 134,842,706 of NC_092806.1, forward strand.
TCACCATGAATCGAAAACACATCGTTGCTATGATGATTCTCTATCGGCTTATAAAGAGAAGAAAATAACTAGAAATGTATGAATTCATCCCAATAATATGAAAAGGAAAGAGTTTGGTGTATGTTTTACTCTTTTCTTGAAACTGCGAGAAGATGAGAACAATTTTTTTTATTACTTTAGGATGACAATATCCACGTTTGATGAACTACATCATCGGTTAAAGGATTATCTTCAGAAGTAAAACACATTTATGAGAGAATGCATTAACCCAATGCAAATGTTGGCAGTTACAATTTGGTAAGTAAAAACACATTCGATTTTATTATTATTTATTATAGTATGGTGTTGACAATGTGAATGATATTTACCATTAAATGAAATCAATTGAATCTAATGAAATTTGGGAATCAATAAACTGTGACTGAGGTGATGCTATTGTTAAAAGAGGAGACCGCTGCGACTGGTAAGAAGTGGATGGTATTATTGGTGAGAACTGATTGGTTTGTATTTGTAGCACATCAGGGCGTACATGTTGCAGTGTATAATATGATCGGTTTGTTGTAATATCTGACGTTGTTAATACTGACTTTGGAATGTTTAGATTTGTAACAGTGGACAGTTATCTAGGAAGCATCTGCTGTCGTTGTTTAATTGTTTGTAATGTTTGCAGTACTCCCATCTGAAATTCCAATATCTCAAGTTTATTGAAACTTTGTAACGAATGAATTATACCAGCAAAAAAGGACATGTGCCAATCAGGTTTCTCCTTAAGAGCTTTAATCATTTGTAATTCAACAGGGTCTGCTTTACGTTTTCTTCCTGTTGGCGTTTTGGAAAATTTGTAAGCATGTAGAGTAGTTACCTACCGATCTTGTAGAGCTTACAGCTCCCGATCTTGTAGCTATCTTAATTTTTTTTCAACAAAAAAAAGCTGTTTATTTATACTACAATATTTAGTACAATATACTGATTTTTGCAGATATCTCACCAGTGGCTGTACTTTCACGGATCTACACTACAGTTATCGACTTGGTATTTCCACAATAAGCAGCATTGTTAAAAAGGTATGCAATAACATATGGTTAATTATGCGTTCTGAGTGTATTCCCGAACCACAGAAACAAGACTGGCTTTGAATTGCCGAAGAATTTTAAAATATAGCACATTTTCCACACTGTTTAGAAGCGTTTGATGGAAAGCACATTTGAATTATTAATCCAATAGTACTTCAATTATAAAGGGAACTGATCAATAGTTTTAATGGCTGTAGCAAATTCCAATTATCGTTTTATCTACGTAGATATTGGAAGTTACGGAAAATATTGCGATTCGAATATATTTAAGACCTGTTCCTTAAATGGAAATCTATAAAAAACAAGGAACTAGAAATTCCTGAAGAAACATGTCTACCAGAATCAATAAGGCCTAAAGTACCCTATGTCTTTATTGCAGACGAAGCATTTTCACTTGATAGACATCTTCTTAGACCTTACGATGGACATAACTTAACGACTAAGAAAAAAGTTTTTAATTATCGCGTCTCTATAGCCCGAAGATATGTGGAGTGTACTTTTGGGATATTAAGTGGCGAATTTTTCATCGACCTATTAACTTGAATTCTAACTATGCTGTCGATATGGTGAAGGCTTGTGTTGTGTTACATACCTTTGTTCGCGATAGAGACAGATATGAATCATAGAATACTTTAACCACCACGTGGCTTGAAGATATCCCTAGAGCAGAAACTGTACGTGGTAATATTAACGCAAATAACATAAGAAATATTGTGATTATTTTTTGACACCTATCGGATCTGTAAAATGGCGGATGACCAAAATTTCTCGTTAGTATATAAGTAATATATGCATACACACACCTATATGTTTTTACTTTCGTATTTAATTAAGTAATAATAAAGAAATATCCTCACAAACTTACCGAACCTAGTCTTGTCATCAGATTCCAACTCCTCAAAGTTACTCTTCAGTTCCCTACAAATTTCTTGAAAAGCACTTCTGGTTTTATTTCTGTCTTTGTATGTTTTGCTTGTCTTGTCCAATATTACAGGTCTTCTACGCACCAAACTTATTAAATGCTCTGTATCAATTTCCACATCAGCCATTTTTCACACGTTAATCACAACAAAAATTCCTTCTACAATCTCAAAAAGTCCCAAAGTTTGATATCCTACTACGTGCTCGGTCGCCGTGTATACGTCAATGTTTGTCCGGGCTTACCCGGGCTTATAGTGGGTATGTCCGGCGACATCACGGTTCCCGGTTACCGTTTAAACGAGCACGGTATGTGTGGAAGCATCGATTAATATGTACATTCTTTACCAGTGTACACGGCGTGTAACCTGCGACCGGGTATGTGTGAAGCCGCGCAAAATGTAACTTTTTAATGGACTATAAATACAAAATTAAATATACATTGCAGTCTGTGAACAACGGATTGTATCAAAAGCGAAACTTTTATGGCAAAAAAATATACATAACTTGAACATATACACATTTTTAAAGCACCACAAGATATTTAAAAACACTAAACTTACATCAAAGATATCTCTATTAGGGGGCAACACAAGCTTAAGTACTGATCTCAAACCATGCAAAAACATTGCTAACCATTTCCGCAAATCTGGAAGTAGGCTGCGTTCTTTAGAGGTTATTGAAAATGTATCATTTAATTCACGAACTCTACAAAAAAAAATAAATCAACTAGTGTCTTTGATTTTGTCATAAGTCATACTCGTATATTTACTATTGTACATTTTACACGAAACATGGTATTTATAATGTATAATATTTGTAATGTATATTAAAAGGGTGTGTCCGTGTGTTATTTGCTCTGCTGTAGTAGTGGGCTAAACTGTGATTCTGCAATTATAGGTATAACTGTAATCGTGACTTTTTATTCATTGTGATTTTTGCCTGTGATTGTAATTTAACAGAGCAACGAAATAAACGAAACGAAACTCCGAATAAAAAGTGTTACCATCATGGACCATCATAAAATTCTACATGTGTTAATATTTCGGTATATACGACATAGTCGAATATTTTACCTGCATGTGTTTCTTTTAATTGGATGTGATCGGTTTATAAGACAACTTTTTCTTACAAATATTACATAACGGATAACTCAATTACCATCCACTTCTATAAAAAATTTCCATAAGCTACTAATTTTTACTATTTTTGCATAACTAGCGATGTTCATATTCCTCCAAAGACGATATAATATTATCTTTGCCTTTGAATTTTTCATTAGAAAGAGACTTCACAATACCGCCGACTACCTTTATCTTGTTCCTTGTTATCCTGTTACACGTCTCTGATTTCACAACTTTGCGACTGAGACGAGAACGTGACATATCACGTTTTAGGGACTAAGAACTGCAGACATAGAATAAGACGGAAATCACAGTCACAGCATATTTTATTGTTATTCACAGGTTGTGATTGTTATTTTTTAATCACAGCTGTTAAATCACAGGGTGGTGATATTTAGCCCCCCTCTAGTGTGCTGTATATACAGAGTGATCAACTTTTGTAACAAAGACCATTGTATCTATTATTAATATAGAATATACCAAAAAAATAATTTACAAATATATAATTGGTGGTAGCTGTATTCATCACATTTTAAAATTATTTACAAATATACATGGTCTTTCATAACACTTTACCGCATTAAAGATTTTTTTATAATGAAACACCCTGTATTTTATTTTACATTTAATTTAAATTTGCTTTATTTTCTCGTTACAAGAATGCAAGGAATGCAAGGACCTGTCATATGAGGTATTTAGTTATAACCAAATTATATATCCACTCCCCGTATAATCGAGAAAAGAAACGAAAGCAACGATCTCTTGGAACCATAGTTTTTATATAATTGTCAAAATTTATAAATATAATTTTTAAATTTAACACTTTTTAAATTTAATACAGGGTAAGTCAAAAAATGAGTTAAGTATTTACTCCGTATTTTTAAATTCATCACCCTATATTATATATCACCATTATAAACTAAAGCTTTCTATACCTAGGCTTAATAGTTTCGGAGATATTTTAAATTGTAATAAAAAAGTTAGTATTTTATAAATTAAATTTATTATTTTTGGACATGTACCAAAACTGGTCGCGTCATAAAAAACTGGTACAACTCTTATAATCAAAAACCGTGTTTTCTAAGTTGTCTTGTTGTATTGATGGCTTTGCTGCAAGGCAATTGCCAGGTTTTCTAAGTTGTGTACGTTGGTCTTGTCACATGTGTCATTCTAATTTCTATGACACTGTTGCCAGTTCAACGAAAATATTATATGAAACCAGCTAAAAGCAGGGCTGTGCGACAGACCGCCAGTTTTGAGTATACTAAAAACTAAAACATTATCGAACATTCTCTATCAGTCAGTCACTTATTTAAACATGCATCCTAAAAATTCTCCTATTACTATTGTAACTTTCCATAATCTTAATTAAGTACTCACACATTGATTTGTGTGTTATTATAATTTATGAAAATATTTCAATTCAAAAATAATGATAGATAATCAATCTAGACATAACTTTAAATTATTATAATAAAACATTACAGTGAGATATTGGATTGTAACTGTCACGTTTTGAAAAGCGTTTTTTCGTCGCGGATATTTTATAGTTTATAATACGTAGGATAAAGTATAATGTTAGTTTTTCACATTTATTGTTCTTGTAATAAATAATAATTTAATTTTGATAGTTTGCCTGTTACTAAACTTATTGACACAAAATACAATTCGAGTTCGGTAGGTTATTGAAGTATAAAATTACAGTATATGCATTCCAATATTCCCTGCGCCAATACCCTAGGTTTAAAGATCCTTCAAACATTTTGGATATTAGCCCAACATTATCTCTCATTATAAAATTTATTAGATACGGTTTTTTGTTTTTAATTTTAAATATTTTACCTATAATAAATATATAAAAATAATACCTATCTAAAAACTTTGTACATTTTTGAACGTTATTTTTTATATATTTAGATTTTGTGGAATTTCGTTATCTGTGATGGCAACAACGAATTGATTCACGGACCATTGTGTCCAGTCTGAACACAGGTTTACATTGGGAAAAAAAAGTGTACCAGTTTTATATGACGGGAAGTGTACCTATGTATTTTATATTTTATGTGTTAAAATTTTAAGAAATTAAATAAATAAATAGTTCACGAAACGAAACCTGAAGATTTCTAATTGTCGAAACCAAATTTAGATTTCTGCTTTAATCTGTGCCTTCTAAGAATTGCAAGGCAAAACAGACATTGATTGATGAAAATGTAATTAGAGACATGGGGAATCTAAAATTGCATTTCACAACATATCTCCTTAACTAAGCAAAAATCCTTGGCGAATTGGTTTCTAGTACTTATAAAGAGTATACCGAAATAAAAGGAAAGACAGTTAAGATTTGAGTTCACGTACAGAGCGTTTGTGTATTCGATTATAGGCATTTCAACCTAAAAGGAATCTTCGGAGCGGCTATTCACAACCGCTCTGAACGTGAAAACAATCTTTCCTGTAATAATAGAAGCAGTACTAAAATGGCTTCGATATAGACGCAATTCGACATTTGACCAATGCGTTCTTCCTATTATGACATACGGAGCAGAAACTCTCACGCTCACAAATCCAACAGCACTAAAAATGCGAGTGGCACAAAGGCGCATGGAAAGATCAATTCTCGGCGTGACAAAAAAAGGACAAAATAAGGAATCAAGAATTGGAAAAGAACAGGTATCAGTGATGTCGTCGAACGTATAGCCAAGCTGAAATGGAATTGGGCTGGTCACATAGCGAGACTGAAAAACACAATATGGACCAGAAAACTAATTGACTGGCGTCCACGAGAAGACAAACGCAGCAGAGGACGACCACCAACACGCTGGATGAACGACATTAGACGAATATCCAAAAAATTGCAAGAAGAAGCACAGAACCGTGAAGAGTGGCGAAAAATGGGAGAGACCTATGTCCAGTAGTGGACAGAAGAGGTTGCATGATGATGATGATGATGATGATGAAAGCAATAGCGATATTTGATGATAAATGACGATGATAAAAGAATTGCTATTGCATCCATATCGAAGCCATTTTAGTGTTACTTCTATTATGACAGGAAAGATTGTTTTTACGTTCAGAGCAGTTGCGAATTGCCGCTCCAAAGATTTCTTTTAGGATGAAATACGTATAAGCGGATACACAGACGCACTATACGTAAAATCAAATCTTAACTGACTTTCCTTTTATTTTGGTATACTCTTTATGAGTACTAGAAACCAATTCACTAAGGATTTTTGCTTAGTTGAGGAGATATGTTCTGGAATGCAATTTTAGATTCCCCATGTCTCTAATTACATCTTTATCAACGTCTGTTTTGCAAAGATTTGCAATTGCAAAGAAATTTCTCAAAATTTTTTGGGAGTAAACTTTGACAGAACAGCAAGAGATACTAAGTAGATGGACAGAACATTTTACGGAAAAGTTTAAAGGAGATCAGAGAGAGACGACCCCTGACATACCATTAGACCAAGCAGACAACAGAGAAAAGACTCCACCAACAATAGCCGAGATTAGAGCAGCAGTAGAAAAATTAAAGAACAATAAAGCACCGGGATCGGACCAAATAGCATCGGAGTTACTAAAGGAAGGAGGAGACGCACTACAAAAAACAATACATGAATTGATAACAAAGATATGGTCGAATAAACAGCTACCAACGGAGTGGAATAGCGGTATTATTGTACCATTACATAAAAAAGGAAATCAGTTAGAATGTGGAAACTACCGTGGAATCACGCTGCTGAATGCAGCATACAAAATAATGTTCAATGTCATTTATGAAAGACTTAGACCACACGCTGAAAAAATAGTTGGCAAATACCAAAGTGGCTTCTGTAGACAGAAGTCAACAATAGACCAGATATTTGTTCTGCAACAGATCCTCGAAAAAACAAGTGAATATAATATCGAAACACATCATCTCTTCATAGACTTTGAAAGCGCATATGACAATATAAACCGAGAATTCTTAATAAAAGCAATGAAAGAATTTAATATACCAACACAACTAATAGAACTGATAAAAGAATCTCTAAAAGTAGAAAGTAGAATCCGGATACAAAATAAATTAACGGAAACAATAGATGTGAAAAGGGACTACGCCAGGGAGACGCTCTATCATGCATCTTGTTCAACATCGTACTCGAGAAAATACTGAGGGACACAACAGTCAATACACGAGGAACAATCATTAATAAAAGCGTGCAAATACTAGCATTTGCAGATGATGTTGACATAATCGCAAGATCAAGAAGAGAAATGATAGAGGCATACAACCAAATAGAACGAGCTGCACAAAATAGTGGTCTTAAAATCAATCAGACCAAAACAAAATATATGCAGGTAAGTAAAAACGCAGAAATAAGGCAGCCACAAAATATAACAATAGGAGAATACAACATAGAGGGGGTAAAAAACTTTATATACTTAGGATCCCTAGTCACGTCTGATAATAACGTTACGGAGGAAGTGAAGAGGCGAATATTTATTGCAAATAAATGTTACCATGGCTTATTTAGACACCTAAGATCAGATAACGTCGCAAGAAAGACAAAATGCCAAATATATAAAACCCTAATAAGACCGGTACTCACATATGGCTCAGAAACCTGGACACTCACTAAAAGAGAGGAAACGTTGTTAGCCACCTTCGAAAGAAAAATCTTGCGACACATATATAAGGGCACAAAAGAAAACGGAATATGGCGAAGACGATACAACTCTGAACTATACAAAATATACCAGGATCCGGATATTATCACATTCATTAAAATAGGACGGCTGCGTTGGATAGGACATGTAGAAAGAATGGAAGAAGGCGAAATACCAAACAAAATATTCAAACAGATGCCAGTAGGAAAAAGAACAAAAGAAAGACCGAAACTAAGATACTTAGAACAAATAGAAAATGATATAACAACCTTAAAAATAAAAAACTGGAGAAAAAAAGCACGAAACAGATCAGAATGGAGAAGAATCCTGGAACAGGCCAAGACCCAAAAAGGGTTTTCGAGCCAGTGATGATGATGAAACTTTGAAAAGCAGAGGCGACATCAGGCATCCCTGCTATACTCCTCTTTTAATATTAAGAGCCTCTGATTATAGTCGTCTACTAAAACCGATGTTGTTTGATTCTAATACAAATTTACAATTATGCGAAAGTCCTTGCCATCCAAGCCAATGTCATCAGCTATGTCTTTTCAAAAAATAGTTTTTTTCTATGGCAAGTAAATCTTTAAGTGATTGCAGTAGCTTACACAAGGATTCCCATTTTAGTTTTTTTTGATCTGATTAATTTTTTCTGTACAACTTTTTGTGGGATATATCTTAACCACATGAGTGAAATTTCCTGAGCCTCGTGGTACCATATAGTGACTTCCTGAAGCAAATGTTCGACCATTAAATTAAAAAATTCTAGCTGTAATTAAAAACTCAACAGCTACCTAAGAACACCTACATCCAAGCATCTAGATTTAGCTACATCTGAAGCCAATAACTATGTTTAACAAGTGCTTCAAATGCATGAAGCCAACAGTACAAATAACAAGTCATAAGTATCATTTTTAAATTTTTGTACTGAGCTAGACTGCATGAAGCCAACAGTACATACAACAAATCCATACAACAAATATCATTTTTAAATTTTTGTTCTGAGCTAGGCCGCATTTGTTTTAATATTAAAATTTGATTTTATTTTGTTTTTGTACAATAAATATTATTAACTAATATCCTATTTTATTTGTCCCAGGCAAACTCATTTTTCAGATTTGCAATTAAGATAAAACGTTCTCACACCTGAGAGACTGAGCTAGACGAAGCGTTAACAATTGGCTCCAATGGAGTTTAATTGTTACATTGGCTCCCAACTTTCAAAAGGTAGTTATATCGTTACTTATTGGCGCCCACCGTTTCTGATGGGTTGTTCGATGGTTACAAATGTTATGACAGAAATGTTTACAAACGTGAGTAGATCATTGGAAAAGCGTCTTCACACCTTTGATAACGTTATGGGTGTTCATTTCAAATACCTTCTGCAATAAAAATAACAATTTCTTTATTTAATTATTACGTTTTATTGTGTTGTTTTAAGATATTTCTAAATATTAAAGTAAATAGAAATAATAAATTTAATTTATAAAATCCCCCTTTTTTTCCAATACTCTTTAAGATACTCCAAAAAAAATTAAGTATTGCTATACAAAATACTTACCATACACAAGAAAGGCAAAATGGACGATATTGGCAACTATAAAAGCATCGCTGTGACAAACTCAGTCAGTAGGAAATAGAATAAATACAGATATGGAAGGCAAAGCGGGATTTAATTCAGAAGGCAGGTAGTACAACTATTCACCATTTATTTTTGTCTGCGCTGGGAGCGCGGTATTTGTGAGAACTCAAACCATAGTCTCATCTGTGGGAAAAACAAATACGGTGTAGAGATAATAACCACTGAGATTGAAAAATGCACAATAACCTAGGTATACAAGCAACCAAACCAGCCTTTTATATTTTCACCCCCAACTAACTTCCAATCACAACCCAATCAGCTTGTACTGGGAGACTTTAACAGTCACAGTTTACTCTGGGGCTATGCAAATTCGGACACAAATGAAGACGCAGTAGAAGTCAAAACGAGTGGCATCACATTAATCCATGATCCTAAACTTTCGTCATATTTTCAGAGCAAAGTTTGGAAAAGAGGATATAACCCGGATATCTGTTTTTCAAGTAATAACCTCGAAGACCCATGTATCAAATATAGGTATGGCTTCATACCAAAAACAAAGCATAGACCAATTGATATAAATCTTTCCAATTGTCAGACCAAAAGCTATTCCATTCAGTAGGAGATTAAACTTCAAAAAGGCAAACTGGAAAAAGTATGCAAACATACTAGATTATGAGCTACTACGTCTTGAACCAAAATTAGAGAACTACGAAAAATTTGTAGAGGTACTCAAAAATGTGTCTAGAAAAGCTATCCCCAGAGGATGTATACAATATGTTCCCGGAATGTCCAGCGAGTCCAAAGAACTAATGAGAATATACGAAACCCTCTATTTCACTAATCTAGCCTCTAGCCAAGAAATGGTTGACTGCGAAGCAGTACTACTCCAACAGCTAAGTCAAGCCAGACAGGAAAAGTGAATTGATACCCTGGAAAATATGGACATGACACATAGTAGCAAAATAGCATGAAACCTTAAGTGTAAGTAACTATAGTAAAAAAACTTAGCGGTAATCCAAAAGAACATAAACCACCTTGCAAGGTTACAGCAAATCAAGTCGCTGCTCAACTCCTTATGAATGAAAGAACTACGAATCGATATATTTAACCCAAACACTAGAAGAAGATTGGATTCGGAGACAAACCACCTAGGAACTCCTATTATGTGTAGATGATATAATATGCAGTGAACAAATAAAGCATCTAGGCCAAAAAAAGAGCAAAAAACTGGATCTTGCAACTTTATAACACGTGTTGCAAAGCCTGCAAAATTCCAAAATCATGAAGGAAATCTAAAGTAATAGCCTTGTTAAAACCAGGAAACGACCCAAAAAATTTCAGTAGCTACAGACCTATTTCGCTGTTGTGTCATTTTTTCAAACTATAGGGGAGGCTCATACTCGCCAGAACAGAAAAAAATGTCAACAAGCACCTCATCCCACCGGTCAAGTCCTCGCACTAACAGAACACATTGAAGAGGGCTTTGAAGAAAAACTTCAGGGGCTACTTTCGTAGATTTGACATTAGTCTATGATACAGTAAGGCACAAAACATTGCTCCGCAAATTATACGACACTTTCAATGACCACCAACTGGGTAAGCTCTTATATTCCTTACTGCAAAACAAAAGTTTTTTCGTTATGCTAAAGGGTAAAGTAAGTAGCTGGAGAGTTCAAAAAAACGGCCTCCCACAGGGAAGTGTTTTAGCACAAATGCTCTTTAATATATATACAAACGACCAACCTACGCTGGCCGAAACCAAGCACTTCCTCTATGTTGACGATGTTGCAATATGTGCTCAAGGAAATAGTTTTGACGAAGTGGAGGAGAAACTCGAAACTGCCTTAAAACAATGACAGTGTACTAGCTGCAGAATTTCCTGAGATCCAATCCATCTAAAACCCAAGTCTGCACTTTCTACCTTCGCGCAAAGGAAGCCAAGCAAAAACTCCATGGAATGGTAATACATTAGAACACACAAACCAACCTATATTTCTTGAAGTAACTCTGGACCGGTTCATCACCTCAAAACAACATTGCATAAAACGAGAGGGAAAGTAACAACTAGGGACAGCATACTCAGAAAGCTAACGGGAAGTAAATGGGTTGCACGTCCTGGCGTTTTAAGAACAACGGCACAGACACTGTGTTTCTTAACTGCTGAATATGCGTGCCTCGTTTGGGGCAGATCTTTCAACACCAAACAAGTTGATATTGCGATAAATGAGACACGCAGGATAGTCACGGGGTGCATGAAACCAACGCCACTCTCAAATCTATATAAAGCAGCCGGTTTTGTAGAACCCCTGAAAATTAAACAGATCGCGGACGAGCGGCATGCCCTATACAAAGCTCGAACACCACGAAAGCAACTAAAATCCAGGAAAAGCTTCTTTGGAACAGTGCAGGATGAACCGCCTGAGTATTTTCCTCTTCCTCTGGTTCAATAGACCGGCCAGTCTCTAGACTTTAAAACTTGGAAAACTATGAATGGGATAAGAACGGGGGTCGCTCCAGTAAAATCAAACATGGCAAAATGGGGAAAATAGACCAAGATGATGTGAACTGTGACTGTGGAGAAACACAGAATATGAAACATCTTCTTTTATGCAGAAACTTTGCCACATCTTCTTACATGCCGCAATTTTATGAATGCCATCTCCGGACACGATAAAGTAAGTTATAGAAGAGAGAAACAATCAAGGAAGAAAAGCTATATCCCTTCTTAATAATATACTGTGGGACCAATTAATAATAGACAGTAACAAACGTAGAATATTGAACACGATTATTAAAAGTACTTACAACAGTGACATACGCTAGATTAAGGAATAATACAGGAGAAAACTTAATTCAACGGAAATGGATTTCTGAAGACGTTCAGCAGGGAAACCGAGATAGGAGAGAATTACTAAATATAGAATAAACAAAATTATGAAAATAAATCATACAGTAGTAGACGATATTGGTACCCAACAACTAAGATGGTATGGACATGTCCAAAAATGCCCGAAGACCGACTCCTAAATGAAATCCTACCATGGCAGCCTCATGGTAGATGGAAATGAGGAAGACCTCGCCATAGTTGAAGAGAAGGCATAAGTTTTTGTAATTTTTTTTTGTTTCTTCTCTACTGCTATGTACCCTTTATTTTTGTCAATATAATATGCCCATGTTAAGTAAGTTACAAAATACAAATTACTTACTTTTCAACAACATTTTTGCGCACATGTTCTGGATTTTTATGTAGTTCGAGTAACTTTTTCAACGCATCTACAAGGGCTGAAAAATTCTCTCTAAAAACAAAAAAATAAATAAAATGTTTGGTAACTTTCATATTTTTAAATATAAATATGATGAGATAAAGTTATTTATTGCAATATATACACATTATTTTAAATTCAAAAATAATTTTAAGTGGAAAAGTGTATATTTCGTAGGCAATTTTTGTATTTTGCCGCAAATAAAGTTAGTTTTTATAAATCTGTTCAACAAATAAATTTTGCGCAACACTTGCCATTTTTTATGATTCTCGTGAAATCGATAAAATTTGTCAAAAAATTTTAACAAAAAATCCTTTATAAAAGGTACTACTACTATCGGTTTACAGCGTTCTCCGACGCCTTCCGACTCCTAACCGTCATTCTTCTCTATTTAACCATAGGCCTGGAGGGATTTCTCTTTTCTCTAGTACTTTTTCAATTCCCTCTCTTCAGCTTCTTCTTGGCCTTCCTCTTTTCCTTCTCCCTTGTGATGTCCACGTCAAAATCTGTTGTATTCTCTGTACATGGCCGTACCATATTAACTGTTTTGTTTTTATGTCATCAACTATTGTATGCTTGACTCCTATCATTTCTCGTATTCTCCCATTTGGTATCCAATCGCTTCTTGATTTGCCTGCTGCTCTTTTCCAGAAATCCGTTTCTGTTGCTAGTAACAGTTTCTCTGTTCTTTGTTTCATTGGCCAAACTTTACTGTCATATGTGATTACACTTTTAAGAATGGTGTTGTATATAAGTTGTTTGTTCGCTTTAGATATTGTTTGGTCCCACAGAGTGCCGTTCATCATGGATATGGCTTTTCTACCCTGTATGTTTCTGTCTTTTATAGCAGCATCGAGTGTTCCATCTTAAGTTATCTTCATACCCAGGTACTTGTATTCATCACAGTGTCTAATTTCTACCCCATCGTCTAATGTTATGGACTGCTTTGTCCCTCCAATACACATGGTTTCAGTTTTCATAATGTTGACTTCTATAATAGGTATATAATCAAAATACCCTATCGGGCTACATCCCAGAATGTTTTTGGACTTAAGAGTCGTTGTGTTGTGTACTTTTGAAAAACATACATAAACATGAAAAACATTGTAAATAAAAAAGAGCAGTTTTTAACGTTTTAGATTGTTTATAATGTAAAAGTTACGTTCAGCATTTTTAAGCACATTTCGATTTTTTTTGATAGGACACTTTGGATCAAAAGATATCGAATTGTTACCGTCGAACTGATAAAAATTTTATAACTCATGTAATGTCAATATGTGGAGAAATATAAATTAAAAACCCCATAAATAGGTAAGGGAATATAGACAAAGATAATGACGGTGATTGTAAAATATAATATTTTAAAACAAGGTCAAATTTTAGTTTACACTTACTCAGTAATGTCTATAGGTTTTACAGGGTCATCAGATTGAACACTGCAAATGCAGATCGTTACAAAGATAAGTAAATAAAGCTTCATCTTGTTCGTTTTTAAACACAGGTACCTACTTTGGTAAAATTTTGGGTCTTTTTATACTTTAATGTTGTAATATTATTATGTCATTTAAATAAAAAAACAATGGACAATGCATAATACTTTTAATGGGATAATTAAAATTAATATTCAATATGACATATCTTAATTAAAATTGGAGGCATTCTAAATTTTTTTTATTACTTTGAAATCACAATATTTTGTTTTTCTAAATATTTTCAATAAAATTCTTGTGGTAGTTTTTGTAAACTGGACATACATATATTTATAACATTTTAAGTAAGAAACAGCATTGGGATCCATAGGAACTGATTTTTTAGCAAATTATCTATTTACTTTCCAAAATAATCCACTATATCAAATTATGATTACCTCTTGGCAAATAAATTTTTTTTATTTACAAAAACCCGCTTTAACCTAATAAGCTTATTAGCGAAACGGTAACAATTAATTAGAAAAAGGGAAATCATAAGATTTCTAACCTGGCGAAACTGAATTCAAATCTTTACCACTGTGCTTTCTACAACTTGCAAAGCAAACAGATTGATGAATTGGTCGGTAAGGGAATCTAAAATATAAGCATTTCTCAAGCCGCTCATCATGGTCAAAATTCGTAGTGAATTAATTACACTTTACTTATTAAATTAAAATCTTTTAAAAACGGAAGTAGTTAATCAATATTGTTATTTGAGTTTAAAATGTCTTTAAGATTGTTTGGTAGATGGTATTTAATTCTATGGATATTAAACTTTTCGCACTTTTCCACTAACACATGTTTTACTGTAAGGGATGAACCGCACTGATCACAAATTGGGTGTTCTTCTTTTTTAAATACATGTTCATGGGAAAACTTGGTATGTCCAAGTCGTAAACGGGAAATGATCATTTGCTTTCGTCTAGATACATCGATTGAGTGGTTGCCATGGTCCAATTTTATTTTTTATTTCCTGAAGCTTTTTTGGTGTTGGATTTCCATTAATATGTCCCAGATCTCGAAAATATGTTTCGTAAAGTAGCTTTTTAGATTCATACTAACAGATCGTAGAGACATTTGGGTACTGTTATCATTTATGGCTTCTGTGGCATTTCGGTCGGCTACTTCATTACCTCCTATTCCGACGTGTGTGGGGCCTAGAGCAACTTGATACTTATATCTTTAATATGTAATTTATTTAGTTCTTCCTTTATTAGTAAAGCTATTGGATGCTGGACGTATATTTTCTTGATTAGGTGTAGTAATAACATAGAATCTGTAACGATTAACATTTTGTTCACCTTATTCGCATTTGCATATAGTAATGCTTGGTAGATCGTATAAAGTTCTCCTGTGAATACGGTTGCAGTATCTGGAATTCTATGTTTGAGAATCTCTGTGTTGTTAATTATTGCCACCCCGACTCCATTTTCAGTTTTAGACGGGTCTGTGTAGTATACTGTGTAATCGGAATGAGAGTTAATTAGATCTCTGAAGTGTTGTATGATAAGATTGAGGTTAGTGCTATTTTTTGGAATTGTAATAGACTACAGTTGAAAATTCAATGAATTCAATGAAAAAAGACAATAACGGATCACAAGAAATAAACAACAGGATCCAGGCGGGCAACAGATGTCTTTTGCCCTCCAAAACCTTATAAAATCGAAACAACTAACAAGACGTACGAAGATACAGGTCTATAAAACAATTATACGACCCGTTATGGTGTATGAAAGCGAAACGTGGACGATAACAAAGGCAAACGAAGAGGAACTATGTGTCTGGGAAAGAAAAATTCCAAGGAAGATCTTTGGCCCTGTGCTGGATGAAGCATTAGGACAATGTAGGATAAGAACTAACAAAGAGCTCAAAGAACTTTACCCAGACGCCAACATCATAAAATAAATAAAAGTCCAGAACACTCCAATGGGCAGGACACCTCAGAAGACATTCTGATGAACGAACAGTAAGACTGGTGTGGGAGGAAGTCCCAACTGGAAGGAGACCACGCGGACGCCCTCGTCTCCGGTGGCGAGATAATATAGCAGGAGATCTAAGCACTATCAGCGTGGAGAATTGGATGGAGGTTGCTCAAGACAGAAAACAGTGGAGGCATGTTGTCGAGTCAGCTAAAACCCACGAAGGATTGTAACGACACGGGGTAAGTAAGTACAGTTGAGTACCGGAATTTTTACAATCCAAGGTGGATACGAAGATATATTTTTGTATTGATATAAGGGTGGAAAATGCTTTCAGTTAAGTAGTTTCATTGCATGATGACTTCTGCGGGAATATGGAAGATTGAAATTTGACGAGTCATTTATCATAGATATGTTTAAAATGTTATTTATTGGAATTCTTTTATTTACATGTATGTCAGAAGCGCAGTTTGGGGCTAACAGTTATCTACGAAGCTTTAGCGTGGGTTCACCTATTTCGGTTTGTTGTTCTGTATGCCCCAATATATAATTCTTACGGAGGTGTCATGTAACGTATCCAAAGGTTTTAACGTTGTTTTGCTGGCAGATGCATATGCTACACATCCGTAATCCATCTTGGAATGAATTAAGGATCTATGTAACATGAGCAGTGTTTTACCATTAGCACCCCAAGTTCTGTGGGCTAGATACTTTAACAAATTAAATCCATTTCGATATGAAAGAACTAACTGCTGAATATGACTTTTCCAATTTAACTGTTGATCAAATATCATTCCTAGGAATTTTATTTCGTTTGTATAGGAAAGATTTTGATTCTCAGGAGTGAGGTTTGGTTTATCCTCGACATGTTTCTTTGAAAATAGTATACATTGTGTTTTATTGGAACAAAACTAAAACCAAAACTTATGGACCAATTTACTAGTTTATTTATGTGTTCTTGTAATATTGACGCCATATTATTAACCCTTTTGCCTTTGATGTAAAGAATCAGGTCATCAGCATATAGTGTTGCCTGAACAGGTTTCGCAATGATTTTTATTAAATCGTTTATTGCTATTAAAAGTGGAGTATGACTGATAATCGATCCTTGTGGGATTCCATTTCGTTGTTCTCTAATATAAGATATAGCACCGTTTGCTCGGACTTGAAATGTTCTTTGAGTTAAAAAATTGCTTATGTAGGCCAAAATATTTCCTTGATATCCCAGCTTTTTTAAAATGTTCAATATCCGGTGTTTACATACTGTATCAAATGCTTTAGTTATGTCAAAGTAAATTGCCATACATTTATGGTTATTTTTAAAAGCTTCGTGAATAGCGTTTTACAAATCGATAATATAGTCGTTTGTAGATCTGCCTGGTCTAAATCCAGCTTGTTCGATGATTAGTTGATCATTGTGTTCCACAATGTTTAAATGAAAAACATATTAATGAGATATAACGATATAAATCTGGGTGTAATTTATCATTTTTTGCTTTGATAATCGGGATAACGATGGCATTTTTCCAGATTTTTGGGAATGATTTTTGTGACCAAATAATTTTGTAGCAGAAACTCTTTTGCTACTATAGGCAGTGTTTTAATAAATTGTATTCGTATGTCATCTGGACCTGGTGAAGTGTCTTTTATGCTATTAAGTGCTTCTTGAAACTCCCCATAACTAAGGGGTGTATTGATTGGGTTGAAATCGTCAGAGATGTAGGTACTTGTACTGTGATATTGTAAAAGGAAGTTTTTTAATAAATTGTATTGGTATGTCATCTGGACCTGCTTAAGTGTCTTTCATGCAAATAAGTGCTTATTTAAACTCCCCATAACTAAGGGGTGTATTGATTGGGTTGACATTGTCAGAGATTGTAATAGGCACTGCCTCCCCTCTTGTTTGTAGGTTAGGAATTCGTCACTGTAAATTTGGCAGGATGAAAATTTTTGGTAGATATCAGCTAGTTCATGTACTATATCCTGTTGGTCAGTTAGTAACGTTCGTCCTTTCTCCAGACTTACAATTTGTTGATAAATGTGCTGTACTGTTATTTTTTTAACTTTTTTTCAAAACAGATGATTTCTGCCACGATTCTTGTTTGCTTTTTTTTACGATGCTTCAGCTCTACGTTTTTTGTATATACTTTACACATTGCTTAAAATATATAAAAAAAATTACAATACATTATACTAAAATAAGTGAAAACATTAAAGCAGGATATTGCTACCATGGAGCCATTTAAACTACCTTCAAATCATGTGGCTGGAGATTTTTTGGTGATGTGTTGGACTATTTGTTCAGCAGCATTGCATTTGTTGTAGCATTTTCGTTTCACCCCGTGTATCAAAAAACGCCGAAAAAGATTCTTAATCCTTTGAGTCTCTGAGAGACGTAAACTCTGGGTAATGTAAACATTTGCGAGTCTGATTACAATTAACATACTGCTCTTGTGATTTATCTCTATTTTGCCGCTTAGATATTTACGCAGAAAATAAAAAGGAATCTTTCTGTTTATGTTTATACCGATTTTTGAAGAATCAGGTCAGTCCTCGATGGACCGGCAGCGAGAGCAATCGATTTCATTGTTGAAGTCATCGGGAATTGAATAGTGTAGTGGTCAAAAAGAACAGCGTAGAGTCTAGACGAGGAAACATCGTTCTCGGAGAGTTTTAAAAACTTTCAAATTTTCATTCAATCCATGAGTTTTGATAAAACATAAGGTGATTTAAGCTCAAAATGCTATGTTGCACTCTTTGTAAAGTTAGATAATCACCGGTTTGTTGCTATAGTCCGTGTCCGAGGATTTAATAACAGAGTTAACAAGCTGGCCTACATGGTTTTAAGTGAAATTAGGCAGCTGAGTTTAAAGAATACATATTATTATCATTAAGGATAACCTGAGGTATTTGCCAGCCTCCATTTTATGGGTCGGATTCAATATGGGTCGGATTCAAAATAGTTTGAAGTTTGTACGGGACAGTGTTTTTATATTCAAACCTAAGGAAATAATTATTACTTTGAAACGAAGTACCTAATAAGTCAGCGAAGCAGGTAGTTTTGTTAATTTTTTTCTAAATAAACATTTATCTTTAATATACTAAGATTTGCTCTCATTTTACTTTAAAGTTTTATAAATACAGTAAAACCTCCCTTAACCGAAACCTTTTTAACCGAAACATCGTTTAACTGAAACGGCTGACAGTTTCAGTAATTTCGTCAATAATAAGTAAATTTTTATCGCAAAACGTAACAATTCCATTAATTTCCCTTACCGATTGCTGCCTATCTGTGTTGGGAAATCAAAAAAACCAAGAGCTCTAAAAGATATTTCCGAAAAAGCACTTCCAGTTTTTTTATAGAAGACAAAAAAGCTCATGGATGTCGACCACTTTATTTTTAGATTGGTTCGAAAATGAATTTGTCCCAAGTGTAAAATCCTTTTTTAAATAAACAAACCTTCCCGTCAACGAATTGTTGCTTGTTGACAATGCGCCAACTCACCCCCAAAATATACAAAGTAGTGACAGTTGTCAGATTTTTGCCACCAAATGTCATGAGCTTAATTCAGCCGTTAGACCAGGGAGTAATAGAGACATTCAAGAGACATTATAGATGAGCATTTTTAAGACATATGTTATTACAGGATACGAATGAATCCAAAAGTGTTCCCGAAATTCTCATATTTTTAACAATGAAACATGTTGTTTCTTTATTGGTGTGCTGAGTAGTGGGCCAAGATCAAATCTTCAACTTTGGAAAAATGCTGGAACAAACTCTTTGATTGGATTTTTATTGACGATCCTGAAGAAACGACATAAGAAATTAAACCTTTAATAAAAAATTTGTCGGGATGTGACGAAATTAACCAAGAAGATACCAATAAACCGAAAATAAAATATTTCTTTAAAGAAGCATGTTAAACTTGTTCATTTTCCTTAATTTTATTACTTTATTCTGTATTTACTTATCAGAAAACATTACGAAATCAACTCATAGTATTTTTTAATACTAATACTTTGACCAAGAATATTATAAAAAACAATGTTATTTTTAACCGAAATTCTTGTTATCCGAAACGGCCTCCCCCCCCCCAATTATTTCGTTTAACAGAGGTTTTACTGTAAATATAAGTTTTATGGATTAGCTAATTGTCATATTTTAGTTTTCTTTTAAATAAAATTAACCTTGACAATTAATTAATAATTCAAAAAAGTTGAGTAGTTTAATTTCGACATATGATAGTTATACTATACTATTATAGTACATATTTTCTGTCATTTGGTACATAACCATACTTTTAAAGTCTGTTTTGTTAGAAGGTTCAAGTTAAACATATGTTGATAAACATAGTTTTAATTCTGTTCTGTAATAAAGTCCAATTCAATGTAAAGTTTGTCGATAAATTTAAATATTTTTATTTGTAATAACTTTATGTGAAATAAAAATAAATATATAATTTTTTTCTTTAAACTATAAGTTTAAAATTATTTGTTTTATAATTAAAAATTTAAAAATTAAAAAAACTTTTCTTTTCAAGCAGCAAGACTAGTCTTTTAAACGGCGTCATAATATTAAATAGTTAAGAAATCTTCTTGTGTAGTGTTGCCCAGGACATCTCTATAAGTATTTTTTAATTTTTTTTTTTGTATTTAGTCCTCCCAGTCCTCCCCAAATTAAGCAATCCTTATCCACGACTCAGCTGTCAGCTCTCCATCCAAAACACGAGTAGCTATTAGCAAACGTTTTAATTTATTTGCTTACCCTATCTCCAAGCCCAGTGATTGTAAAGTCTCCCCTTTCAACCCCCTATAATCAAATTTATAATGATTACATTCTCACATAGCGGGCTGCCTGCAATGGCTTATTGGTTAAGTGATTTAGTGCATACTAAATTACTTAGATTAAACCATTTTAAGAATGACCTGAAACAGAAAACCTGTTCTTGTTATCGGGTTTCAAAATTTTTGCCGCAATTTACCCTTGACCCTTGTTTAGCTGATCGATGTCGGTATTTATTGGCATTTATAATATTGAGCTTTAATGTTGTACCCAACAACTAAGATGGTATGTTCATAGAACGCCCAAAAATTGACTTCCAAACAAATCTTCACATGGCAACCTTCTGGTAGACGGAAAAAAGGAGTACCAAGCCTCAGTTAGAGAGAAGGCATAAATTGAGAATTAAAAGATAAAAGAATAGAGGAAAACCTATGGACGGACCAAGAAAAATGGTGATTGGGTGTCGGAGGCCGTAGGTAAACCTTTAAAACTGCCATGTATATACAACTACATCTAATTCTACTAGGAATATTCCAAAAAAAAAAACAATAAAAATTTAAAATATTGAATAATAAATCAAAAATGATATTTTCACCAATTTTTTCACGTAAAAACAAAAAACACATCCAATTATCCGGTGCAAACAGTAGTATTTAATTATGAACACTTTGGAATAGTACTTGGCCACAATTCAGCTGTATCATATTCGATTTCAATATTAATTATTCAATTAAAAACACAAAGTATTGTCTATTGTTCTTTAATTAATTAGTAAACAATAAAAATGCTATATTTGGGTATAAATAGACCAAGATGTAAATTTCAGCATCTGTGTCTCAAAAACCAACAAGATGAAACTTTTAATTATCTTTGTAGCGATCTTCGTTTGCGGTATTCAACTCAGCGAAGCTAAACTTTGCTGTCCTAAACCAAAACAAGAGCTTATCATTACTGAGTAAGTTTATATTCTAAATTTTTAATTTTTTGTCGTATGTTTTTACAAAATCTTACAAAAATGACTTATGTAGGAAACCACGATCGTCCTCTTTGCCTTTATTTGTTGCGGGAGTTTCTTTAACTATATTTTCCCTATGTTTTTATCTTGAGTCATATTATATCTTGAGTTTTGTTATTGTTCATCATGTTTTAACTGTACTTTACGTATCTGCATCTATTATGTTTTAAACATAACACCATTATGTTTTAAATCACCAAACCGCCTTTAATCGTTTTTAACTGCCTTATTTTTGATAATTTCTTTTATAATCAAGATTTTATATAATTTTTCATAATAACTTTTGGAAATTGTTCTCTTAAGAACCGGTCAAGAAGCTTTAGTTTTAAAATAGTCACCTTAAGTAGGCCCTATTTAATGTATCCCTTGCAATCTCATGGATTATGGCTAACGCCAGCTTATTTAAAAAGACCTATTGTGAGGAAAGGTCGTGATTATTTTAAATTTTTTTTCTGTTTTTACATTGAAGTATTTAATCCTTGGCGTTAATTTCTCTTGTATCTTATTCTTCGTCGTCTAGCCATGTTCTTCTGGTTCTTTCTCTGAATCGAAATAATCTAGTTCTTACATTATTTTCGTCCGATAAATTGTATCGATTGTACTTTTAAAATACATGAATATTTCGTGAATTTTTCGGTTCTGGTCTCCTGCTTTTTAAATTATTTGTTCTAGTATATGTATGAAATTAGTTGTCGATCTCTTCAGTCTAAAAACGTTCTTTAATAATAATATCGTATATGCACACTAGGCCAGGGGAACCGACGGCTTTACGTGCTATTCGAAGCACGGTGAACGGCTCGTATCATTTTTAAAAATGAAACTGTCGTTGTTGGTGCCGAGATTCGAACTCGTGCGCTCTGGCTTACAAAGCCAGTATCTTGCCGCTGAGCTACGGCCGTCCATAAAACGTTCTGTTTTTACCTATTAGTTGTTCAGCATATAGTTTCATTATGTTTAATATCCTTATAACTTTTACGCTGTATTCAAAATAATTTTTGTATTTAAAACGGTTTTTTTTCTGTTATTTTTTGCATTTCTCTCAATCTTTATTTTTTTTTAATTTTCACAAATATACCCGTTTAACCACTAACGGTTAACTATTAACTTTCTTTTTCTTATTAAAGTGCCCTCCGCCACAACACTTAAGCCACAATTGATCCATTGTGCATCCTTCCAGCTGTCGTCCTTAGCTCATTAACCAACCTGCCATTTCGAGGAAGGTGGACAAGTCACCAGGAGGCATATTCATTATGTGGGCAGGATGCTTTATAGTGTCGTCTTCTTGTTTACTTTTTCTGCATAGATATGTGTCTACTTACCCCAGTATGTGGAGATGTTTGCTTAGTTGGCAAGACCAGTATAAAAACCATTTGTCAAGTGTAGGTTTTTTCTGATCATTCTCAAGTACCTCTATGATTCTGACTATTCAAGGTTACTTAGTGTTACCTTGGAAAGTCTACAACCTTGTCCTTATTCTTATCTTTTCACGGTTTGCGTATGAAAGTAACATCTGAGAATTTTTGTGAATGTTGTAGTTGACCAACCCAAAAAAATCCGCAAGTCCTACGAGTCTTATGCCTACCGCCTTGCTAGTTAATTGGTCAGCAATGCGGTTGCCTTTACTCCTACTGTGTTCTTTAACGTTCCTCAATATGATATTACCATCCGAAGCTTAAGTTAGTTAATTGTGGCACTCCATTACTAACCCTGATGTGACACCTGGTCATTTTAAGATTGGTAACTCTTGTCTGCTATATGTGCAGATTATTATAGTTTTTCTAGCTATACCTTTTTGGATTATCTCTTTTGCGACTATGAGGATACCATCTAGTTCTGTCTGAACTACTCTGGAATTTTTGCTTATATCCCACTTTATTGTTAGCTTCAGTCATCTGGGGTATATCCGACATCCTGAGCCGTTTTCTATTTTGGAGCCATCGTTGTATATGCAATACGTATTTGCCACGTTTCACTCCTGATACTGTCTTGTTTCGATTTTATAGGGGTTATTAAAAACAAACTTTGGCTTAATTAAGTTGCAGCCAGCTTGTAGTAAGGGTAGCACATCCAGCTCTTCCAAGTAAGTAGGAAGAACCTGAGCTGGTGCAGTTCCTGAAAACCTGCAGTAAACTGGTACAGAAGATGGAGAAGCTAGGAAGAGAAAACGTAGGAATTTACACGCCGGCAGCACTAAGAGTTAAGACATTAAGGAGAATTCTGGAGTAGGCTGTATAAGAAAGGGGTGTAATGATCACGATCCTAGGTAAAAAAACAACAAGTAGGTGGGATAACATCAACACTAAGCTCAAAGATCAAAATAAAGTGGTAATCATTAGCAAGAACAAAGAAAAATTATTTGTGGATCGAATGACAGAGGTAAAAAAAATTACCAGGAAGAAAGGATACCAAAATTGACATAAAAAGGATTAGATAGACCAGAGATCAAGGAGTATTACTAAAGCTGGGCGGAGGATAGGAAATGGCGGAGGAAGTAAAAAAACTCTTGTCTGACAATACATGCGTGTCGTGTATCGTGAAGTGTGAAGAATCTTGGTACAGGAAATCCCACCCAATACAATGAAGGATGAGTTCCAAAAGGCCACAGAGGAAGCAGCTGGCAAAGAGTGGATCTGTGATATCATAGAAATTTAGATGAAGGAAATTTATGTTTACTCTATATAAGATAATTTTTTGTTGATCTTTAGAAGTACAGTGTAAGTGGTATATAGCTTAATTAGTGGTAATAATATAAAATTTGTTTGCACAGATAAAACCACATTTTTAAATGTCCTGGTTAATTAACATAATTTTTTTAGTATATATGCAGCAATTTACTGGCATTTGTATAGTCGACCTAGTGCTTTTGCAAATAAACATAGGCTGCAGCATACTTTCCATTATATTTGAAAGCATCGGTGGAGATTTGATGGGCTGATGGATATTTGGATACTACGGTTTTTAAAAGCTTTTGAAAACAAAAATAGCTATGTGTAGTATTTACGCAGCTCTGTAAAAGACGTATTTATTTTTAAAAGTTTATTCATCCAGGGAGGGAAATTTACATAAACAAGCAAGTAAGATCAAACTGTTCTAATTTCAGAATAACATGTTTTATTCGTTCAGGAAATGGTAGCAATTCTTTTATGTTTGTTTAAAGCTTGATAAAATTTTGACAAGTGATAGGAGCTGCCTTTATTGGCCTAAGTGTAGTTTATTAGCCAGAACGTGTAGGCTACTACTGAACTGTTTATCATGACACGTAAAACTAATCTCAAGCATGTATTTCAAATTAATGTAGTTAAGTTTTTTTAATGACGTCTATATTGTTATAAATCAGCATTAGTCAGCAGCAAGACTTCTGCTTCTTATATCAACAATATTTCTAATATGAGAAAAATATTGTTTTGTTTACTTATTTACTTATTTTATACTTCTAGCGCCAATATTGCAGCTTTTATAGGAGGCCTAAAAACTTTGGTGGAAGCACACAATAAACCAAAACATTTCTATCAACAGATCGTCGAACAGTAAGTCAATTAAAGTATCTTTTAACATTTTGATCAGTGGTACATATTATGATATAAAATAAATTGCAGCTGGTAAGAAAAAACGTAGCCAAGAAAAAAAATCATAAAAACATTACAATTTACAAACACATTACACATAAACAAATTACATTAACTATGTACTATACTTTTTGGGAGTAAGCGATTATATTAATAAAAATATTTTTTTTTCTATTTTATTAACGCATCAACCACGCAGGGTCATTAGCGTATTTAGATTAATACAATATAGATACAATAACTGAAATATACATTAATTTACAATAATAATAATAATAATAATATCTTTGTGTGTTACAATGTACGTTTTAGATCTTTTGAAGAAGTTGGCAGTCTTTAAGATAGGAAAATATTTTTCGGGTGTCTGTATTTTCTTCTAGGGCATCTCTTAGGGAGTTGGGTATGTTATATTTGAGTCGTTCACTATTATATTTGGGACACTGTATTAAAAAATGTTTTACCGATAGAACACTGTTGCACACTTTACACACTGGTTTATTTTTGCGCTGTAATAAATAGTCATGAGTAAGTCGTGTATGGCCGATACGGAGACGGGTAAGTATCACTTGCTCTCTCCTGTCTTTTATTTTTGGTTTCCAAAGATGTGAATGTTTGTTGACTTCGTATAGCCTTGATGGAGTGTTGTTCCAATTGTGTTGCCATTTTTTAATTATGTTTTGTTTTAAGTATGGTTTTAAATCGTTTTGTACCAATATTTTACTTTCTTCGGACATCGGGTTAGTTGGTGCGTTTTTAGCCAGTTTATCTACAACTTCGTTACCTTCAATTCCGATATGAGAAGGCACCCATAAAAAGTGAACTTGGATGTTCTTATTTGCAATGTTTTTAAGTTCTTTTTTAATAAGAAGTAGAAGGGGGTTATCACAGTACAATTGAGTTAGTGAGGATAATGAACTTAAAGAATCTGTGATTATTATACATCTTTCTTTGTTTTTGTTTTGTATTAACAATAGTGCTTTTAGAATTGCGAATAATTCAGCCGAAAAGATGGTTGTAATTGATGGTAATTTGAAACTAACTGAGGAGTCTTCCGAATAAACTGCTGGTCCAACTCTGTCTTCATTTTTTGACGCATCGGTGTATACGTTGTAGGTATTGCCATATTTGTTTAATAGTGTATAAAACTTTTGTTTAATGACGGTTGATGATATCTCTGATTTTCTTAGGTTTGTTAGACTGATGTCGATATCAGGAATAGATATTGTCCATGGTGCAGGGTTGTGGATTGAAGAGGTATCATAGGTTTTTGGAAATTGAAAATTTAATTTGGATAAGTATGATTTTATACGAAAGTAAAAAGGATGATCAATTTGATGTGTTTGTTGAAATTTATTTGTAAATCGATCAGCAAAAACGTTATGCAGTACTGGATTATTTCGGTTTGATAACACTACCGCTGCATATGTTAGGCTTAGATATTGTCTTCTGAAAGAAAGAGGAAGTTCTCCACTTTCCCAATAGAGACTTTGAATGGGACTTGTGTAGTGAGCTCCTAAAGAAATACGTAGGCATCTATTTTGGATAATATCCAGTGACTTCAAATGTGTTTTTTTGGAGGAGTTGTAGACGATGGCTCCATAGTCAAGTTTTGATCAAATTATGGATTTGTAAATAAGTATTAAACTTGAATAATCGGCACCCCAGTTTTTAAAGGCAAGTGATCGTAGTAAATTTATACCAGGTAGACAGGATTTTTTCAGCTGTTGAATATGTGTCTTCCAAGTTAATTTTTTATCAAACGTCATACCCAAGAATCGGATTTCTTCTACATAATCTAGTTTTTGTTCGTGTAGATATAATTCTTTTATTTGGATTTGATTTCTCTTTGAGAAACAGATTGCTTTCGTTTTTGTAGTGTTGAACTGAAGTCCACTTGTAGCTGACCATTTCTCAATGTGTGTTAACGCTTTTTGAATGTGATTGTGAATCGTTGCTATGTTTTTTCCTCTACAGAAAATAACTAGGTCGTCAGCGTATAATCTAGTTTTGACGGGGTTTTCAATTTGTGTTAATATCGAATTTATTGCTACTAAGAATAAAGTTGTGCTTAAATTTGATCCTTGTGGTATACCATTTTGTTGAATTAATAAAAATATTTATTGTGTTATTTCCATTTCTAATTCGAAAATAATTCTTAAATGAAGAACAATTTCCGAGTTAGAAAAATGTTTTTTTTTTTAATTAAAATTGCAATTTATACTTTAAAAAATAGCAGAGTTTTACAACATTTAAATTATCGTTAAATTTATTTTCTTTGCTTTTATATCTGGGGTCTGGTTTACTAAGAGCGGATGTCACAAAACTAAAATTTTACAGGAAAGCCCAAATACTATGATTTAAAAGATACTATGGACATTTTACCAAAGTCTTTGTCAGGAAATAATACATTATTGTATTCGCTCCGTGCGTGACCATGTTAGGGGTACTTTGAAACGATGCCAGCGTGCGTAGCGGCGAAATATGACGTGTGCAAATACATATTGCGTATTTAATTGTGCTAATAATAGCAAAAATAGTAAGTGTAGTTCTTATAGGTTCCCAAAGATTACATATAAATTAGAGAAAAGAAAAAAATTTATCCGTGCTATTAATATGAAAAAGTAAATATCACATAACTTCATTTTTATGCAATTGAAATAGGAAAAATTTAAATAATTTACCTTAAATGATATTTTATAAGGCTTTAAGCTAACTGCAGAGTGCCTGATCACTTTAGCTTTTATATTATAACTTTTACTATTACTGTTTTTAAATATATGCTCTTTCACGTGAAAAACTTGATTTGCCAGTACTAGATTTTTCCTTTTCTTTTCCATTTGTGGTTGAAAAGATATATTATGATGAATTTTGAGAAACCCAGTTTTTAATACTACATTTATTTTGTACATAAACTAAAAAAATATAATTAGAAAGTTAATTATTATTAATTGCCAATTTCGCATGTATTTAACAATGTCAAACATATGTGATATGTTTAACCTGAAAATTGGTAGGTCCAAAACTGTGAGATGAAGGCGGTAGGTGTCGCGTCAGTCACGCACGGAGCGAATAAACTACACTTTATTTTTAAACATAAAACTAACATACAAATAAAATGGAAAAAGTTAACACAAGCTACAGAAAAAAAAATGGCGACGGACATGTGGCTTTTGCACTTTAAAAAATACTGGGAGGATGTCCTATGAAATAACTATAAAATATTCTTCTTATTGGCTAGAAAATATTGCATAATAAAAAAAAACATACTAAACCAACAAACAAAACATAAACTTAAAGAAAAATTAGAGAAACTGTTTAATCATCTTCTTCACTCTCCTCGCCCTGGCCATGAGGAAGATTGCTATAGTATTCTCTTTTAGGTCTCTGGTATCCATTATAGAAGATCTTGCAGGTGTCGATATTTCTGTGTGGAAATACGTCTCAGACTATTTGATAAAACAGGAATAGTGTCAGGAATAACCAAAACCTTTCGAGGTTGCCTAATAAGGTTCACTTGTTTGAAAGCGGCATCATCAAAACTAGTTTTGTAATTTACCAGTCCTGGAAGCTCCTTTTTAGATTGCAAACTTTTGATAAAAGGAACTCTTCACTGTTGCAATTCTTTTTCCTACCGACAAATGGAGAAGTAGTAGTTTTCCTAGACTGACCTGATATGACAGGAAATCCTTTAACTCCATTTCATAGACAATGAATGGTTTTTTATGACACGAAAAACGAATTAGTTGTGCCCAGTCATGAGTGTTACATATGTCCATAGTTTTTGTGTGTCGTTTTCTATGTTCTATAACAAAATGTGCCACATCCACTTTCATGTGGGTATGTCCTCTTAAAAGAAACTTGTGATTCACAGTTTTGATATACGGAAATTTATGCATAACATTGATTCACAGTTTTGATATACGGAAATTTATGCATAACATATGAGTAGAAAAACAAAATATTAATGTTTCTATTCTGGCCAAGACAATTATGTGACCAAAATGTTACTTCTTCTACATCTTCCGGTAAAACTGATAGCCATTTAAATAAACCAGAAGCAATTTCGTTACTTCCTCTCTTACGTGTACTTTCACTACATACCATACAATGTGTCTGACCCAGTGTCATGTCACAAATTGTAAAATTTAGGATCCAAAGTTTTAATTTGTAAAAGCTCTGTGCATTGGTAAGGCAAGGAGTGGGTAAGCACTTTTGAAGGTCCATTGTACAAACTTACTTTTTCCTTAGAACCCTCTAATCTAGATCTAATTTTGTCTTCTTGTTTACTTGTATATCTTCTTTGTGATTCATTATGATGGACTTCCTTTTCTTTTAAAATAATTTCTTTTTCTTCTGCATCTATCACAATCGTCACAAGTATCTAGGCTAGGTAATTTAAAAGCAAGGTTATATTCTGTAAAATGCGAATATGCTTTACTTAGTTCCATATTAGCCCCCAACCCTCGTTGTCTTCGCCTTATATTAATGGTTCTGAACTCTGTATCATTGTAGCTTGTCTTAACCTGAAACTTATTTTCAAGTGTCTTCTCCACCTTGATCATCTTAATCTCATTCCAGACGACCCGATT
Organism: Diabrotica undecimpunctata; assembly: GCF_040954645.1. Lineage (NCBI taxonomy): Eukaryota > Metazoa > Arthropoda > Insecta > Coleoptera > Chrysomelidae > Diabrotica > Diabrotica undecimpunctata. The sequence goes on from NC_092806.1 coordinate 134,872,648, forward strand.
TCCTTCTTCGTCAATATTATAATAATTGTTCCCCATTTCCTTACATAATTTTTTAAAGTCCAATATATCCGATGTAGACATTTCATTAATTTTGTAAAGTTCACCTGTTTTTTTCGCTGTTTGAACTACTGTGACCCATTGCGCAGGCACATAAATTGGTTCTTCTTTTAATGCCCTTTTTTTTTTGTTTCTCAATCAAAGAATGCATGTTATCTCCCTTATTTTGGAAATGACCTGTTATCAAAAATTTGTGGGTAATTTTAGGTATGTTCAATTTCTGTACTGCATAGAGATAAAGACAGACAATATACTTATTCTTATTGTGCTCACTGCAGTTATCTGAATATAACATTATTTCCTGTTCTCTGGCATGGTTCCTCAGAAATTGTAACAGGCATGAGGCTATTTCGTTTGGACCACGATTGGCAATTCCGTCGAACCAAAGGTAGCAGTGTCCTGTATTTGTGATCAGGTCAAAAATTGTGAAATTAAATGTTGATAATCTCCTTTTGTAATAAAATAAGGAGACACCGCCTGAAGGTGTCGGTAATACGGCTTGTAAGTCAAAACAAGCAGTAATGCAAGTATTAGATTTTGCAGATTTTGAGTCATTTTCTTTTTCTTTTCTACCAAGTTCCACTTCTTGGCGGTGAGTATTATAGGCTGCTTCTAATGTAGATTTATTTAATGAATTTTTGTAACTTTCACATAGCGAGCAGAGGTCTTTTTTGGGCTTAAAGAAACTTATATTAAATTCCGTGTTAAATATGGTCCTAAACGTAGCGTAATTTCCGAACACCGAACCTTTTTCTTCGCAAAATTTTATATAATCGCGATGAATATCAGCCAGAGTTTTGTCTCCACTGACGAACTCTCTGGTAGTTTGTTTTCTTAAGTAATGAGATTCCACTCTAGGAATAGATTCGATGTAACTCATTATGTTTTGTTTCACGACTTCGTCGATTCTTTTTCCATTCTTGTGAGTTCCTCGCTTGTCTTTTGGGATAAACCCATCTACAGTACGACGTTGTATATTTGCTATAGTCTTGTCGCTTATTCCCAGTGTTGCAATAAAATTGTGCTTACACACTCTATATTTCTTGCCTTCCACTTCGAAGAAATAGACATAGTTTGCTCCACGATTACTGTCTGGATTTACTGTTCTATATTTCACATAAGTTTTTTCCATTCATCTTCCTATAAATTTTCACTGTTTTGTGGAATTTTATAGGAAGATCAATGGAAATCAACTCACAACACAACAGATAAAAATAGGTACAGGCTGAGTTTTTGTTCCTATTTTAGAACCATAGAGCAACAACTGCAGATAATGCCTGATGGTATAAAAAGACGAATAGATTTTTTACAAAAGCCATAAGGACGTATCTTTCTGGTGCCGAATTTACAATTCGTTGCAGATGCTGCTAAATAGCATTAAAAAATAGATTTTTTTTTCTATTAGACTGCATTAAAAGGTCATTTTACGAAAAAATTGCAGATATTGCCATATGGTTTTCAAGCTGCGTTATGTAGTTGTTTTATTCTTTTTTTCTATTTTCTATTTTGAGTCTCATCTTTGCCGTTAGAGTCAGAGTCCTTTGTGTCGTGACTATGTCGATTCTTGTTTCTAAGGCATATATCATTATTGGTCTTACTCTGTCTTTATAAATTCTTAACTTTATCTTAGTGTTAATGTGTCTGTTTTGCCATATAGTGTTATTAGGGCATACTGCCAGTCTATTTGCCTTTTGTACTTGATCACTCACTTCTTTGTCTAGGTCTCCATAGCTGGACAGTATAATTCCAATGTATTTTATTTCCATTACTTGTTTAATATTATTGCCATTAATTTCTATTTACACCTGATTGGTTTTTTGCTGATTACTTTTTTTGGTTTTCTGAGATGAGATTGTCATATTAAATTCTTTAAATTCTTTTGATTTTATGTTAAATCTTTGAACCAATGATTGCAGACTATTTTCATCATCAATTTTGCGTCATCTGCTTAACAGAGTATTTTAATTTCTTTGTTATCTTCTTCATTTGTCATGATTTCATCCATGGGTAAATTAAAGAACATAGGGCTCAATGAGTCATATTTCGATACCTATTTCTATAGGTTCTGTAAGATGTTCATCTATTCTGACCTCTATTTTGTTGTTTTGGAAGATGTTTTCGACAGTTTTTATAATATATAGGTGAATTTCTCTATTATACACAAGATGGATTACATCTTTGAGTCTTACTTAGTCAAACGCTTTCTTTAAGTTAATCAAACACAGAAATGCTGGTCTGTTATACTCTAGTGATTTTTCAGTAATTTGCTTTATCATGAATATTACATCTGTACACGAGTTTCACTACGAAAACTCTGTTGTTCATCTTTAAACTTATCCCCTGATTCATTAGTTTTTGTCAAATTTAGATGTACGTTTTAGGGTAGTATTTTCCAAGTTTATACCTCTGTAGTTTTTTGCCTGTTTTTTATCTCCTTTTGTGAATAGTGGAATTAGTTCGCTCGTTCTCCATTATTTCAGTATTTTATTGTATTTTATAATTTTAATAATTAATGTTGTTATTGTGCTGTCATTGCTGCTCCACAATATTTCAATAATTCGTTTGTTATCCCGTCTTTACCTGCTGCTTTTCTGTTCTTCAGCTTTTTGAGTATTGTACGTTTTCTCTGTATATTTATATAAAGCTCTTCGTTTGTGGTAATACCTTGGCTCGTACATAACGGCATATGGTACACTAAATCGAGAAATTACCCAAATTGGTTGCTGTAACTGGAACTGAATGAGCGATGTACTTTTTAATCTTGATTTGATTTTAAGTGTGACACCTGCGTTGGTATACGGCAGTAAAATAAGGCCTGTAAAGAATATACAGAAAAAGAAGGTGGTGCATAAATAACTAATATTAATTTTTCAGAGCTCGCACTGTAGCAGATAAGATTACAGTAACACATACTGGAACACGAAGCTTATTCCAAGATTTTAAAAACTTGTTAAAAACTCTCTACAATGGAATACATCCCGTAATTGAACTGGTATTGCCTCCTAATAAGGACGTCTTCGATGTAAGTATTGTGTCTATATCTATCTTATAAATATACAAGATTGTTGTTTCTGTATTTTTGTATGCCGGACAGGTTAAATTACTCATTTTATTAAAGAATGCAATTTATGTTTAAATTAATATAGGTAATATAAATCGGAAGTTTCTAAACAACTTAAGATTTTCAGACGACATAATGCTTATTGTGAACCAGATAGATCATGCGTACCAACTGCTTCAGGACCGTTAGACACCTTGTACACGAGTTGGTCTTAAAAGTAACTTTTCTAATACACAATTCATGACTAAACTTGTACTGGCCAAAAACATTTTCACTCATGGCATGCAAATTGAACACAAGTTTATACCTATAACTATCTGGGCCACGAGATTAAATTCGGAAGTGAGAATCAAACAACGGAATAAAACAGGAGAATAAGAATAGCATAGGCAGCTTACGAAATATCGATTCATTTATCAGAGGATCAGATATATCCATGTGCTTGAAAAGGAAGGTCTTTGATCAATGTGTACACCCAGTTCTAACGTATGGAGCAGAAACATTGACTCTTACCAGAACAGTTATCAATAAGATACGAGTGGCACAGAGAACAGTGGAGATGTCAGTGTTGAATATATCCCTCAATCTCTCAATACCGTCAATGTTGAGGTACAGAGTTTTGAATCAAATAGTTAGGAGAAAAACTCGTATTACGGATATCATTAAAAGAATTACAACACTGGAATAAAACTAAGCAGGATATGTTACCAGAGTCAGAGATGGAAGATGGATTAGAAAAATTTTATAATGGAGACCTAGACATGATACATATGGTAATAGAGGACCTCCTCCAACAAAGTGGTCGGGCGACATCAAACGCATCCAGCACCACTGAATTCAAGGTGATTCCGACTTAAAATCAAATACAATATAATTGTTTACCCAAGGCCTATGTTCAGCGGTGGATTTGAAGCGGCTAATGATAATTATGATGAATATAGTTTATACTAATGTTCAATTGACGCAATTAATTTAATTTCCTAAGTAAAAACAGAAAAAATAGGAGCTCAGCCCTGCTGTCTTAATTTGTGTTTGTGCTTTTACAGTTGGTGAGAGCTAATATACTTCAAAATAAGTAGGTACTTCTTTAGGAATTTCCTTCGCTGCGAAGATTTGTTATTATCATGGCTACTATAACTTTAAAAACAGCCGCTTTAAAAAGAGTTTACTCGAACTATATCCAAACTACTATTTTCCCAATATTTTTCCTTGCACAAGTCTTATGACGCGGTATCTTTCATGCATTGTGTATCTCAAGTATTGTAGCTTTTCTTCTTTGATAGTTGTTTTTACTTATTCTTATTTCCCCATTCTATTCAGAACCTCCCCATTACTAACTTTGTTATGAGATTAATTTAAGATCTTATTATTTGCTTTATTTGTTTTCATTATCTTGTTCCATGTGGTAGCCTCAATAATAAAATTATGGAAAAGACTCCTGTAAATTTCTTCTTCAAGTATTACCCTAGTTGCAAAGATTTGTTATCATCATAGCCATTATAATTTTAGAAATAGTTGCTTTAAAAAGAGTTGACCCCAACTGCATCCAAACTGCTATTTTGCCCTCTATTTTTCCATAGAGGAAGTCATAGGATGGTGTATCGTTCACGCATTGTATGCGTCAGGTATTGTAGCTTTCTTTCTATGACAATTGTTTCTACTTCTTTTGGTACCATCCTCCCATTACTTACTTTGTTAAACCATTACAATATATTGTCATAGCTCGTCTGTACAGCCACATTTTAATAAAGTTAATTATTCATACTGATTCTACGTTTAAAGTACTATAGGCCTTGGAGACCCTTTAATTTGATAGTCGTGACTAGTTTCTTTTAGTTTTTCCGATCCTTTACTTGTTCTCTTGAGCCTTGTTCCCATTCCTTCTTTCAGTCCGTATGGCATCAAACTACTTCCTTCGTGGTCTTCTTCTTCGTTTATTGTTCTCCTGCCTGTAAAACTCTCGGAACGTTTCATAAGATTTCAAAACATATCCCAGTGCCCTGATTTTTGTGTTATTTTTGGTCTCTCTAACATCTCCATTAGCTCCTGCTTTGTTGTTCTGCACCATTTCCTCTTAGCCTTCTTTATACCACCAAAAACCTTTCTTCCTATTTTTCTCTCCCAAATCTCCAACTTTTTTTCTTCTTTCTGATTCATTGTTTAAGTTCACATGCATACAACACCGTTAGTCTTACTATTGTTTCATGAATTCGAATTCAGCAGTGTGTTTAATAATCCTACTGCTTTGCTACCTTTCATTAACCGTTTATCTATTTCTATATCTTCGCCTCCGTTATTTGTAACTGTTACCTCACATAACTCAAATCCTGCTACCTTCACCAATGTATACTTTATCTCATTCATCCTTAAAGTGGTCCATTTATTTTCTTCTACATTATCTCTTCTCATTTCCATATACTTGTTTTTTTCTCGATTTACAGTCAGGCTATAGTCTAGTTTTTCTTCAAATTTCGCGAACATTTTTCAAAATTATATTCTTGAACGTGTTAAAAGTACCAAGTCATCTGCGAAACCTATGCACTGTTATATTTTGTTCAGAATAGTGCTGCTTGTCTAAATCTCGGCTCTTTCAATTATTTTTTCTACTACTAGGTTAAATAAGTCTGTTGACAGGGAGTCTTCCTGTTTTAATCGTTTAATCCTTCCTCTTCCTTTAATCCTGTATTGATGGTAAATTGAGTTGAAGATTTTCTTCTATCATTACTTTATTGACTGTATTATTTAGCGTCATCTTAACTAATCGTATTAATTTCTCTAATATTCCTAGGGATCTCATTGCTTTGTCTATTTAAAGTTGATAAAGAGAATATGCAAATCTATATTTTGTTCATAACAGTTGTTTTGTAATAATTTTAGCATAAAAATTTGGTGGGTTGTAGGTTCTGTTGGATCATCTATTTCGTAGGTTTTTATTTTACTTATTTTAATTTTTGCTAATACTTTATATACTACTTCTAATGGTGCGATTCTTCTGTAATTTTCACATACAATGTTATGACCTTTTTTGTAAATTTAGGGCCGTGTTCTTCTGCTTTGGCATTTTTTTGCTTCCCCATACTTTGATTATAAGTCCAGCTATCTTTTGCTGCAGTATATCTCCTCTCACTTTTAATAGTTCTGCTGACGCTTTGCATTTGGATCTAAGTCTCGATTCATGTCGCATTCATAGAATCGCTCTCTAGAATCTTGGAACAATTCGTCAATATATTCTTACCACCTTTGTAATTTCTTTGTGTTATCTAGTGTGATATTTTCATTGTTATCTAGTAAAATACTTTTTATGATTTTCTTAGCTGTTCCTGTCATTTCTTTTATTCTTTTGTGTAAAGTCAAATTATTGCTTTTTATTTGGAGTTCTTATATTTCTGTACATTTATTGGGGTAATTTAATTCGTGTGCCATTATTATTTTGCATTTAATAATCTTTTGTACTATAACTATAATTCTAAATTCAAGTTGATCCAGTTTACCGTCTTGAGTTTTGTGAATCTGCCACGCATTTTGAATAGCCATATCAACGCAATGAGCAAAAAGGGGAAAATACCATTTTTTTCCTCTTATGGACACTCGATATAAACTGATGTTCTGGTCACTGCGATCAACGCCACCCATGAAGTTATTGTATATTCTAACAATATTTGGTTGAGGAACTTGAATATGTTTTTTCTCTGCTTGTGAAAAAAATGTGAAATTACTGGTACAAAATTGGAAGCAATAGAAACGATATTATTATCATACCAGCGGCAAACCACTATTCCTGTATTTTTATCAAAACGATACTCGTATTTACCACGTTCAGTTTTTTTCATAATAGATGAACAGAGTAAAGGGCATTTCATGGTGCGATTTTCCCTTACAGTGCCTGTACCAAATATGCCTCTTTGTTTTAGCTCATGCAGTAAATGAATAGAAGTAAAATAATTATCAAAAATAAGATGGAATCGCCTTTGAGGCCATACTTCATTCAATCTGTCTGCATAGGATAGAACTACTGATGCACAAAAACCAAGGACTTTATATTGTTCAGGTATTGTAGTGGAACTACCTTGGTAAGGAGAAAACCAAACTATGTATCCCAGACGAAGGGCTCCTACCCACATTTTGTACCCCCAACGGATTGGTTTTCCCCTGATGAATTGTTTTGTGGGATGGCGACCAAAATACGGAACGATTGCCTCATCTATGCTGTGATGTTGTTCTAAAGGGGAAAATTGTATAAATTTTTTGTTTATTACGTCGAACAGGGGTCACATCTTGGCAAATCTATCAAATTTATCTAATGACAAGTTATTGCAAACATGCAAAACTTTCATTATGTGGGAAAATCTATCCCTAGATATAGCAGCTACCACCATTGCGTTGTGCGAATCGTCACGATTTTCCCAGTACATGTACCTTTTCGGCACAACCACATACCCACTCAATACAAGAACGCCTATAAAACATCGAATCTCATTTTAAGTAATGTCGTTCAAAAGATTTCTTTGTCCTGCGTAGATGTTAGTGTATTCGGTAACCAAATTGATGACTTCATCATCAAAAAACAAATTGAAAATTTCCATCGGCGACTGAGTCATTTTCGGTCCAAATTAAGTTTTCCAGTAATTACAATCAGGGTGTTGATACAAGTCTCCTTGAATCCAGTGTGCAGATATTCTCTTCTCTAATTGATAGGGCAGCTTTTCCTTGGAAAGAAACAAAGCCAATGGTATATTGTCATCATCCGAATCTTTTTCTGGTAGGCTGAAATTCACAGAATCTTGTGATAATTCAGTCGCGTTGTCAAAAACAAGTTCTACATCGTTTCTCAACTGACTACCCGCTAAATTATTTATTGTAGTTAGTTCTTCATCGCCGGAGTCGCAATCGGTGACATCATCATTGGCATTTTCTGGGGGAAATATGATCAAACCATCTGGAGGGACTGGGATTTCATCAGAATCAAGCTCTTCTAATAGCTCATGCAATTTGAGAGGCCTCCTGAAACAATACGCACGTTGGTAGTACTAATTACTACCGTCTTTTTAAAAGAACAAAATGAAATCCCAAGCGGCGAGCCTTTGAAACAACGTGACAACTATTCGAGCCAAGAATATACGTACATAAGTCCCTATTATACAATAATCCACATGCCAATGCCATGAAATAACAGTTTTTTAATTCTAAACTTACCTCCAATTATAAGCATCCATTTTGTAGTCCAAAACCTGGCAATTTACACAGATAACCTCACAATTACAGCATGTGCGCGCACTAAAATCGTTAAAACTTGTCGAATGCTGGCTCTTAAAAAAACACTCCATCTAGAGCCATCTATCAGTTGGTAGCTGTACTAACCTAAATTACGCATAATTTACACTGCCTTTTAAAAGGACGGTAGTAATATCTGGGTTAAAAAACCACTACTATAACAACATAAGAATAACCGAATAGTTCTTAAAATAATAAAACAATAGATGAAACCAACTCGGGGAGAGCGGTGCAGAGTGGACACTTTCTGATAATTTAATTCACCAATGTTATATTTTCTTCAAAATCAAAAAATATGTTATGTTTATTAATAGTCCACAACCTTAAGCTGTTCTTGACACAAAGTGCAACTGCTAATGTTTAAATTGTAGAAAAAATACATTTAGCAAATCATGTGCTCATGTGTCCACTGTACCCCATGGATGGGGTAGAGTGGTCGCTATCGAGGGGATCACCGGACATTGGAATTATTTAAATACAAACATTAACACAATTAATATATACTGTTATAACAACTAAAAATAGATACAGTTTGGTTTGTTCAAATTGTTAATTAACCCATATCGTATGCATAAAAGAAATGTACCAAACAAGCTGACCATGATTGCGCGAATGTGTGTCAACAATTCCTTTGCACAAATTAGAATAGGAGGCAAAACTTCAACAGCTTTCGGCATAAGCACCGGACTCAGACAGGGAGACCCGCTGTCTCCATTACTATTTAACCTAGCATTGGAATATGCAATGCGAAAAATCTATACCAGAGTCAAACCAGACATAACTGCCAGAGGAGCAAAGATTATTCTCGCATTTGCAGATGATGTAGATGCAGTAGCACAGACAACACTGGAAGTTAAGGATATAGTATCGAACTTTGAAGAAGCAACGCTAAGCATAGGCCTGAAAATAAACGAAGAAAAAACTAAATACATGGTCGATCAAAAAAGGAACGACAGCGAATAAGACAAAACATTACCATAAACGATCATAATTTTGAGGTGGTCAAAGAATTCAAATACCTAGGAGCAACAATTACCAGTGAAAACACAGGAGAACGGGAGGTTGAAATACGAATACTGGCGGGGAATAAATCATTATTTGCCATTCAACATCTAATGAGGTCAAAGCTTCTCTCAAGGCGTGCCAAAATCCAAATGTACAAAACCATAATACGACCAGCAGTGACATATGGAAGTGAAACATGGACATTGAGAAAGAAAGAAATCAATAAGCTATTAGTATGGGAACGCAAAATCCTGCGAATTATATATGGTCCTTGCAGGGACAGCGTGACAAATGAATGGAGGAGCAGATACAACAATGAAATAGAGACTCTCTTCGGGAAAGGAAACATCGTAAGATACATAAAAGCCAATAGATTAAGATGGGCAGGCCACGTGGTACGGAGTGATGACGACAGACTGATTAGCAATGTGTTTTGGGAAAGACCAGATGGTAGAAGATCGACAGGAAGGACCAGATAAAAAAGGTGGAAAGACGCAGTCAGGGAAGACTTGGAGAAGATGGAAGTAAGGCCATGGGAAATAATAGCACAGGATCGGAATCAATGGAAGGCAATAGTAAAAGCGGCAAAAACTCACGAAGAGTTGTAAAAGCCAATGATGATGATGATGATGTATGCATAAAAGTCAATTTTAAAGGAAAGTAAATTGTGGGCTCTTTGTGTACCTACCACCAGTTTTTTCGGGAGGTGGTGTATTATGTTTTCTTGATCAATACAAGATATGTCCTTTACTACCGGATATATATAGTGTTTTCCGTGTTTACACAAGTATTTTACAAAGTAGTCACCATCATTGGTAATTTGTTGCACTTACCCGATATTATTATTTAACTGTCTTTTATGTAGCGAATTTCACTAATACAAAAGTGCCCTCGTTTATTTTGGCTATAACCAAGATCGAATTCCCAAAAGATGTTTTAGGAAAACTACAGGGAGAATCTTCTGAATCTGTAAAGTCATCTACTGATATGCTGTTGGTGCTAGTGTCTAAATCTTTAGGTATCTTCCTTACATTTTTTTGATTTTGCTTTTAGCCTACTATTTGTTAGGTTACTAAGATTTACTTGGTTTACATTTACAAGTTTTTTTCTGTTTTTTAATATCTCTTTTATTTTTTTTTATCACAGACATATCTGTTAAAACTGTCGTTTTTCTAGTTTTTCATCTAAATTTTTTCGTTTTCGTTGCCTTATGCTTGGGCTTGGGGAGAGATCGTATTTTTGACTTTGATACCAGCAAGTCATCATCCTTAAATATATGTCGGTTGAGAGGAAATATTTCTGTAGACTTAACCATATGTACAATTTTGGGTGGTAAATGCTAATGGCAAGGATCTACTAAGCAAAGGCCCAATTCACAAGCGTCATTGTAAAATTTCTTAAGAGGTCCATATATGCTCCTGTCGAAAGTTTGAAGCCAATGACTTGTGTCTGGTGGCAATGTAAGTAGAACAACGTTGTTTTTCTTTGCAGGTTGAATTGCTCTAATGCCATAATTAGCAAAACAGGAGACTTCTTCGAAGGTTTCACATGTTATATAAAATATTCTAACCATTCCACAAAGACATCGGATGTAATCCGTAATCCGTCCTTTTGTTAAAGCAAAACCTCCTGTACCTGGAGGAGCTCCATTTGTCCTGTGCTGTTTAAAACTAATGAAAAAATCTTAGCAGGTGGTATTTAATTTCCCATGGCGTTAATGACACAGCAAAGTGTGACGAGCTATCCTCTTTCAACAGACGTTATTTGACTTATCCGTTGGAGATCTTTTGTTTCTATAACTTTATATGGAGTCTGGACCACCGTTAAGCTAGTTTTATCCAGATTAAATACTTGGTGTGAACCAAATTTATTTTTATCATACAGGCGCTTCAGATGGTCAAAAAATTAATTAACCACAGGTTTGTTAAAATTAATTGTCGGTGCAAGTGATGTGGCTTCTGGGTGTTCTTAGATAAATGTCCTAGATTATTTCTTTTCATTAAATTTTGCATCTTCCGAATTAAAAAAAATTATCTTACAGTATAATTCGGTTGCATTTTACCATCTACGTCATTTACAGTTCTTACATTTTTCCAGTCAATTTCAATGCTTTTCAACTTATCTATGTACTGCTTGAATGTTGTTTTGGGTTATGCCATAAGGTGTATCAGCACGTTTTAGTAACCTTCGTTTAAATGGCGCTTAACTGCTTTAAACATCCTATCGGGAGATGTCTAGCTTATATTAGTCTGTCGTATTTTGTTTCTTACTATTTTTGTGGCAACTATAATTAAGGAAAGGAAAACAAATTTGTGAATAGAGGGGTACAGTGGTTACTAATAACATTTTATTCGTGAGCAGTGTCCACTGTAGTCCATTCATAACCTTTTAAAAAGTCCGATGCATAACTTAGCATAACTCATAACACCCAATAAATATTAATATACACTCCTGGAAAAAGAAACAGGTGCAAAGTTTTATAACTAAAACTATAGTATGCACTATAGTATAGATTTGAATTATTTGAAAATGTAAACTGACCTCTGTACACCGCTTTTCACTGTACCATGTCCTCACCGACTGACCTTAGCATGGAAATCATTGTTATGAAAATTAGAAATATTACTAGAATAATAAAAAAAGGTCTGAACTAATGTAAAATAAATATTGTGTAAAACCAGTAAAAGTACGCACGGCTTCACCCTGCACTCAAGAAAACTTTTCTCAATATATATTGCTATTTTAGATAGGCTATAATATAATCAAGATATTTTATTTACTTTATTTAATGTAAACTTATGTTTTCTTTGGCGTTTCAACAAACCACAACCAAGGCATATCTATTCTCAAATATTTGAATTTTATTTGCAGGTAGCCGCCGAAGCTGCACAAAAAGTTGTACGACTATTTGTCCACAACAACGAACCACTGCTGGATCTCTTGGATAAGATCATACTTGCTTTATCATCTGTTGGAAGAGTTACAATTGTTAGTCTTTTAGATATTCTCATAGGACCTCTATAAAGAACTAAAATCATACTACATATGTTTCTCTAGATTGTAGTAACGTTGTTGATAAAATTTATACATGTTTTGCCAATAAACTGCTTTAAAATTTGTGTTTGTTTTATTTTATACACCATGTGATTTTAATATTTTGTAAAATGCAGTGCGCTCAATGAGTCCTAATAGTGAGAACACAATTGAACAATTTTTTATTCGGTATAGTATAGATTAGCGGTTCTCAACCTGAAGTACATGTACCATTGCAGCGTTGTAAAAAAAACTGTCCGAAGTAACGTTTCCACTAGATCCTATGCCGTTCGCCACCTAGTGGCTTTCCAGTTAAAAATTATCCTTAATACCTATGTATTGTTTTTATAATAATAAAATATAATGGCACAGGATCCTTAGTACATCCCAACATGCACTTGGTATATTGGATATTTTGTCTTCGTTAATGACTAGACCGACCTGTTTTGCAGCCTTTTATAATGCCAGGAAATATTGCTCAACATCTAGCTTACTATACAGTTTTATGTCAATGTCATCAGCCTATGCTAAGATTTGTATCGATGTATTGTAAATAGTACTGCTGTCTCTAATTGGTTTGTCTTTTCCAAGGCAATATTAAATAAAACGCAAGCCAGGGTACCATCTTTTCTAAGTCCATCCTTTATCTAGAGTCCATGGTTTTAATTCTAGAATTCTCTCCCTATATCCTAACCATGTCTTTTAAGTTAGACATTGTCATTATGGTTAGTCGAATAGGTTTTTCCGGCACAATAAACTCACGAATTGATTGACACTCTCGTATGCTGCCTTGACGAATATGTGATGGGTTTCAATATTAAATTTTAATATTTTCTCGAGTATCTGTCTTATTAAATTATTCTGATTAATTGTTGATTTTTTGGAGTGGATCTAGCCTAATAGTTTCCAACTATACCCACTATGTAAACTGTAGCATTTCGTAGAGAATATTTGCTAGTATTATTTAAGCAGTTGTTAATACGGTTATGCCTCTGTGTTAATTATCACATTGAAGCTTGTCGCTTTTTTATGTAACGGGCATAGCGCGTCTTAAGACCATTCACAGGGCATGGTCTCATTTTGCCAGATAATATGAAGCATAAGTTATTAAACCTAAATATAGGCTCCGAGTCTATTCCCTATGATTCAGACAATCAAATAATGTGGTTCAAATCTCCGATAGATTTACTATTATATTGACAAAAGAGAGTTTCATAGATTCCAATCTTATGCAGCTCTGAGAAGAGGCCATAGCTAAGTTTTAGCCGGATTATCAACGAGGAATTTACTTTATTAAAGTTAACATTAAAATGGGGAATATTGTTTGGTAAGCATGGATAAATAGTAATGGTTTTTTTAATATCCTGAACCACTTTATATTTTGACGTCCATTTTTTCCTGTCAATACTCCTGATAATAGGAAAAAGATCTTTAAAGAAGTAAACGTTTGTAATTTCGGATATTTTAGATGTATAAAATGGAGTTTTAAAAACTATCTAATGGATGGATACGAATAACTTGTAATATTGCATGAGAATCTTATACTATTACGATGTTCTATCAATAATTAGTGACACAGCAAGTTAGTGCTTTTCGGCTGCAAAAATAGAACAACATTCAGGAATTAGATATTTCTTAACATAAATGCTGTTTGGAACAAAAAATACTAAACCAGCACTTTCAACAGTTTTTCATCCATCTGTATAAATTATTGTTAAATCTTCTCCTAATTTGTTTACTATGGATTTAAATATCAGATTAGTTAAAATTGGCAAGTCTGGATAAGAGGGCAATATAATGGTTGGCATGTCTATCATAACTTCAAGGTATTGTTCGTAAAAACGAAATTTTGTTTGCTGTAATATATATGATTGAAATGAATTCGTATCAATACAATATTCTGCAAGAGGAGGAGAATTTTTCATTCTTCAGTAAGAATTTGGTATATTTTCTGTCCAAAGTAAACCTAGTTTGTGAACCATAGTTTTATTAAACAATCTATATGTTATTAGACGTTTTTTGGCTAAAATTTACCTACGTATGTGTGAAGGGGGTTCTTGGGCTTCTGTCAGAACTGCTTGGTTTAGTGAAAACATCATAGTTCCTAGACAAATTTTTATTAATTTAAATTGTATTCTATCAAGTGTTAATAGATTTGTTTTGTATGTTGAACCGTAAAAAATACAACCAAAATCCAGAATGAATCGTATATAGGATATATAAAACATTAAAGAGATATGTTGATCTGCACCCCATCTTATTTTGGAAACGAAACGCAGAAGGTTAAATCCACGCTAGCACTTTTGTTTTATATATATATATATATATATATATATATATATATATATATATATATATAAAATAATAACGAATTAATTACGGCTGTCGCCGCTTCTCCGCCCCCAATTTCCATCTTTTTCTGTCATATGCAGTTTGCTCTTCTAAGTATTTTGCCGCCATTGCTTCATCAATATCGTTGCGCCAACTTCTCCGTGGTCGACCTCTCTTTCTTCTTTCAGAAGGGATCTTTTTCAGTACTCTTCTAGGCCATCTGTACTCTGGCATTCTTTTAACATGTCCGAACCAGATTAATTGTTTTATTTCTATGTCATCATTGATATTTCGCTCCAATTTCATTTCGTTTCTTATTTGTTCGTTTCTAACTCTCTCCAGTTTCGATCTACCGCAGCTTCGTATTAGATAATCCATTTCTGTCGTCATAAGTTTGTTTCTATTAACTTTGGTGACGTCCCATACTTCCGAACCGTAAAGTGTAGTACTTTGGACTACACTACCGTAAATGTGTTTTTTGGTTTCTCGTCGAATTGTTTTTTGTCAGAGAAGAGAGTTTAAGGCACGGGTCGCTGTTCTGCCCTTGTTTATTCTTTCCCCCGTCTTCCAATGCTAGGTCACATATTTTATCTGTTTCCACTGAGAGATATTCACATTTTGTCATATTCATGTTTAGACCTGCCACCTCATATTCTTCTTGCAGTTTTCTTACCATATAGCTAAGATCGTAGCTATCTTCGGCAATTACTACCTGATCATCCGCAAATAAAAGTGTGTATAGCGTGTTTTCTTCCACCGTTATTCCCATGTTTCTACATTTTTTTACCCATTTCACTAAGAATCTGTCCAAATAGATTTTAAATAAAGTGGATAACAGACAGCAGCCTTGTCTTAGTTCCTTTGTTGTTTGAAAAGGAGAGGTGATTTCTTGTTCCATTTTAATTCTTGCAAAGTTTTGTTCGTAGTATTTTTGAGTGGCGTTAATAAGAATTGGGTTAATTTTCAAGTTATCCATTTCTATCCATAGTTGGGAGATCGGTACACTGTCATATGCTTTTTGCAAATCTATTAAAGCTATATGGGTTTCTCTATTTCTCTGCACTGGTTTTTCCTCCACGTTGGAAATTTGTACGGGAGTGAATCGGTGAAATCATTACATATGTAAATGTTAATGTAAAATGATGTAAAATCCTATAATTCTGTTATTTTGTCAAATCCTATTATTAATTATCCTGCTAATATATTTATTTTATTTAATATTTCGTTAACTATTAACTTTAGTTAAAGGCATTTTATACTGAAAGTCAGAAGTATTAATGTTTTTGTCTATTTTTTCTTCATTGCCTGGAGTAATTGCCATAAATCAGAATTATGCAGCTGATTTGTAAAATGCGATTATATCTAAGACTGTTGAGTTTTGAAGTTAAAGTATACGTTTTTTGTGTTAAAATAATGTATCTTTAATATTTTTTGTCCCAAATGCAGATAACTTAAAGAGCAAAAAAGTTAAGAGCAAATTTATACAACACATGTAGCATATGTGGCGCCCTCTATCAGTTACATCAAAGTGTGCACCAAATTATAATTTCTCATATTTAAAAGTACCCAGTTGTAAATTTTTATACATAAAGGTTTACAAACATGAAAGTTATAGCGAAAAATAAAATTTTTAATTTGCACTTTAACACCCTGTATCTTTCTTAATATTAATATTTTATTTAATTAATTTGGCTTAAATCGTAATATTTTAAAGTGTAGAATCTACTGTTTCTTTTTGTACAATTACTTAAGGACCACCCTGTATATATTCCTCACAGTTCTTGATTGTTTCATGTTCGTTGACCATTAGATCTTCTACTTCATTCCCGATGCATAAGTATTGCGTGTTGTTTCTATTTACAGAGAGGCCCCATTCTTCATATGTTTTAAACAACCGTCTCGTCATGAAGTCTAAATCTTCCTTGTCTGCTGCCACTACTACTTGGTCGTCCGCAAAATGTAGAGTGTAGAATGTTGTATCGTCGTCAAGTTGGATCCCCATTCCTGAACATGATCTTCTCCAGTGTTTTAGTGCTTCATTTAAATAGATCTTAAATAGTATTGGAGAGAGGCAGCATCCTTGTCGTAAGACTTTTGTTACTGGAAATTCTTCTGATAAGGTGTTGTTTAGTTTGATTTTTGATGATGCTTTATTGTATAATTATTTGACTGCGGCGATGATCGTGCTATTTAATGAAGATCGTTCAAGATACTGCTACAGCTTTCTCACAGGAATCGTGTCATATGCTTTTATGAGATCCACAAATAAAAGATGTATTTCCTGGTTTCTTGCAACTTTCTTTTCATTCAGTTGTGTTAGGGTAAATATGTGGTCTACGCAAGATCTTCCAGCTCTAAATCCTGCTTGCTGTTCAATTTCATGAGGTTCGTATTCTTTCTCAATCATGTTTTTTAAGATTTTACCAAACAGCCTGCTAAAGGTACTGGTGACAGAGATACATCTGTAGTTTCGGCAAATATCTTTTGGTATTCGCAAGATAAGATATTTATGAAATAGATTTGTTCATAAAATGATTGTTTAATTAAACTTGGAATTATCAATCAAGAAATGAAGAAATTACCATCAGAAATTAAAAACACTGAATATTATGTGAAGCAAAATCAAAGATTCTGTTATAAAAACACAGAAAGAAACTCTACAAAAGAAAACATAAAGCCGAAAATCGTAAATGACTCAAGAAAGACTGGAAATCATGGAACAAAGAAGAACATATAGAAACAAAAACCCAAATAAGTACAGAGAAAACATAAATTAATAAGGAACAAAATAAAAGAGGCTAAGGAAAAGTGGATGATGGAAACATGCATTGAAGTGGAAGAATTGCAGAAAAAAACATGATCATTTTAATTAACATAAAAAAGTGAAAGAATTATCTGGAAAATCTGAAATCTGAAAATGAAAGTTATAACGAAAAATAAAATTTTAAATTTGCACTTTAACACCCTGTATCTTTCTTAATATTAACATTTTATTAAAGCAATTTGGCTTAAATCGTAATATTTTAAAGTGTAGAATCTACTGTTTCTTTTTGTACAATTACTTAAGGACCACCCTGTATATATATGATTATTAAATTGGAAGAGGTTTCGATTTAAACATATTATTTGCATTTAAAATATGTTTTTAGATATCAATATTATCAATGATTCACAATGTTTCAACAAAAACAATTGTTCAAAAGGCAAAATAATTGGGAAATAAATTTGACAATCAAAAAAAATTAATGCAGCATTAATAGGCGATTGAGTTTTTTATGGTATTGATTAATTATGCAGATATAGCAGTTTTTATTGCTATATTATCAATTAAAATTACAATGGGATATTATGTCAATAATAATTGAAAGCTTTATTTGGAGAATTTCAGTTTTTTTATTTGGTTAAATAATAAAGATTTAATTTTAGATACCTTCTTAAGATGTTTAAAAAGTTTAATTATTTTTAGTACTACTTTTAAAAATAAACATAATAAACCAAATTTCTGGGGAATCGTGATGAGTAGAAATTTTTCCTTATTTTCAATGTAATCAATTTTCATATTGTATAACTCTGCTCTTCATCAACCTCCTACTATTCCCACGTTTAATACAACCTACAAATTTACAAATAAAGTAACTAAAAATACAAATTATATATTTTAAAACCTTCAACCTTAAATATTTGTCATCTGGAACATTCAATAAAAAATTATTTATTACCTCCATTGAAAATGTATTAAATTTTTTAGGTTTGTACCAAACAGATAAACAATTTGAGGAACTCAGAGTTACAGCAACTTAGGAAATAAGATGGACGGAATCTTAACAATACATATACACACTACCAAACGTTTATGGAATCATGGAATCATTTCGTATTATTTTAAGCAAATTAAAAAAACCAACGTACGAATTCAAAGAATATTTACTTTAAAGCAATTTAATTACCAATATAAAAATTAATTAAAGCCATGATTCTTAAATAATAAAATTGAAATTATTCGTTTATACAAAATTTCCATGTACAAGAATGATTTTATGTTTTTATTTATTTATGTTTGGTTTTTTTGGTAATCGGTGTTAGTAACCCCAGGCTTTATGCAAGGTCCAATTTGCGTGGGCATGCTCCTAAACAAATTGTCATTATTTTATTGTGGTAAATTGTTTCCTTTCTTTAAAAGCATGTATTTTGTGGATTATTCCGGCGAGGTCTATTTCTATTTTTAAGCATATCCAACAAATGCTCAAAAGGGTTAAGGTCGGGTGAGCAAGCAAGCAAGTACAAAATAGTGATATTATTTGATTCAATGAAGTCTGTAGCGACTTTGCTGGTATGTTGAGGTGCAATATCATGCATGAAAATTAAATTGCACTTTTTCCCACTGCACTTTTTCAGGGTCTAACTACAGGTTCTAGAATTAAATATTAAGGTAATTGCGAGATATTAAAGGCGATTGAATAAAAATTAAAATAGTTTTTTTACCGACCATATTACTTAGCCAGAACATTACACGTCCTCCTTTATTTTTATTGGGGAAGACACCAATTTAGGCGATCAATCTTGTAATGTCTGGTTAGCTCGTTAAACCGCAACTGTCTACTGCTGTATAGTCCTTGGGCATGAAGGATGTTCTTATTGTTTTAACTGAAACACTTACACCTGTACCTTTCAAAAGCTGCTCTTGGAGTTGCGGGTAAGAAATTGTTGGGTCTCTGGGTTTCTTCTAGCTACTTTAACAATAAGGCGATTGTGGCAAGCTGTTGTCACTTTTTGGCGACTTTATGTTGGTCTATTCTTAAGCGTTTCTAACTCCTGATACCTAGCATAGGTTTTTGACACAACGCCCTGTGTTACGCCTACCGCTGTAGTTATGTCCCTCTGAGACATTCCTTGCTTCACAAGACCAATAATATTTTTAAAACTGAGAAATTAAGTGGAGCAAGCTTTAAGATACATTGCATTGAAAAATCAAGAGTATCGTCCACAGATATCTCTCTCTCTTGTCGTTTCCTTATTGCTGAGGATCGTGATTTCCTACAATGCGGGCTGTCAATTCTCTCCATCTCTTGCGATTTTGGGCTGCTCTCATGGACTCGGAAAACGTCTCTCCAGTGGCTTTCTGTACTTGATCTGACCATCGGATAGGTGAGCGTCCTCTGCCTCTACGTCCTTCTACGTTTCCGCATACAATTAGTCTTTCTACAGTCCACAGATATGCTTCAAAGTAATTTCCATATCTTTTACTATTTTTACGACGGAATTACTTTCACACCTATGTATGAAAAATATAAACTTAGCACCAGCAGGGACTATGCATTCTTGAGAACGCAAAAAAAGTCCAAAACCAATACTCCAAGAGGTGATGTAGCTGCCAATATAATCAAATACAAAAAACTTTGCGGCTATATGAAGGAACTTCAATTCTCTTCCCAAGATACTGCCACTATACATTCTTTATTAGCAGCAATATTGCATTTAGGAGACATAGTTTTCGAAGAAAATAAAGATACAGTAGCTGCCATCCAGAATAAACAAAAGGTCGAAGAATTTTCAGATCTTCTTGAGGTAGACTCCAAAAAGATCTCTTGAGCCCTAACAAACTACTGTGTAATTAAAGATGGAAATGCGTATAAAGTAAGACACAGCAGCAATGAGGCCATAGAAGTAAGACATGTGCTGGTCAATACTCTATACGCGAGATTGGTGGATTATATCGTTGGAACTATCAATAATAAGTTATCTTTTGGAAAAGCTATATTTGGAAACACTTACATGGTGAAAATTTTAGACTTCTTTGGTTTTGAATGTTTTAAAGATAATCGCTTTTCTCAATTCCTCGTAAACACATTTAACGAGCAGCTTCATTATAATTTCCTACAAAGAGTGTTTGCTTGGGAATTACAAGATCTTCAAGAAGAAGATATTGATTTTGTTCCAATTAATTACTACAAGAACAAAGACACTTTAAATGAAATTCTTGGAAATTCTGAAGGGTTACTGGCTATTATAGATGACGCGTCGAAGAAAGGACATCGTGGAAGATATATTACAGATCTATAATGAAGAGAAACGGAAAATATTGGTCTACGATGAAGATAGTTTTTCAATTGTTCATTATACCGGCAAAGTGACTTATAACTGTAGAAAAATGCCTGACCGAAATAGAGACTTCCTAGCATCTGAGATTATAGAAACAATGAGAAATTCTAGAAATCCAATAATTTCTTTATTGTTTACTTCAAAGTTGGATCGCACTGTAAATATGGTTATGCCGTCCGACGAAGTCAGGAAAAATAAATATGTATTAAGTTCAAAGATGGCTATGGAACGGGAATATTCTCAATAATATTTCCTCTTTGAACATCCGTTAACTTCACATTAGGCATACATTCGTTTTAGAAAGCAAAAGTTAGTTTATTTATTTTCGTTCATTTTACAACTAAAACAAAATCTGTACCTTGTCGGGCTGTGTTATATGATTTTTTTATTGTTTTGTTTATGTTTAATAAAAACCTTTATTCTTCGCAACAATAACAAGTTTTTCAAAAGAAATAAATAGTTCCACAAGGAATCTACATTCCTGTATTTGGCTGTATACCATATATTAAAAAATTAATTAAAATCCTTTGTAAAAGGTATATATTTAAAAACCCAAACGGGCTGTGTTAGACAAAACGTTTTCGGAATCCATCATTCCATCATCGGTGTCTAGGAGTACATGAATGTAGCCACTAAATATATGGGTAAAAACCCGTTAACAAATAATTAGTTACATTTGTTTGACATTATATCTTATAAATAATTAGGATGTTAAAGTTACCGTTGGATTAGGTAACATGGCGACATATGACTCCACGTTGAAGTTGCAAGTCCTGAGACGGTGTGTCTACGAGGACTTTATGGAAGCAACTCCATAACACATCCCGTTTGGGTTTTTAAATATATACCTTTTACAAAGGATTTTAATTAATTTTTTAAATAAATAGTTGTTTGAAATACATGGTGATTCCATATAAGTTTGGTTGTGTTTAGAGAAGTCATTAGTGTTGTTTTTATAGCATAAAACTCGACATAAAAGATGTGGCGCAAGAATCAACGATAATTATAATTAGACCAATTCAACTACATTCTCAGTTTACGTGCTGATTAGATGATTTAAATGCAAACATAAACACAGGAAAGTGCAAAAAGACACAGCCTATATAGCAATACCAATGATAATGGATTATGTTACATTAATTCATGTGCCATATGCTTAGCGGAACATTGGAGGTTGCTTGTAAACCATTTTAAATCATTTGTAGAGTGTCGTTTTAGGCTCTTGACATATTGTGGCTACATCTTCTTTAACGAGGTCCTCCCCTCAATATTTTCTCCTTCGTGGGGATGCAGTGGCGTCATGTAATTTGTTTGACTATTTCTATCCAATTATCTCTCTCCTGTGCGTGTTGTTTTGCTTCGGAGAATGAATAACCAATCATCTCCTTTATTTGGTCCGACCACCGTACTGGAGATCTTCCTCTGGATCTTTTACCTGCTACGTTACCTTCAACTATCATTCGCTCCGGCGTATATTTTGGTTGATAGTTGTGATGAGTCTAGTTTTTATGTTAAGTTCTGCTAGAATAGAGTTATTTGCACGATGGGCAGTCCATGATATGCGCAACATTCTACGGTAGACCCACATTTCAAATGCCATTATACGCTTTGAATCGGCTTTTTTTATTGTCCAAGTTTCTGAAGCATAGTTGGCGATAGGAAGGTCTAGAAACAAAAATAAAATCTAACAAGGTACCGAAACTAATATCAACATGACTATAATAGGATTAATAGTTATGTATGAAAGCTAAACATGAACATTAACGAATAAACAAATTAATGAATTACGGATGTAATCGAAGGGTAGCTACAACAACGAATTAGATACTCTGTTCGGGAAAGAAAATCTAATGAGATATATATGGACTAATAGAGTACAATGTGCAAGACATTTTGTACGAAATAGGGGCAGCCGAATTATAAACAATGAGTGTTAAGGAAGGACAGATGAAAAAAGATCTGTAAGATGACCTAGAAAATGATGGAAAGATGCAGTTGGAAATGATCTAAAGAAAATGGAGGTGAGACAGTGAGAAATAGTTGGTAGAGGCCGACAAGAGTAAATACTACAAAAACAACGTAAATGGCATGCTTTTGAACAAACTTTCTATCACAAATGCCTCTGTGACTCTATTACTACTATTCTAAATAGAGAAAATACGTTGGCGGACACTTGCGTCTATATTCGTCAAAGCGAAGTTCCTAAATGGCATCATGGCAATAGCCGTCGTTGAAACACTAAACGGTTACAAAACAAAACGGTCCTTTTTAGACAGTACCGTTATAGAGGCACAAATATGCATTTACTTTACTGATATACAACTATATAGAAGCCTAGTGTCCTGTTTTAAAACAATATTTAAAGTCGAATTTTGTTTTAACCTGTTACACGATTTTCAGCTTCAGTATGCAAGTGGTTGCAAAGAGAATGGTGCGATTTTTTGTCTTGACTTTATAGTTCTTATTGATAAATTTAACGATATTTATTGTTTATGCTCTAAGTATTTGTTTGTTATTGATTTTAATGTTTAAATAGAAATAAAAAATTTAAAATGATTATAAAAATAACATGACTATGTGGTGGTTTGGATCCATAAAAAAAGGGTGTGTTTTGAACAGAGAGCCCTCAACCTAAGTTGATGTCTCTCTGTCCGAAATATGTGTATGTTCGGTTACTTAGCCTGCCTAAATGTTGATCTTTTCACCAGCTGAGCACTCAAAAGGTAGCACATAACCACAATGTTAAGTTTTCGCGACTATGGTCTTTTTCCACCTGCCTTAGGGATCTATACCTAAGTGGCTGTATAAAACGCCTGACAGAGCTTTTATAACCTATTAATGAATTTAAATTTGCCTGACAAAAGAATCAATTATATTTACTTGACTAATTATGGGAATAACTTGACAAAATGTAAGATTTTTTTTTTAATTTTGGTAAGCATCACCCTTCCCCTGGCCAGGATCGTGTTGTCAATGCTGAGCAGAACAAAGATAATGCTCTTTTTTAGCGTACTCTCTCGCCAGAGTTGCGTACTTTGTCGCCAGAGTATATTTTTTTTAGTTAACTTTTTATCTGTTTAATATTAACGGGTGGCTATCTCGATTCTTCATGAGTCCTGTATTTTCCTGAATCCTGCGATTTGGTGTTTTGGCCATCTATGTACCGCACTATCGTTTTCCTCGTAGCTCTCTTAGTTTCCTGTCTGAACGATTTCTTGGGCTGTTGATTATTCTGTATGCATTTTCGACCATTGCATGCAGGATCCTTTTTGTTTTAAGTCCTTATGTAAGTACCTTAACGATACCTACTTAGGTATACCCTAGGCATCTATAATTATCTGATACTGCCATATTTGCCATTCTGATTTTTGTTTGGAATCTTAATTTGCTTCTTCTGTCTATTAGAGAAGAGAGTTGACTTTTTAGCGCTTTTGCTTTATACACCGTTTGTTTATCGTGTTCTCTAAATGTGAATTTCTTGTCTAGTATTATTCTAAAATATTTTGCCTCGTTGGCAAATTATATTGAAGAGTTTGCTTCTCATATCTCTCTGTTTTGTTTACTCTTTTTTTGCTGGTACATAACCGCCTGTGTTTTCTCGGGGTTTAATGTGATTTTCCACTTTACACACCACTTTTGTAGTCTGTTTAAGGCGTTTTGTAAATTATTGGTGGCTATATCTGAATATCTGCTGCTGGCTGCTATGACAGTTACGTCAGCATACAGGCTCAATAACGATCTAGGTTCAGTTGGTGTATCTGCGGTGTAGATGGTATACAGATAAGGTGACTTTGGGGTTCTCGTCCTGTTGGAGTTTTATGATTTTATGGGCCTGAATTTGTTTTTTTTGCTTGTGCTTGATGTTCTCCAGCATGACTTTTTCTTTCCTCTTCTGTATTAGTTAAGTTTGTTTTTTCAAAGCACGTGTTGGTTTGGGTCTTTTCCAACGTTGCTGAAGCTTTATTTCTCCGTGGTTTATTTGTGTGGACGGTCCACTCTGATTCGTCGGTTTTTATTTCTGTTTGCGGTTGTTGTTTGGGTGCTTTTGGTTTTTCTGTTTCCTTGAGGATTTTTTCTGATCAAATCCATTTTTTTTGCCGTTTTCCGGTCTCTTTGTTCTTCTCTGACTGTTCTCGATTTTTTTATCCTATTGTTTCTTTTCGGTTAGTTGTTTTATCAAGATCAGGAGCCTGTCCGTGGGGCGTCTATTTTCCTCGTCATTGGATTTTATTATACTTTGGAATTCCTGCATCTGCTGTTGCATTGCGTCCATCATCTTTTTATGCTTCTTATGCTGCATGACAACAATATTGTTTTATTGTTTAGTTTGTCGATTGCATGAGCCATTTCCTCGACTTCCTTGGTATTTGCCTCTTCAGCCTCCTCCATCTCTGGAATATTTTTGCCTCCTCCTCGGATTTCAACTCAAAGTGGGTCTATTATTGCCATCTGTATCTTCTTCTTTATCTACGCCGCTTAAATCGTGCTCCGAATGTTTATCAGTAAAGTGGGAATTATAGTCAAGGACTATAGTATCGAAATCAATTAAATTTTTCTCTACGACTTGGAGGAACGACGGGTTGTCATCAATATGTTCTTCTTGCTCTGACACCTTCGTGTCAGTGCGTTTGGGGGGATTGCACTTATAATGTTAGAATAGAATAGAAATATGCTTTATTGTCAATGAAAATTGTACAATTTTATGGACAAAGCTTACAAAAAGTCAGAAAAATAACAATAGTAATTGAAAATTTACTAAAATTACATAGACCGCTAACACCACAAAATAAAAGATAATAAAATACAAAATCCATTGCAAAATTTAAATCAACTGCAAATTGCATAATATAATCTTACGAACTAAGAAGTTTAAGTTGCTGCATGTAATACCCAAATCTATGTAAAAATACCTAAGTTACTTATACATTAAAGTACTGTAATTTCAGGCCACCAGAAGCAGAGTGGCCCAAGTGATAGAAATCAAAACAAGAGATATGGGCCAAAATAGTTTAGTGAAATTTTCGAGTTAATGTAGAAAATTAAGTAAATATTAAACACATTGCTAAGTATTTGTAATTTTTTAACAGTTGGGCCACTTTGGCAGTGGCTGTTTGAGACAAGCATGTCAATAAAAGTAAGAATAATAGACCATCGGGTATGAAAACAACCCATCTCATATAAATAAATGTAATATACCAGAGATAATGACTTTTATTAAACTGAAAAATTACAAATAAAAACTTATTGCTAGTTTTTTACTTAAGTTATAATCAAACTTTTACTTTTATTGTTTTTAAATGTTTTCATTATACACTAATCCACTGAAAAATCGCTCATTGCTCTGTCTAATTAATTTCTTGCAGTGTTACAGTCTGCTAGTTGGTGGTAGAATTGATGATAGATGGGCGGAACATATTCTAGTAAACACAGAAGGTCTTTCTTTTTTTCAGGGTTGATTTTTCTTTCATTCGGATAGAGTGTTTCGAGCTCTAGGTTAGTAGCATCTTGAGAATTCCTTTTACTAAAGTTAACTTCAGTAAAAAGGACTTCTGGATTATTCGAATAGTTAAAATACATGAAGAATAGATGTATCCTACTATACAGGATCCACTGCATTTTTAGCCACTCTACCCACTAAATCTATCAACGCTTATCTTTCTGTTCGTAATGTTACTTTCTAAGGGTTTCGTCAATATGAACTCGTCTTGTTTCATCTGTACTACCTTGAATGGATTATTTTTTCTCGCTGCTGTTATCACGGTGTTCCAATGCTCCGGAATGTATATGTTTAAGAAATACCTCTTCTGCTTTTCTATCAAGCCGAAAGATCGGTCACAAGATGAGTAGGAATGGCCGCTCACTGTAAATATGTGATTAATCTGTTCCACAGTATAAGCTGTATTTGATACAATGTACATACACAACACCGCAATTTTTATATTGCGGTTCTGATCGCCACATACTGGTCTGAGTACATTATTAGTTTCTTTGTACGTACATTATCTCTAATAAATTTTAATAAACATAAACCTATTTCCTGTAGCCCTCTGGAAGCAGTCGATTCGTCCCAAACGTACATAAAAATGTCATCGGTAGCAGCATTGTAAATCCCTAAACACTAAGTCCATAACCGCCATTTATAACAGCATTATCCAGTTGAAATTACCGGAGTTAAAAGAGTCTTCATCAGATGAAATATAGGTAATAATTACTGTGGTGTCATTGTTTTCTTTTGCATACTGTATATCAATTTTCATATTATTCATGGCAGTTTCCGTTTTTCTTAAATGAATCTCCTTGGCAGTGGTAAGTTCGGCCTTCTTGGAATGTTCACTATTTTCACAAGCCTCTATTTTTACTTTGAAATAATCGCATTTCTTACATGAATCTGTTATAGGAGCATGGAATGATAAGTTGAACTTCTCAGTAAATATTTTTTCAAAGATGTATTTAGAAACAGGTTCGCTGACTATCTTTTTATATTCGGAATACATTATTGTCAAATTCAAATCAGGTGGCAAATACTGTCTTGTCTCACTTTTGTGTCTGGTGTAGTGTGAATCGTAATTTGGAAAAGTATTAATGAACTCCTTTACTTCATTTTGTTTCAACCCAGGGGTTTTGTTTTTTGTGACATGTTTACCTCGCTTGTCAATAGGGGGTGTATCACCAACTGATTTATTTTTCAAAACCCTTGTGAAACGTTCCTCTGATACTTAAAGGATATGTTTAAAAAATTACTTGCAAACACAAATTTGTTTTCCGTTCATATCTGGTATATGAGACAGTCTGGAAAATTCTCTTGGCTTTGTTGTGGCATCGTTTGCATTTTGTTGACATGATCTTGCTTTAATTACGACATTTACGAGTGAACACAGGTATGAGCTTTGCAAATTGAAATTTGATAATCGATAAAATTTGGAAAATAGTACTCTTTGTATTTCAGGTCGATCTTCTCGTGGCATTTTTCTTTACAGGGACATCGATATTGTGTATTTATCATTTTAGTGAGAACGAGAACGCCTTTAGTGTTAGTGTAGCTTTAGCTAGTTTGTTTTTTCTCACATTTTTTTCCACGTATTTTCCTTGCGAATGCGTTTCCTTGTCGTCTTTGTAGAAAGTGACAACTGGTCTTCTTCATTAGACAAATTTCCAAGAATATGTTCTTGGAAGCACTCCCTCCGTCATGTGCAGTTGCTACAGCTCCAGGAACATCTGCAGCAAACAAACACTGATTTTTATTAATTTTCTAATTAAAACACTGTTATAAAATGAGAAACACGCAAATAACCTCTCAATAATAATCACAATGACAGTTAAGCGTTGCCAATACCAGAGTGGCCCAAATTACCTGGGACACTATGATTTTTAAAATGGAGTATAAAATTACAATGCCAAAACAATACTAGTGTCGCCATCTGTTATTCTCGAAGAAAACTAACCTTGGGCCACTGTAGCTTTGAAAATATTATAATTTCACATAGTTTTTTAAGATAAAGTCTAAATATGAAAAAATGTCACTTGGGCC
The DNA here is from genome assembly GCF_040954645.1 of Diabrotica undecimpunctata. Classification (NCBI taxonomy): domain Eukaryota; kingdom Metazoa; phylum Arthropoda; class Insecta; order Coleoptera; family Chrysomelidae; genus Diabrotica; species Diabrotica undecimpunctata. Next base: position 134,901,033 of record NC_092806.1, read on the forward strand.
ACCCTGGTTCTGGTTGCCTTATTTCTTATTTATTCGTTAAGAAACTCTTCCACTGAATAATATGGTCTTTCAGATAGATAGGCTTTTGTCATTTTATGGAACTTAAGGAAAAAAATTGTGTAGATTTAAGTTGCAAAAGGGGATGGATGTATAATTTTTTTGTCGAATATAATATAGATTTATTTACTAACTCAGTGGACGGTATCGGTAAATACACATCAAAGGTTAAATTTCTAGTGGAGTAATCATGATTAGGTCTTGCTGGAAAACATGCCATATATCGAGGAAAGAGGAAAAATCCCGTGATTTTTGAAGTAGCTTTTGCAATGTGTTATTCTACTGAGGCCAAAAAGATACCGTATTGCTCTTTTTTGTAATTTAAAAACAACATCCGATTGGGCAGCTGTATTAGAACCGCAAAAAGGAAGACCATATCGAAGATGAGAATATGTTATTTTGGAAGATGCTAAATTGATTTCCTTCAAAACAGATCTTATTGCATAGTAGGCTGAGGCAAGTTTCTTACTTAAAAAATTGGTATCATCAAGGGACCGTTTAAGGTTGCTGCCTATAAAAATACCAAGAAATTTTACAGAATCAACGATAGTGATCTGGCTGTTATTAAGAAGCAAGGGTTAAAGAGCTACTTTATAGGACAATCCTACTATCTTATCCACTTTAAAAGAGAGTAGATTAGAATCGGACCAGCTTTTCATTTTAAGTAGGTCAAAAATTATAGTTGCATGAAGAGTTGCAATATTAGAGCTCCTCCAGGTGATACTGGTATCATCAGCAAACAGACAATTTTTTCCATCCAATTCCAGTTGTATTTAATTGAATTTGGATTAAAAAACTAATATGCGAAATCCATTACATCCATTTTAATGAAATTTATTGGTGTATTTTATGATGTCAAATAGATTTTCCAGGCGAATTAGGAAAGTCTTAAGTGCAATATATGTGGTTGAAAAACGTTGAATCATAAAAGACTTGTCTTCTTCTCTTTTCTTTTGTATTTATTGCTATTTTATAGCAAGAGTAACAAATTAACACATTCTTCTTCTTTTTCTTAAAGTGCCTATCCGTTCCGGATGTTGACGATCACGTTTACTTTGTTTATTGCAGCGCGGAACAATTCAGTGGTAGTCGTGTTATATCACTTTCGTAAATTTTGAAGCCAGGAAACCGTCTTCTTCCCGGTCCTCTCTTACCATTTACTTTCCCTTGGAGAATCAGCTGGAGAAGGCCGTAACGTTCTTGATTTCTCATTACATGTCCTAGATATTCCAACTTTTTAGTTTTGACGGTCATGAGAATTTCATATTCTTTCCCCATTCTACGCAGGACCTCCACATTAGTAACTCTGTCAACCCAGGATATACGTAAGATGCGCCTATAACACCACATTTCAAAACTTCGAGTCGATTCATAGATGCAACTGTCAGTGTCCATGCTTTCATTCCGTAGAGCAGAACTGTGAATATGTAGCAGTTCAATAGACGGCATTTTGTTTTTAATGATATGTATCGACTGTTGAAAATGGTTCTCATTCTAACGAATGCTGCTTTTGCTTTTATTATTCGCTGTTTAATTTCTGTTGAGTGGTCCCATTGGCTATTTAAATTGGTGCCTAGATATGTATATTGCTCGACTCTTTCGATATTCTGTTGGTTAATTGTAAGTTGAGCGTTTAGTATTGGTTTTTTACTAATTGTCATAAATTTGGTTTTCTTTATGTTAAGAGCTAGTCCGTAAATGTTGCTGACTTCTGTTATGCGATTTGTTAATATCTATAAGTCATTCAGATTATCGGCAAAAACTATAGTGTCATCTACATATCTAATGTTATTCAACCATTCACCGTTTATTAGTATTCCTTAGGCACAACCGTCTAAAGCTTCCTTAAATACCCATTCAGAATAAATATTGAACAACAATGGAGACAAAATACAGCCATGTTGTACTCCACGTTCTATTGCAATTTTATCAGTTAACTGGTCTTCTATTTTGATTTTGGCCGTTTGATTGTAGTAAATGTTTCTGATAATTCTAAGATCTTTATTGTCAATTCCAATTTCTTGCATTAGAGTCATTAATTTGTCATGTTTTACTCTGTCAACTGCCTTCTGGTAATCTATAAAGCATACGTATATGTCACAATTCACATCCCTGCATCTCTGAAATAGCACATGTACAGCAGAAAGGGCCTCCCGTGTTCCCAGAGCATCACGAAATCCGAATTGTGTTCTTGTTAGTTGTTCCTCACATTTTGTATATATTCTTTTGTGAATGACCTTTAGAAATGTTTTAAGTAAATGGCTCATAAGGCTTATAATTCTATAGTCTTCGCACTTTCTCGCATTGGGTTTTTTTTTTGGAAGATTTATAAAAGTTGACACTCACCACTCTTGAGGAACCACGCCCGTATCATATATACTGTTAAATATATTTGTCAACCATTTTATGCCATCATAGTCCATAGATTTTAAGAATTCTGAGTGAAAATTATCAGGGCCTACTGCTTTACCATCTTTGGTGCTTTTGATGGCATATTTTACTTCTTCGACTGTAAATAGTGGTCCAGATTCGCAATTGGTGTTTGTTGTAATACCAGTGTTACTTCGTATATCTTCAAAAGTTTTTTCCACGTATTTAATCCAAATATCTCTTTTATGCTCTATTTCCAGTACTATGTTTCCGTGATTATCTGTCAGGAATCCAGTGTTCTTGTGTTTATATAAGCCTGCCGCTTCTTTAATCTTTTTATGGAGGTTAAATGAATTATGTTTTTGTTGTAATGACTCTATCTCTGTACACTTCGAGCTTATCTTATAGAAGCAGTATCTTATAGAAAATTTAGTTGTCACTATTTTATTTTATTTATTGCTACTTTGCTCCAAAATGAACTATTTTAAAGTTATAAGCAAGAAAATTAGAAAAAAATCGATATTTTTAGTAATTTTGAAATATTTTAATTAATTTATTACCAATTGGAAAATGAATATGTCAATTATAATAACTGAAGTTATCACTTAACTATTTCTGCAAAAATCCGAATGACACCTCTCAGACCCGCGTTAAAACAGATTCGCCCTGGTCTATTAAAACTTAAGAGAACTAAGGATTTTATGATTCTTTAAAATCAAAAGACCGACAGCAGAAGGAAAGGGAAACCGACTTATCCAATAATAGAAAAAATAAACAAATTTCAGTGCAAATCTAATATCTTAATGTTTTGTAAATAAAGAATGGAAACTAGGTGTATATGACTTTTTTTATTGGTTTTTTCTAATACAAATATTATTAAACAAAAATATGAGCACTAAGAACACTAAATTTCAAAACACAATAAGCATTTAAATACCAATTTTCAGGTAAAATTACAACAAGTTACGTTAAAATAGTTTTTATCGTCTCCTGTGCAATTACCTTCTTGATTTCCACCGAGTTATCATTTTATAGTAAATAATTGTTGAACTTCACTTTTTGCTACTGTCCGTCAATGTAATAAAAAAACAGTTTAAAATTATCGCACGAAGACATCTCCCACTGCTTATGGAGACTTTGAATTAGTCATTGCACACAATTCAGCTATATCATATTTAATTTCGATATTAATTATCCAATTAAAACACATAGTATTGTTATTGCTTTTTAATTAATTATTGAACAATACAATTGCAATATTTGGGTATAAAATGGACCAAAATTAAAATTGGAGCACTTGAGATTCAAAAACCAACAAGATGAAACTTTTGATTATCTTTGTAGCGATCTGCATCTGCGGTATTCAATTCAGCGAAGCAAAATGCTGCCCTGAACCAAAACAACAGATTGTCATTACTGAGTAAGTGTCTACAATTTTCTTAAAGTTTGTCATTATATTTTTTACAAAACTTTGTATCAAAATTTACCTATGATTATGTAGATATATTAAAGAGATCACTATTATTTTGTTTATATTCACTTGCAAAAGTTTTTTTAATTATATTTTTCTTTTTGCTCCTATCTTTGGCCATACCAAAATAAACACAGTTTTTTAACATTATTACTTTTGTCCACCAATTACTTAGATATATTTCGTTCTTCCTGTTTTAAGTAAATGTTTATGTCGTACATTTACTTAAAACAGGAAGAACGAAATATATCTAAGTAATTGGTGGACAAAAGTAATAATGTTAAAAAAACTGACATAAACATTTATTGAATGTCCTGAAATCAAAGAAGATTGACTACAACGACCTCAGGATCATATCAAATTTATACTATAAACAGCGAGCAAAAGTACGTGTTAACGAACAGCTGTCAGAAAAAATTGAAATTAGATGTGGAGTAAGACAGGGATGCGTATTGTCGCCAATTCTTTTCAACGCCTACTCCAAAGAGGTCCTGAAAAAAGCTCTTGAGGGTGAAACAGCTGGAATAAAGGTAAATGGAGTTCCCATTAACAACATTAGATATGCGGACGACACTGTGATTTTAGCCGAAAACATTGAAGATCTTCAGAGACTGCAGAGAAGAATAGCAGAGTATGGAAAAGAGTATGGTCTAACAATGAATGTCAAGAAGACGAAATTTATGAGAATATCGAAAACTCAAAGAAATAACGAGAATCTTCTAATAAACGAAACCAACGTCGAACAAGTGGACAAATATGCATACCTGGGAACAATGATTAACTCCACAAATGATTACAATCAGGAGATAAAAATAAGAATAGAAAAGGCTAGAGCAAATTTCAACAAAATGAGAAGAGTTCTATGTACCAGGGATTTAAAACTGGAATTAAGAGTTAGGTTGGCGAGGTGCTATGTTTTTTCGACCTTATTTTATGGAATGGAATCTTGGACCTTGAATGCTACATCAATGAAAAAACTGGAATCATTTGAGCTGTGGGTGTACAGAAGAATTCTGAAAATATCATGGACAGAACACGTCACAAACAAAGAGGTTCTGAGAAGGATGAACAAAGAAATGGAAATTTTAAATTCAATAAAAACAAAAAAATTGAAATATCTCGGACATATTACACGTGGAGAGAAATACACCTTGCTCCAACTGATCATGCAGGGAAAGATCCAAGGAAAGAGAAGCATAGGGAGGCGTAGAATGTCATGGCTGCGCAACCTGAGAGAGTGGTACGGATGTACATCAAATGAACTTTTCAGAGCAGCCGTCTCAAAAGTTCGAATAGCTATGATGATTGCCGACCTCCGCCGCGGAGATGACACTTGAAGAAGAAGAAGTTTTAAGTAACTGTATCCAGGTGTCATCATCTATTTTCCCAGATTTTATAGTATCTATTTCAGATCTTCCTTTGCTCTATTTTTAAATATTTGCACTATTCAAACGTATCATTTATTTGAGATGGTAACATATTTTTCAAATGCAGACTATATAAATTATTCTTTTGTCATAATGACTCTTAGACCTTATTATCTCATTTTCTTTGAAATAGGCATTAATTTGTCTATAATATAGTGTATTATACAAGGGATACACAAAAATGTATAACAAATTTAAACATGATGTAGAACATGACACAGTGCGTTTTATTAATTTAATTTTTTATACTTTTAGCTCAAACGTTGCAGCTTTTGTACAGTGTCTGAAAGATTTAGTGGAGACGCATAATAAACCAGAACAGTTCCAGAAACTGATTGTTGAAAGGTAAGTAATTTTGAGTATGTTGGTAAAAATTTTAGAATTAGTATACATACAATAACATTTAAAAAATGACAGCCAGCAAAAATTAATATTGACGAAGAAAATATTTTAACTTCAATGTTGTTTGATGTTTCAATTTTCGTCAAGAAACCAGAATTAAAATCGTTTTCAATGTTCTTTAGATATTACTTGCGGTATTATACTATTGCAATTTGATCAATCATAACCTATAAACTTATATTTAATTTAAATTACTAAAGGTTGCTAAAACTTACCCTTAATAGCTTATTCCATGGCGTCCTTTTATCTTATCTTACATAATATATTGTAATAAAAATAAAAAGGAAGTCTATATTTTGCTCTTCACTGCACACTTAAACTAGCTCAAAGGGTCTTGTCCTTTTGAGTCTTCTTATAGCCCCATTCTTATCAAGGAGTTGGATTACCTTAACATTATCATGGTTATGAAGTCTCTGCTTATGTCTTTCTGATGTCCTCTTAATAAGTATATCCACAGTTTCCATTTCCAGGTCCCAGTGTAGATCACTGTTGTGCAAGTACTAATGGACATCAGGGATATTAATCAGTACTTTGTTCTGGAATCTCTCTTTTCTTCTTCTAATGTCAACTCCACTTATGAAGGTTGGCTATAACTATTGCAAATTCATCTCTATCTGCTGCTTTTCTTACTGTTTTTCTTATAAATATACTGTCTTTCTTCTTTAAATGGTGGTCAAAAATTCTCTGTCTCTTCCCATTATGTGCAACATTATTTCTTTCGTAATATAATCGGTCCATTGTATTTTTTAAATTCTTTTAAAAGGCCAAATCTCAAAAGCTTACAGCTTTCTTATCATGGCAACATTAACAGTCCAAGGCTTCTGCACCATAAGTACTTTATGTACTTACTCCTAAGTACTTTATTTTGTTCACTTTTTCAATATCCTCTTTTTTATCTTGTTCCTTGTCCCTCTTACTGATAACCATGATTTTTGTTTTCTTTTTGTTTATTATTATTCCAAACTGTTTTTAGTATCACAAATTGTGTTTTGTAGCGTTTGCAGGTCTTTCTGACTTTCAGCGATGACTGTATCGTCGCCATAACGAATATTATTTCAGTTTCAGTTTTCAAGTGCTTGTGTAAATATCTCTTCGGAATATATATATATATATATATATATATATATATATATATATATATATATATATATATATATATATATATATATTAAATAGTAATGGTGAAAGTACACAGCCTTGCCTCACACCTCTACTGTTTCAATATCTGTTGCGCATCCGTGCTATTTTCGTCTAAGGTTACCACAGCCTGTTGGTTCCAATAGAAATTTCTCACCATGTTAATATTATTTTTATCGAGTCCTTTTCGCTTTAGATGTTCCACTAGAGTGTTTTGTTTAACTTTGTCGAAAGCTTTGTCATAATTTATAAATGCGACGAAAAGACATTTTTCAATTACTACTCTTAATGGTAGTAAGCAACAATTTGTGTAATATAAATATAAACCACCACAATAAACTGTGGCTTATTCCCATTACAAGGAGTAATTGCATTAAGACACCACAAGAAAATGGATTCAGAACAATATAAAGATCTTTTTGTTGGCCTAGACCTTTTTGAGCAAGAGTTGTGAAACTGTACAGAGCTTCTACTGTTCCAAAGCCATTACGAAAGCCAAATTGTCTATTACTCATATCCGCTTCAAACTTTCTGAATATTATTCCACATATAACCTTTAGAAATGTTTTCAATAGTTATTACATTAAGCTGATTAATCTATTTTAGGTTTAGATTACACTGTTTAGGATCCATAATTTTTGGTAGCGGAACAAAGGTCGATAGTAGCCATTCTGTAGGTATCTCACCAAATTTGTATATGTTGTTAAAGAGGATAGTTATCGCACTTAAATTGTCTTCATCTATAAGTGATAAACTTATCTCGCGATGTGAACTTTATCTCGCCCACGGGCTCTGTCAGATTTTGAATTTGAGTAGCATGTCGGATTCAGATTTTACTTATTGGAGATTCATCGCTATCAATTTGTAATGGTCCCGTTTTTGTGTCAATGAAAAGATCTTCAATATATTTAGTCCATTTTTGTTTTGTTTTATTTGGGTTATTACTAGATTGTTTTTGTCAATTAACCGGTTAAGTGTGTTTTTTCGTGATTTTCTAGATAATTTTATGACTTTTTTATGTAAATTATAATGATCATGTTTTTTTCGCAATTCCTCTATTTCAATGCATGTTTCCATCATTTACTTTTCCTTAGCCTCTTTTATTTTATTCCTTATTAATTTGTTTTTCTCTGTACTTATCTGGGATTTTGTTTTCATATTTTCTTCTTTGTTCCACAATATATCTTGAGTCATCCATGGTTTTTGGCTTTCTTCTTTCTTTTGTAGAGTTTCGTATGGTATCTTTCGAACAGAATCTTTGATTTTGCTTCACATAATATTCACATTCTCAGTGTTGTTTACATTGTTCACATTCTCTGGAATCTTTGAATGATATTTATATAACTAGCTTTGGCACATCACCAAAATTGACAACCATAAACCTATACTGGTCTCAGGATTTGAATATAGATTAAAAATTTGTTATGAATAAGTAATGTACTCATAAAATTTCTTCCTATCATCGAATACATTTTCTTATATCAAATACCAAGGTCTTCCTTTTCTTTTTACTGTGTATTTTCCAGCGTACTATTGCGTCTAAGGTGATTCCCAGATATTTCTTGTAAGGAACTTGGATATTATTTACTCTAACTGATAAACTTTGGATTTTTTTATCTGTAAAATAGTGTAGGTCGACTTGATTTTATTTAATTTAATTCGTCATTTCGTGTCCCATAAATGTATTTTATTAAGGGATATTCGCAGCTTGTTAGTAGCTTACTCACTAGTGTCTTCTTCTACTGGAATGTCTGTGTCGTCTGCTTCGAAACGATAATAGTACTTTGTTTCTAATTCTATAATATGACATGTATATAGAAGATAAAGGACCAGGCCTAATATGCTTCCTTGTGGCACTCCAGCTTTAATCTCCTTTAAAACGGTGTACACTTCTTCTTGATTTATTCTGAACTAACTTCAAAATGTACAACAACTTTAGATACGAACTATAATCGAACACTAAACATATTTATCTATATTTTTTTCTAGAGTTCAGACTGTGTCAGATAAGTTTTCAGTAACTACTGAAACACGTAGCTTGCTTACAGATCTTAAGACTTTGTTGAGAAAAATCTATTTTGGATTAAAATCCGTAATTGATCTGATATTGCCTCCTCATAAGGATCTCTTCGATGTAAGTATTTTGTTTTTCTATATATATATAATATATATGTATACAGGGTGAGTCATGAGGAACTTTACATACTTCTACCATATGTAGAGTCCCTCAGGGTGCATATCATGTGGCCACTAAAAAATGTCAACTCCTCTTCTTTATTACTTAACAGGGTGATTTGTGTAATTGACCATTTATTTCATTTTACTGTAGTGTTTATACGGCTCATTTGATTTTTTTAATTTTTGCATGATACAGTACACTACTATCAAGCATTCGACTGGTATTAGCTAAACTTAAAAATTCCATGACTGGCTTTGGAAAAATTAATTTAGGGATTCGTATTAAATATTACACCCTGTATAATTTTTTTTTAAATGCAATAAGTGATTTTCAAACTACATAAATAGCCAATGAAAACGACATATGCGACAATGTTGTCGCACTTTTATTAAATTTTTAGTGAACGATCAAATCTTACCAAAAATAGAACAACCATAATGAAGTATCAAATTATAAGGTATTAATTTAAACAAATGTTATAAATTTCAAACATTTTAATTAAAATGAGTTCCTACAACATAATCTAATACGTAGAAAATTAACATCTTTACTGTCACTTTGTATTATCTCTACGATAAAATCAATTGTTTTTCAATTTTAAATTTTTACTCATAGATCGTATTGGGGCATTATTTTCGATAAATAATAAATTAAATTGATTAAAAAGTCAAACCTCTTGTATGTGTTAGTTTTTGTTGATTGTAAATGATTAAAATTTTATGTCAAATAATAATACATTGCATCAACTGTACTAAATAAAAATAAATCTAAAAAAGTTTAAAATGAAGGTTGGCGTTGACTGTTTGACGTTTCTTGATATTTTATACCCATTGTCATTATTGTCATTATCAATTGTTATTTATGTGTACAAGAATACATATTTCTTCTGTCATATCTACGTTAAGTACATTGTGTTAGTTTTGGTAGGGCTTTTGTTACTTTCGTTCAAAATGCCACATCAGTTTTCGACCACAGAATATGCAGACATAATATTTGTTTATGGATTCTGTAATGGGAATGGGAGGGCTGCTAGTAGAGAATATCGCAGGAGATTTCCTAATCGTCGAACTCCCAGTCATCCAACATTTGGGTCAGTTTTTAATTATTTGCGAGAAAATGGCACTTTTCCTAGTGGAACAACAGAGCGACATGTAGATAAAGCGCAGGAAGATGACATTATGGACGCCGTTACTATGAACCCTACAATAAGCACTAGACAAGTAAGTCGAGAACTCAATGTTACTCAATCAAAAGCAAGTAGAGTCTTACAAAAAAATAATCTATACCCATATCACATTCAAATGGTTCAGCGACTACATGCTGGAGATGAGGTCGATAGGTTGGAATTTTGTAGATGGATTAACAATAATCGACCAACGCTATACAGGACACTATTTACAGATGAAGCCCAATTTACCAGAGACGGGATAAATAACTCACGAAATTCACATGTGTGGGCAGAAGAAAATCCCCATGCTATTCGAGAACGTCGTTCTCAGTTAAGGTTTTCGGTTAACGTGTGGATTGGTGTCATAAATAACCAATTAGTAGGTCCTCACTTTTTTGATGGTCCTTTAACAGGGCAGGTCTATTTGAACTTTCTACAAAATATTTTGCCGAATTCGCTTGCCAACGCGAACGTTGCCCTCCGAGGGATGTATTTTCAGCATGATGGGGCACCCCCACACTTTTTACTGGCAGTGAGACAACATCTCAATAATGTTTATGGCAACAGGTGGATAGGACGTGCAGGTCCTATTTCGTGGCCTTCAAGATCCCCTGATTTCAATCCCGTTGATTACCATATTTGGGGACGATTGAAGCAACTAGTTTACGCAGTGAATATTAATAACCGACAACAATTAATTGATAGAATTATACATTGTTGTAATACTATTAGAAACAATCCCCAGAGTATCCGTAATTCAATACGTCAATTAACAATTCGGCAACAAAAATGTGTATAGGCTGCAGGGTTCCATTTCGAAAATCTATTTTGAATTATTTTTATTTTGTTACCATTATTGTATCTTTTCCAGTTCTAATTTATGGGTTTATCATAACTATGTACATATTTTTAGTTTTTTTTTAAATTGTTCTTCGTTATTGTTAGTAGTTACTGTTTTTTGTTGTGCAGTGACTCAGTTTATCATTTCAATTAAAATGTTTGAAATTTATAACATTTGTTTAAATTAATTACCTTATAATTTGATACTTCATTATGGTTGTTCTATTTTTGGTAAGATTTGATCGTTCACTAAAAATTTAATAAAAGTGCGACAACATTGTCGCATATGTCGTTTTTATTGGCTATTTATGTAGTTTGAAAATCACTTATTGCATTTTAAAAAAAATATATACAGGGTGTAATATTTAATACGAATCCCTTAATTAATTTTTTCAAAGCCAGTCCTGGAATTTTTTAGTTTAGCGATGCAAAAATTAAAAAAATCAAATGAGCCGTATAAACACTACAGTAAAATGAAATAAATGGTCAATTACACAAATCACCCTGTTAATTAATAAAGAAGAGGAGTTGACATTTTTTAGTGGCCACATGGTATGCTCCCTGAGGGACTCTACATATGTTAGAAGTATGTAAAGTTCCTCATGACTCACCCTGTATATAAGATAGATCCTAGTTAAAAAAAATTTTAAATTTATAATTTTGTCCAAGTTTTTTTATATACAATTTACGCTATTGTAAAACTAGCAGCTAGAATCGTTGCAGGAACTAGAGCGTATTATTCCTTAGCGACGCTATCTATCTAAATCAAAATTGCTCTCAATGGCAGCTAAAACAAAGTTATATTAAACTATAAATCGTCGCAAACCAACGTAAAACAATAAAATTATTGAGACGAATAAAAAAATCGGATAATCGACCCGATGGTAAAAGGTCCCAGAAATAGATGGAAAGATACAGTAACGAGTGATCTACGTAACATGGGAGTGCAACAATGGGAGACTGCTGCAAAGACGAACAAGAGTAGAGGAAAATAGTAAACGCAGCCAAGACTCACTTAGAGTTATAAAGACAAGGAAGCAGAAGAAGAAAACTGGCCTATACAGACAGTTATTTACTTCAAAAGTAGAAAATAAATTGGTGAGGATTTATAAAACTAATACAACAACACTTAAACTTGAATAACAGAACATCAACCCTCAAGAAATAAAAATATATACTACTAACAGTAGTCCTTACACCAAAATCGAAAAAATTTGTCAGAAAATCTTAAATAATTCTAGAAAAACAAAATAGCAACTGGAAAACTCTAAATAGATAAGGTGAAGACAACAGTGAATAAAACAACGCACTGCTTATCACAGCACTCAGGAAAAAGTTTGTCAAGATATTTTTTACTTTACATGGACTGTGCAAACAGGGTATATAATATGTAAGCTCTTCTTAAATATTTTATCTTATTACAGATAGCCGCTGAAGCTGTACAGAAAGTTATACGTCTGTTTGTTCATAACAACCAACCACTGGTGGATCTCTTGGATAAAGTAGTAGTTGCATTAGCATCTGTACATAGAATAGCAGTTCTCAGTGCTTTGGATATCCTCATAGGGCCTCTATAAAGTACTTAGGATAAAATTTATAGATATGATTTATATATTTATGTAGATCGTAATACAATTAATATTTAAATTTATCTGTATGTTGCCAATAAATTGCTTAAAATGATTTGTTTGTTTTATTATATAGACTATGGTGTACTTTCTTACTACATGGTATAATGAAGTAAACTCAATCTATAATAGTAATGAGTAGACTTCGGCAAATATGCAAATAAAAATGTAGAAAATATGCGCATAAATATGCACCTGTTTACCCGAAAATATGCAAATATTTTACAAAATATGCATACAAATAAATAAAAAAATCGTAAAATAGTAACAATTTTATTTAAAAAAAAAGTGTACATAACTAAATATTTCCTACTATTCATTAAGATTTACATTTATTTTAAGTAACTACATCATTTTTAAGTATGAATAAACTTATTTAGAATTATGGTAACAATAAATGACCAAGTGGTGTTCAAAATTTTCTAACAAAAACTTGTGGCTTCTGTCTGAGTACATATATTTATATATGGAAAAACTTCGTTCAACATCAACTGATGTAACGGGAGCATTTTTCAAACTAACCAAAACATTTGGTTCTAAATTAATTGTTTCCGAAATATTTCCAACTAGAACACTGACTACTTCAGAAAGAATATGGTAACCTTTATTTTTTTCCATAGTAGCTTCAAATTTTTTTAAAATATCTTTTCCAATATTACCTCTAACGTTCCGACAACATGACGCAAATTCTTTTATTAATGCTGTACTTTCGAACAATGACAGTTTTGGTGATTCTAACTGAGTAATTGTTTTTTGAACAAAACTAAAATTTGATTTTATAAATGAAAGTTATTGTTGAAGCAAGTTACTCTGAAAAGTGTGTTTAAAATCCAAAAGAGATTGGGAACTTTCATCTGGTAACGTATCAATTATGTTCTTTATTTTAACAAAATGATCTGCATAAAAATTAGCTGCTTCTAACCATGTTCCCCATCGCGTTAAAATAGGTTGTGGTGGAAGAGGAATGTTAGGTAGCATTTCTTTATAAAGTTGAATTCTTATAGGAGATTTAAGAAATACTTTTTTGACACTGGATATCATGGTATTTAAAAGAGGAAACTTTTTTCGTATTTCCTCTGCAACTCTGTTTAATCCATGCGCTACACAAGTAACATGTATTAAATCTGGGAAAAATATTTTTAAATTTTGTCCTGCTTTCACCATATAAGGAGCAGCATCCGATAAAATAAGCAGTAATTTATTAGAAGGAATAGTTGTCGGAAGAAAAAAAGTTGCTAATGTTTCTTGTATAAAACGCGAAATTGTTAAAGCATTTGTTTTCTCAAGTTGCTGGCATGAAATAAGATGAGATTTTGGTAAGGTATCTTCTTTAAGAACACCAATCAATAAATGAGCAATATACTTTCCTGAGGAATCAGTGGTTTCGTCTACAGATATGTAAAAATAATTATCTGCAATTTCTTCCTTTATATTAATTAACACCGACGAGTATAGCCCGTTCACATTATTTCTTCTTAGAGACCGATCACTTGGAACATTAAGTTTGCAATATTTTTTTAGAAACGAACTAAAATTTACATTTGCTAATTTTGAAAGCGGTATGTTTGCAGACACTAATGCGCGACACAAGTCTTCATTAAAAGTTTCTTGCTCATCTAATTTTTTTGAAGTAGATTAGAAACATTTAGCCATTGAAGTTTGATGTTTTCCTCCTATTTTTCCTTTTTTTGCAATGTGTGAAGCAGTTCTCACATGTTGGTCTATCTGAAATTTCTTCTCACATGCTATCTATAAATAAAAATAAAAACCTTTATTTTAACCCAACCTTTAAAATATAAAAATATACAAGGTGTTTTTGGTTAATCAAATAACTGGTTTGGAAAAAAAAACACTCGCTAAGTGTTTTAAATGCAGTATTAATCCACAAATTAGTTTTTGTTACTAACCATTAGTACATCATATAACTTATTTTAAAATTCAACAAAAGTTTTTTTTTGTTAATTCAATTACAATAAAAATAATTGTGTTTTAGAATAGCTGACTTCATAAAAAAAAGTAAAGGTGAAAAATTTTTCTAAATACACACCATTGTATTGTACCATGGACAATTTTTTCTCACTAAAGGAAGCTATTTTTCATTTAAAAACAACCTACGAGTACTAAATTTCAAGTAAATACGTTTATTGGTTTTAAAGTTATTGTTGTTATTAACTAAAAGAATTTAATTTTTTTTTAATTTTAACACCCTGTATCTCGAAAAGTAAATAAGTTTGACCCCTCATTAACTATATCGTTTTGTTCAATTTTTCGAGAAGTATCTACAGTCAAACGTTGTAAGTGTCATTTGGAAACACCCTGTATGTATGAAATATTAGATATTTAATAGAAAATATTAGATACTTACAATTTTGCTACAGACTGAACAGTAGATTTTTCCCATCTCCATAGACAGCTCTTTATAAGGTTTAATCCAAGTTGAAGCACTGGTTGTTTTAGGCATTATAAAATCACAATCTTCCTTTTTGTTACGCACAACGAGTGTTTACGCTTTGAATATCAAAACAAATATGATTTACAAATCTGAGCATCAAATTAGAAATGTTTAGGTACCTAATTCAATAAACTGGGAGATTTTGGAAAATCCCTAAATTAGGAACAAAACTATTAGCCGTTTACCTGCTGTTAAGATACAATAAATTGTAGATAGATTTGGGGATTAGATCATAAAATGCAAATGAGCGAACCCTTAGCGATTATCCAATAACTGAATGCCTCAGTGACCGAGACTTTCTAAGAATGTTGAGGGCTACTTAAATTGATCTTCTTTAAAATTGTAAATGTTTTGTACCTGTAGAGATTACGTACTTAGATCATTTCTTGATTAAAATGACTACAAAATTTTATACAAGAATTGAAATAAATTGGTATGAAATATTTGCATAAAATATGCACAATATGCAAAATATCCAATATGCATATTTGCCGAAGTCTAGTAATGAGAATGCTATTAGAACAACTATTAGGTTCAGGCCATAATTTATTACAACAGTTTTGGCACCTCAAACTTACTGAATTCAAAACTAAAAGATGAATCGTCGTAGCCTCAGAAATTTATTGAAAACAAAACCAAACACTAACCCTTTATATATATATATATATATATATATATATATATATATATATATATATATATATATATATAAATATATATATATATATAGATATTTGCAGCGGTGAAATAAGTGTACTCTTTTAAATACAATCTTTGGTAAATTTTGATGTGTAATATTAATAGTACTACATAAGACAAAGAAAATAAGAAGAAGTACTGTCATTTGCCATGTCCAGCTACTCTTAACCTAACACTCCACTGTTGGCCGGCACACGTGGCCTTTTTAAATCGTTGTAATTGTCTTTTTCTTATGTGTTAAAAGTAAAAATAATTTGTCAAGTTTGGTCTTCTACACCATGCAATTTTTATATTTTTTATTAATTGACTCAATCAATGAGTGGTCTGAAAAATTGTCACATGTGAGTAGAACATCCACGAAAGACAAATCTCAATAATGTAAGTTTTTTTACAACCTTTACACTCTTAATAGGTTTCGAGGATGCTTTACTAACAGTAGCACTTTATTTCAGTTTTGCCTGATGATGAAAATAAACATTTTCGAAAGCTTGAAACTTAGTTAAAAGAGTACACTTATTTCACCTCTGCAAATCCCAATAAACCTCAAAGCTCCGTTTTCTAACGTTGTCAGCAAAGGCTTCTTTTCCTCTAATATATAGAATATATATACATATGTATATATATATATATATATATATATATATATATATATATATATATAAACAACACAGTTTATTAGGGCTGCAGTCAGTAGGTTTGGCCGGGATGTTATAAAAACACTCTTTTGACTTTTGGTCGAGCTTTCGGAATTTTTTTTATTCCTTCTTCAAGACACTGTAATTAGAAGAAAGTGTAAATATTTACAACATATCTCAAATTGTCATTAAAACTTACTAGTCGTTGAGATTATTTTTCTAAAGCTACGACACTCAACATTACAAACACACATATAAAATATAACATTTAAAATAATAGACAATATACATTTTAAAATTTAGTTGAAAAGTTAAAATTTTAAAAACTTTGTTAGTGACATCTTTTCGTGGTGTGTTTTGACTGATCCATAGATCCAAAACGACTAGTAAGTTTTAATGACAATTTGAGATATGTTGTAAATATTTACACTTTCTTCTAATTACAGTGTCTTGAAGAAGGAATAAAAAAAATTCCGAAAGCTCGACCAAAAGTCAAAAGAGTGTTTTTATAACATCCCGGCCAAACCTACTGACTGCAGCCCTAATAAACTGTGTTGTTTATTTATATCGACAGTCAATAATATCCAGTATTTCTTATATATATATATATATATATATATATATATATATATATATATATATATATATATATATATATATATATATATATATATATATATATATATATATATATATATATATATATATATATATATATATATATATATATATATATATTATTTATAAGTTTACAGGTTACACGAAAATATCTTATCAACTAAACTAACTTATAACAGCGTTCATATATATACCAAAAGTAGATCATAGTTCCATAAGACCTCATAGATCTGAACGTCCCAATCAGCAACTTTACATGAAGGCCCAGTATGGCGGAATCTACAGGACTCTTCAGCTCTGCATGAACCCCTCAGAAAAAAATAACAGTCTACTGTCTTTAAAGGACACGATCTCTTCGGATTAATTCAACACACAGTAATTCGTACGCCGGTTTCTCAGAAGATCGCTTCAAACATGCTTCTGACAATCTTCCAATCTAGATTTTTTAGTGCATGGCTTATCTTGGGTAAGGCTAAATTCTTGATGTCATAATTGCACAGGATTTTCTTTAAATTTGTTAGAGAACGCCATATATCTTCGTAGCTTGCCCTGTCTGTACACGACTTCCTGGTCACCATATACAGCAAAGATCGAGGACCATCTTCTAATCTCAGTACTCTTCCTACTGTAGGCTGCTGATTTTTTAACACGTCCAAACGACCTCACTTCTTATAAAATACGGATGAGATTCCTTTAGTCATCTCAAGATCTTGGGCAATACAGTGGACTAGAGAGACGTTATGCGGAACCCTAAAGAGATCCTGCTGAACTTCTGTGGTCACGCCGAATCTAACACTCTTTCTCTCTGCGTAATTTGACATAAATTTATTAAAGCTTTGTACCGGTCATCTTTGATCTTATGTTGAAGGGTTCGTGCTGCTTTTGTTTCATTTAAGCCAGCAGATGGTGCAAGACGATTTATGTGAACTACTTTTGGTTTACCTTTCGGAAACTTCTTAATTCGGTATATTACGTTACTTTTTCTCTTTTTAATTTGGGCGGATTAATTTTTAATTTAATTACACCTAAAGCACACAGCCACCTAAAGCTTACAAGCCGTGAAGTGAGAAAATTGGCAACGTTGGAGGTAGTCCGATAATGGTCCGATAGCCCTGTGTTTACTTGGAGAGATTATGCTAATTTTGTTTGTATTTCTTGTATTATTGGTAAATTATTCGATTAAAAAAAAGGTATGTATTTTTTACGTATATTGTAATAATTGTATGAAGCTTTTTGATATATATTATTCAGACAAATAATACGTACAAACTGTTAAATTCACAAATTCAGACACTGCTTTAGTAATTACAAACCCCAAGTCGATGTTAATTTATTGGTACAGGGAGTAGTAATATGATATTCTAACATATTTTTTAATTACAGATGCCGAGACACTGCAGTGTACCAAATTGCAAATCAAATTATGCAACTACTTTAAAGTATGAAAAGGCCCAAAGTACATTCTCTTTTCCCAAAAACGATCACCTTCGTACTCAGTGGGTTAGATCTATTAACCGTGAAGATTTCACAGTAACTTCTAGTTCGGTAGTATGTAAAAAACATTTTGATGCAACGGATATTATTGAAAGTGAGTCATTCATTGATACAAATGGTACGGTACTTCAACGAAATTTGGTTTTTCCCAAGTTAAAAGAGAATGCGATACCAAGAATTTTTGAAAACCAACCGTCATATTTATCTAGCCCAAAACCACCAACAAGAAAAAATCCTGAAACTAGACGAGCAGAAATAAGTCTCCGGGAAGAAAATAATATAAAAGAACTCGAAAACAAAGACCTTATCGTGGATTTCAAGAAATTTTTAAAAAGTGTTAGTGAGAGCGTTGAGTTAAAAAACTGGCAAATAAAAGTTGTAGAAGAAAGGATTTGTTTTTATTTATTAAATATTGACAATCAGTGCAGTGATGAGTGTATAAAAGTTATTTCAAACATTAACATTACGAAGGAATTACTTGCATCTGTTTATGTGAAGGACATAAACAGATGTTTGTGGAACAGCTGTTAGAGAACTATATTTTAAAATTTCTGTGATTTTCTCCAATACTTTGTTAAATAACTTCACAAAAAACAAGAATAATGAAATTATGACAAAGAAACTAACTAAAAGTTTATCTAAAAAGCGCAAGCTTTCAACTTTAAAAAATAAATACCTGGAATTTCAATTTCAACATTTTTTTAAGCCACTCTTAATAAATATAATATTCGCTCAAGGGATACTAGAATTCAATAAACTACAAGTTGTTTACAAAAATATTAAAAGATTATTTTCTTTTTTTTTTAACATAAATTATGTAAATAATGTAAGCTGAATGCACTTGTATTACTTTTAAATTCTATTAATATTACACCTCATTGTATTCAATGTTTTGCAGTTTTAATAGATGTGATATATATGTACCTTATCAGACTATTTTGTACGATTTTTTTACTTAATTCTAACTTTATAGCGAATATTATGATGTTCCTCTTTTATTTATTATTTTGTTGGCCTCTTTACAGTCGGACTACTTCTAACAGCTGATGCGGCGTTGCCATTTTTATTTCACGGCTTGTAAGCTTTAGGTGGCTGTGCCTATATGCCTGTGTGTCTCGGTACACATACAAGTTAACCCTATTGGTCAGCGCATTATCAGTAAGTGCTCTTGCACTTGCTGATGATTATTTTTGCACTTTAAACTCAAAAACCAGCTTAGAGTATCCTAAACGATGCTAGAATGCATCTATAACTTTTCATCATGTTTTTCAAGAATTTAATGTGAATTCTTCGATAATTATTTGCCTTAGCTTTCCAAACTTGCTGGTTTAGTTTTATAAATTTTACTTTTAAAGTATGCCAAATAAAAATAATCTTTAGGATAAAAACGAGTGAACGAGAAAACATCCAGAAAATGCCTGATCTTAAGAACGCCGAACAGTTACACCGAAATAAGCTAGAATTTCGTGTTCTTCAAACCGCATCTCATTAAAATTGACTCCAAACTTATTTTTCGGAGCAGATACAATTTCATTACTAAATAGCAGTTCATAATTATTTAAATTTCCTTTTATAAAAAATGACCCAATTAACTGAGTACCTACTATTTCCGATCATACATTCAGTTCTGGTGGTCTTTGAGGTTTGTTTTCACGTATCCACTGTGGATTTACCTCACTTCAATCCTTTAAATTTGCCCGATTTACATTCCCACAGAGTGTAAATATTGCTTCGTCGGAAAAACATTTTTACCGAAGTTTTCGTCATTATTATTACACTACTAAAATGTAGTATTATAAAAGCAGCAGTAGCATCTAAAATATTATACGCATGGTAGTCGCCGACGTTCCGTAGGGATATGGCACTCTAAGAAGAAGAAGAAAATGTAGTCTTCAGTCGTAGTAAACTTCATTTAATTATTGCAATAACTGGATTTTGTAGGGTTTAAATTAATTCTTATATAAAACACGAATGTCTGAAGAATGACCTACATAATGTATTTGTGCAGTTTTGCGTAAGGATGTATGTGGATTTTTGTCGAAACTCTGCATTCAATCTGAAGTTTTTATTATTTAAATGGGAATAAGCCACAATTAAAGGTTAAAGTAAATTTAGCTATTGTTAGTTTTAAAATTTATTGTCAAAATCAGAGAACTCTAAATTTACTGAATTACTTCAAAACTCTTTGGCACTAAGAAGTTTTATTTATTTAAGACCTTCGCCACCAGACAAAATACCAAGTGTTAGATATTGTTGAACTCGTATTGAAGTAGCTATTCCAATAATAATACAATCTACAGAGTATGTTACATAGAAAACCAAAGTGACTAATAATATCAGAAAAACCTTAAACCTGGCAACATTGTAAGCATCACATTTAAATCTCTATATTATAGAATAGGCGTATCTTAGTTCTTGTACAATTTGGACCATCTATTTAAGAGATAATTAGGCGATTTCAGACTTTTAATCCACTCTGCATATACAGGGTATTGAATCGTCCATAGGAATAAGCCATAGGAAACCCAGTGGAAAATTCTAAATTGTTGAATTCCTGCTTCCCTAATTATTTTACACCAAAAGCCAAACAAACCATTTGTAGAGGACTGACATATGTATCGAAAACAAATGTTAAAATTGTTCTACGAATTAAGCGTACTCCAAAATTTTGCAAGAATATAATACATTTTTCAGGCCACCCCTTAAAGTCAGGCCACACGCTGTGCAAGAATGTGTATGACATGTTGCGTTTGGTCATATTGATGTTTCTGATATTTAACAATATTTGAATTGCCAAAATTTTTATTTTGTGGTTTATTGTTTAAAAAACAATAAAGTTGATTAAAAATGTATTAAGTTGAGGAGAAAGTAGCAATAATTAAAATGTTTTATTCAGGCAATAGTGCCCGAATTGTCAGTTCTTTATTTAGCGTAAGATATCGCAATAAACCAATTCTAAGTCATTAACCAATTCAAAGGATTTTACAAAAGTTTGAAAATACTGGGACAGTGATTTCTAATCATTTAGGATTGTAGAAAATCCTAAAATAAGTTCTCGGACCATTGCAGACCAGTTTAATATTCATAATTCCACGGTCTTAAAAATTTTGAAAATGAATAATTTCCTTTCATATAAATTTCAATGTCTTCAAGAACTAAGAGAAGGAGAAGTTGAGTGACGAGCGGAGTTTTCTTATGAAATTTTAGAGAGGGGTAATGCAGACAGACAATTAAAAAAAACATTTTGTTTAGTGATGAATGTACATTTACATTAAATAATGAACAAAATGTTCAAAATTATAGGATTTGGTCTACAGGAAAGCCTAAGGATATTATTGAAAGCCATACCCAATATCTTCAAAAAATAAATATCTGGTTAGGAATATTTGAACACAATATTATTGGACCATTTTTCTATGAGGAAAATTTGAATTCGTTTTTAGACTTGCTACAAGAAGAGATTTTACCCAGACTTGCAGAAATAGCTCCAAATAAAGAAGAAATTTGGTTTCAAATGGATGGATGCCTTGCGCACAATAAATGAATGGTTAAGGAATTTCTTAAAAACAGCTTTAATAATTGTTTAATTGGACCTGACTGTAATATTAAGTGGCACCCGAGAGCGGGAGATCTAGCTCCAAACGATTATCACTAAGGGCATCTAAAATCAAAAATTAATTCTAACCAAAAATGTACAGATATAGAAGCATTAAAATTAAATATGCGAATTATTGAAGAGTGTGCAAAAATAAGGTATACCGACAAAAGGACGCGGAAAAAAGGACGCGTGGAAAAAAAGACGCGTGGAAAAAAGGACGCATATTATTAATGAAATACTATAAATAGTTTATTTTAATTGACAATAGCAAGTACCCCCGTTTATCCCCTATATATAATTACAGAAAATGATTCTACCTAACCTAAAATCGGTTACGGTAAAAGTAAAAAGTGAAAAATATTTATATGAAAAAAACTTGCCTTCACACTTTATCCAGGCTTAGGACTGGCAGCAGAAGCTGGCGTGTTTACGAGTTTTTTTGGAATTTTTTTGTCATTTTATTTTTTTTTTGTTTTATTTTTGATATTAATTTTTTTTGTATTTTTTTTATGTTTGCAACTGAAAATTGTGAGCAATGCCTTTCAAATATTCTAAAGTTGGCCTGTCAGCATAATCGGCAACAATATCCCTTATCCTGTTTGCTGTATCTTAATATTTTCTTTTGCGTGGAGGTACATTGCCCGAAATGTACTGCTCTATTTTCAAAACATTTAAATCATATTCTTTTTATAGAGAATTAATAAATTTCCAAATATTCGGATGTGCACTATTGAGAAGAGAAGAAAAGCTGTTGTGCCATCCTTCGACAGCATTATTAGTTCGAGGTATATCTTGGTCTGCCAAATCGTAACAATTCCATACATTTGCTGGAAAAAGGGGTTGTCTTCGATTTTCTCTTCTATCTAATCTCCCTATCCAAGTGTCTTCAAAGTAATTAATCAGCGGCACTAGTAGTTCTTCATTTTGTGTATAAAAATCGCTATTGAGCAACTCCTCGTACACTCTGACTACATGGTTGTCTGGAACAAACGCAAGAGCTGTCAATTGTCTTAGGTGAAGGGAGAAGTCAGGATTCTCAATATATCTACGTTGCAATCCGGCACTTTGAATATGGCGCCACATACACTGCGAGAAATGAAAAAAACATCCGCGGATTCTCACATTTGGGAACTCAGTTTGTGCAGCATTCATTGCCGCTCTTTCAAAGTCCATCATTATTGTTAGAGGGCGCAAGGCCGGATTCAACACCTTTAGTTGCTGAAAAGCACGTGTATAAGTCTCTTGTGTTTTGTTCGTTAGAAGTTCAAATACAGTCGGGATTACATTACTGTATCGCACTCCATGAATTGTGTATATTTGAGAAAACAATGGTGGTCCTGAGTTAAATGTTCCATCGGCATACCAATGATCGCATTGTTCCATAAATCTTAAATTTCTTTGTGTTGAAAATAACAAAATACGTTCTTCTTCTTCTAGCTCGTTCCGAACTCTTTGCACAGTTTTTTTTAACGACGACACTGATGGAAGTTGTACCATAGCAGCTAAGGAAAGTCCTTGAGAAATTTCACTTACTACACCTTGGGTGGAGTGTCCAGTTGTTGTGCAACTTCTTTCATCCGGTTACAAGCTTCTTTTGCTTCAATCTTTGCCGTGTCTGCAACGTGATTATGTTCTGTGGATTTTTTAATTTCATCCACAACGGTATGCACTCTTCCTGTACATTTGCACTTATTATAAGTAGCACACTTCCAAATTGTCTTTTCACCAATCACTCGCTTATGGAGAAATCCATTATAAAGTAACAAGTTGTTGCCTTTTTGGCTTTTCACAAACGCTAACACCATCTTAACAGACTGATATCAATTTGTAAAATGTTTTCTTGTTAAGAACAGAATAAATTACCTACCGCGACAAGTTTCCCCTATATAAACAATTTGGTTAATGATGTTTTGTTATATCGGACCTTTTGTAATATTCATTTCTTAAAAACAATTATCGAACAATTAGAAAGTTTTATTTTCTTACTAATCGTTTCTATTTACATTCTTAACATTACCTGCGGAATTTACCAACCTTCCGGTTCGCGTTAAACTCTCATTAGACCCCTTACTGGGCTGGTACTTGGGTTTTTCTAATCCCATACATAATTCTGATAATATGGAATCTAACCTGTTTCAATACCAGAAATCTTGAATCAACATTATATTAGTATTTATTATTTTACTTAAGATATTTTAGTCCTAAGCCTCGATAAAATGTGAGGGCAAGTTTTTTTCATATAATTATTTTTCACTTTTTACTCTTACCGTAACCGATTTTAGGTTAGGTAGAATCATTTTCTGTAATAACATATGGGGATAAAAAGGGGGTAATGGCTAATGTCAATTAAAATTAACTATTTATAGTAATTCATTAATAATATGCGTCCTTTTTTCCACGCGTCCTTTTTTCGCGCGTCCTGTTTTCGCGCGTACTTTTTTCCGCGTCCTTTGGTCTCGCGTCCTGTTTTCCGCGTCCTTTTGTCGTAGATTCCAAAAATAACGCCATGTGTTCTGGCTAATGTTAGATGAGAATTTTACAATCGATTGGGATACTGCTTAGTACAAAATGGCTTATTGTTTGAACATTTGTTATATTTTTATGTTTAGAAATTATCATAAATTATTTTTAGGAATGATCACAGTAAAACTATATTGAAATTCTTTAAATTGTTGTATAACCTGAAATTGAATTGGAGTGTATTATAATATCTTACATTAAATAAATATCGGGCAGTGCTCGCACTATTGTCTGAACATATTCGCGATTTTTCGTGAACTGAGTACATTTCATCAACTTTATTGCTTTGTAAACAATATGATTTATTGCTTACAAAATACTATTTATTGTTAACTAGTAGTAGTACTATTTGCGAAAATGTGTTGTTTATAATTTAACCATAAAATAAAAATATTAACAATTCAAAATTCAAATATTCTCAAATATCAGAAACACCAATATGATCAAACGCAACATGTCATACACTTTCTTGTACCGCCTGTGGCCTGACTTTAAGGGATGGCCTGAAAAATATATTATAATTTTGCAAAATTTTGGAGTACGCTTAATTGGTAGAACAAGTTTAACACTTGTTTTTAATGCACATTTCACTCCTCTATAAAAAGTCTCTCATAACTTTTGATGTAAAATAATTAGGGAAGCAGATATTCAACAATTTAGAATTGAGTTTCCTATGGCCCGTTTGGCGATTATATACTAACAATATATATATATATATATATATATATATATATATATATATATATATATATATATATATATATATATATATTGTTATTTGTTATTACAGGAATTAGTTCCAATCCTATGTTAGATATGTTGCAGCATTGCATTGATATTTGCTCAATTTTAACAATGCTTAATTGTTATATTGCTGCTGTTCGCATGAAACACCTTAATTTTGATATATTAATGTTTTTGCTTTGTTGTATGACAGTGATTTTGTCGAAAACTAAACTAAAAGACAATTATTTTGTCACTAACTTTACTTGTTATAACCATTTATGATGACACTTAAAACTATAAAATTTACAATCAACAATAATTATTGTTTAGATTCGGGTTTTGCTTTATTATTTTCATCATCTTCGTTCTCTTCCTGTATTTCCATAAGATCAAGTGGTATATCTTCAGGTAGTTGCTCATCATCCAGAACCTGTAAACAAATAGTATTTTATAAAAGTGGTTAACGAATATATCCTGGATAAACAAAAGACTGTATGCCTTGTTATGATAAACAAAGACAGGTTGAAATTACCACTGAATACTGTAATTATATACTAACATTTTCGTTAGGGGCGGACTAAGGCCTAAGCAACCTAGGCACGTTCCTATACACGTTCCTATACCCTGAATTCAATAGGATTGTCAGGCAGACATTTTGTAGTTTTATAGTGTGAATGAAAAAAATTTTAACAGCCACGATATAAAATTGAAAATAAAAGTTCTTTTACTAAAATGCAACGTATTCTCCGTTCTTTTATATGGCGTGTAGTCATGGACCTTAACTGAAGCATCACTGAAGAGACTCAAAGCATTTTAGATGTGGTGCTATAGATGCATGTTGAGGATTTCCTGTATAGACAGAGTTACCAAAGAAGAAGTACTACATAGAATGGGTAAGGGAGCGCGAACTAGTCGTAACCATAAAACGTCGCAAACTAGAATACCTGGGCCATATAATGCGCAATGAACAACGATATGACCTACTTCAGACCATATTTCAAGGTGAAGTGCATGGGAAAAGACTTCCAGGACGAAGAAGAATATCCAGGCTGCATAACCTGCGAAAATGGTTTAACTTAACCACTACCGGACTTTTCAGGGCAGCAGTCAACAAAGTCAGAATAGCCATGTTAGTGTCCAACATCCGTAACGGATAGGCACCATAGGAAGAAGAAGTTAAGAGACGCCATGCGAGAGTATTATATAAAAAATTCACTAAAAAATAAATAAATCTTTGGAACCATCTTCTATTTGATGTAACTAAGGGTCAAAACACATAATAAAAAAATTAACTATTGCCTCCTTCTTTTGAACAATGAAGAGCGGGGAAAAAGTTAAATGAGATCGTTTGGATTGTATTGAAATCAACAATTTACCAATTTTCCAAGCAAACAACGCTAATGACAAAACGGACGAATGATTTGAAAAACGTACATAAAAAATTGTCAAAACATGGAAACTTGAAAGACTGACTGTGATTAACATTAAATTTAAAACAATTTTTATGATAATGATGTTAGTGACTCCCCAATAGAGGAATAAAAATGTTATGAACAAGATTTAAACCTAGCAAAACTGAAAAATGAAGTATGTATTACAATTTAAGACTGTTATAAGTAGAGGGAGATTTTTATAAGAAAATATTATTTCGTCTGTATCCATGTCATCATTTATTAAGAAAACTAGTATTAATACCTCATTCCCAAATTTAAACACAATACTGAGAATTTATTTAACCATTCCAATTTTTTGTTGGAATCCGGTAATTAAAATAATTAGAACTACATACTATATGCTTTGAAACCAAACTACCAAAAGCAAAATATGTGTCATAACTGAAAAATAGACCCAACATGACAATGTTGCTTAAGGCCCAATTTAGTCTTAGTCCGCTACTGATTTCGTTCATTATTTATAGTTTTGAAGACGCCTTTATTGGAATATCCCAAAATATCATATTGAATGGTTGGTATTTCTCATCTGTAAAGGTTGGTAAACATGTATACTCTTTCATGAATAAAATTAGTCTGTGTTGAGAACTCGAAGCATGTTCACGCTTATTTATTTTAAACTAAAAATCCTCTTGGGCTAGATTTAAAATCTATATAATGGAGATATCACGTCGCTTTGTCTTATATCAAGAATTGATTTGTCAAACTCCTCTCTTAATGGGGATGAGATTTGTGTTTTCATCTAGTTGTACTATCATAGATGTGTTTTTGTATGTATTACGTAAATTATAATAACTAGTAATAAAAAAATATTATATTTAATTATAAAATTACTCACCAAAGCTTTTTCTTCCATCAGTTTATCCCTGTAGTCTCGTTTAAAGAAGTTGCACTATAAATTAAGACAACGAAAAATTTATTAAAGATTTAAAATATTGGCAGCAGAAAAGATATAAAGAAATATCAACTAAAATGTAATAAATAAAAAGTAGTTACGTGAAAGTAAGTTAAATAAAATTACTTTGTCGTTGAAAAACTGATTATTTTGTGTAATGTCGTAAATAAAAAAAAATGAGACAAATTATGGAGGTAAAACATGACATGGAAGACGAAAAATACGAACCAAAAAAATAATATAGTAGATACGGACGGATACAGAGAATGCTCAGTCACAGAATCCCAAAGAAACTATTAGAATGGAATCCAATAGAAGCTTTTGATCGAAGCCGCCTAATATTCTGCGTTTCAAATAATTATTCCCGTTTAGTGTTTTGTTTATACCAAGTTAAGCGAATGATTTTTAAGAATTTACTCACTCTTGCTGAGGCCGTTGTCAAGAGCGCTTGGCTTCAGGTTAGTCCAAATTTTACGTCCAATTTGTAATGTTTTCTTGTTCTTGTTCTAGTGATATTAATACGTGGCACTCGCCACCGCATTATACGGAAAAATTACTGAGAAATCAAATCGATTATAACCCACTAATCGCTAGTCACACTTAAGTTTAAACGTATTGGAAAATTTCAGTATTTCCATGTGGAAGTGTCACTCTTTATATAACTGATTCCAAAAATTATTCAGATCAGACCATGCAAATAAATGAAAATAAAATAAATACTTACTTTAAAGAGCAGCAAAATTAACACTGCAAGTAATAGACAACCCACAAACGTTGCTACCAAATAAACCCAATTCGGGATGGCTTCCTTGGTATTGGAAAGCAGCAATGTAGTGGAAGCATGAGCAGTAACCCTAAAAATGTATATATTTTATATAAGTCTAACATACAGTGAACGGCTAAATTATGAAATATAATCATTATTTCGAGTACCGTCGAGTTTTGAGGGAAACGTACATGGAGTAGGGATGATGCCATCGGTGTAGGTGTAGTGACGTAATCGTTACTTTTTTTAAATTGAAATCGGTATAATGCGACACCTCATTTAAACGAGAATTTAATTCTCTATTTAACGACATTACATTTTTAACTAAAATATTTTTTTTAAGGGTACAAAAACAATTTTTTTTAATTTAAATTCAACTAAATTACAACTAATGATTTAATTAATAATGTACTTTAGAGTAACCAAATTATGCATAATAATTATTTTAAATTAAATGTTCGAAATGCCATCCATCGGTTTCTTGACAATATGCGAATCTACGGACACATTCATCAAGAACATTGCGGATGACTTCTGGAGTAATTACTCATTTCATGCCCAATTCTATCTTTCAAGTCCTGTAAGTTTTGGGGTCTATTGACATAAACTTTTGATTTTTTGTAACCCCACAGGAAAAAGTCTAGAGGTGTTAGATCTGGCGACCTTGCTGGCCACTCTATGAAACCTTCTCTTCCGATCCACCTCCTGGGAAAGCAATGATTTTAAAATTGACGTACTTCACGTGCGTAATGCGAAGGGGCTCCATCTTGTTGAAACCAGATATTTTCACTAGGTAAATTTGGATTATTGTCATTTGGATACATGTTAGCAAGGACAGGTATAAGTTGATTTCTCAAAAAAGTTAAATAACGTTCTCGTGTTAGATTTTCTTTAAAGAAAAAAAAAGCCAATGATTCTGTCATTAATGATCCCTGCTCATACATTTAATTTCTGAGGATATTGCGTGTGTGGCTCAGTCATCCAATGTGGGTTTTCTTGACTCCAATATCTCCAATTTTGACGATTCACGGTACCATGTATAAAAAATGTGGCTTTATCGGAAAAAACAACTTATCCTTAAGTATCAATATACGCATAAGAATTCTTAGATGTTACGTCTTTAGTGTCCCCCTCTAGGGGGTAGAAAGCTGGAGTCTTACAGAAGAAACCATGAAACGGTTAGAGGCATTTGAAATGTAGTGCACCGACGTATGTTGAGAGTCTCGTGTATATACCACACAAGTAACATAACTATTCTCCAGAGGCTAAGAAAAGACAAAGAAATTATTAACACCAAAAAAACAGAAAATTGGCTTACTTCGGCCACATCATGCGTAATGATAAATACCGATTTTTACAGTTGATACTACAAGGAATATTGAGGGTAAGAGAGGCCCTGGACGTAGACGTATATCCTTGCTGGCCAATCTTAGGAAGTGGACTGATCTAACGTCAACTGATCTATTTCGAGCTGCTGTGAATGGAATAAGATGGGTCAATGTGATCGCCAACATCTCTAGAGGATAGACACATTTAGAAGAAGATTAATTACACTTTCATGACAAAAAAACGAAAAATGTTCAAAACGATTTTTCTAGAAAACGGTGTATTCTACCGACTTAAGGTAAGAGTACCTTTTAGTACTAGAATACCTGAAAATTGAATAATCCAGTATAACAAATGTTTAAAAATTAAAGACAAAAAAGTTATGCTTTAAAATAATCGACAAAATGACCTACCCAAAACGGACGCCTGTGATCGGTACTAGAAATTCGCAATTAATGGAATCGATTTATCTCTGGATGATAAATTATCGAATAAGTTTTCGTTTTTCTAACTAGAAGTGTTCTGGACGTATTAAAAAATAACTAGTTACAAGGCGTCATCTTCAAGGACCTTTAGCTCCCTTAGGGAGCATTTTAGCATTTTCGGACTAGAAGAAATGGAATAAATTGTCTTAAAATTATCTCAGGAATCTCCGGTCTTCGTGGAGCTAAAGAGACAAAAACAGGATAAATGGTTCGATTGAATGAACAGCGCAGAAATTCGACCGACCAATGAAGCTATTAGACGACGTGTCCATGGTGGCAACTATCAAACGCGAAATTCTTAAACTTCTTAAACTTAAAAATTTTTATAAATTTTCTTTCGTAAGAATTTTCGACGAATTATTATAAAACTGAACAAAAAAAAAGATCAATGAAATCATTAAATTCGTTAGTCTTTTTAGAAAAAAAAACTAAAATTAAACTTACGTGGTGTTAAACGCATGTATGGCCGAAGTAACGAAGGCTGCAATGGTTTTTCCACGAGTTTGTTGTTTAAAAAACTGACCTACAAAATAAAAAATCATAACAGTCTTTATTCTATCATTTTAAAGAAAAAACATCATTTTATTTTTTCTATTATTTACCTAGAAGTCCAATATTAGTTTTAAACTTTACATTAAAAACGGTTGTCTCAGAGTTGTCCCTCAATATTGATCCTTTGCAAGCCAATATTTGGCATTTCCATGCGTGAAAACAATCCACGATCAGTGTTTTGTTTGTAGGTGTCTTGATAAGGGATGACACGTTATATTTTACGTCGGATGATAATGGATTATCTATTGGTAAGCAGTGCATTTTGTTGCTTTCCCTGTTTTTCTAAAAATATACAGTAATATAAGAACTATATAATAAAGTTTCTTAAGTTCTGCATTATAAGTTATGAAGAAATTTTTTCTCTTTAATTATAAAAACTTAACCATATAATAGGTGTATAATGTTTTACGGATTTTAAATAAAACTAGAGGTTCTAATTTGTATAAATTAATTATTTACAACAGTATACTATTTTCCAAACTAAACTACACTAATAACAGCGCTTCATATATATACAAATACATTTATTCTATAATCATCCCGATCGGTCCATCTCTATTCGTTGCTAATGGTATGTTCTGTAAGGCCTAGGTCACTATTGCTACGCCATATATTCTCATAGCGTGCCTTGTATGTATAAGACTTCCTGGTTACCATATACAGCAAAAATCGAGGACCATCTTCTAATCGCAGTACTCTTTAGACTACTTTAGACTACTGATTTTTTAACTTGTCCAAACTACCGAACTTCTTATTAAATATGGACCAAACTCTTCTCGTCATCTCGAGATCTTGGGTTACACAGTGTGCTGTGGAGACGTTTTCCGAAACATTAAAAAGATCCTGCTGAACTTCTGTCGTCACGCCAAATCTATCACTCATTCTTTCTGCATAATTTGACACAAATTCATTAAAACTTGGTCGCCGGTCATTTTTGATCTTATGGAGAAGTTTCGTGGTTCTACCGTTTCATTTGAGCCAGCATACAGTGGGACTATAAATATTATAGAACAGAAACTAGAAGCGAAAGGAGTGGTATAACTAAATTTCTTAGACGTAAGTCCGGCTTTTGATAGAGTACAGAGAAAAACGGTAGATATATGCTTAATAAATTTATAAATACAAAGAGTACAACAAAAGAAGATCTGAAAGTTCTTAAACTTAAAATCATATAAAGTTATTACTTCAGTCCACTATTATTTCCAGAAAGACGAATAAAGTAGGAGAGAAAATGTTGGACTCTGGACCAGTTGGTAGCGCCGCTTGGTGCAGTGATTCTGGGTGGATCAATGCAGATATTTTCCATTAATGGCTAAAGTTATTTATTAAAATAATTTGACCATCCAGACAGCAGCCTGTGATTTTAATTTTGGATAACCACAATTCGCATTTAAATTTGAACTCTCAAAATATCACCTCTGAGTTTCAAAAATGTGGGATTTGTCCATTTAACTCAGAAGTATGCTCTGACTTTGACTTTTCTTCATCTGAAGTCCACTTCATCGAAGAAGAAACCCCCCCAGAAACCCTTCAGAATAAGGACACAAGTAGTCAAACTGAAGTACAGTTGCATCCTACTGAAAACTCAATTACATCCATAGAAGGCACAAAAGAAGTTCACCCTAGCCCTCCTGCAGTAGAGATGTGCTACCAATATCTCCAATCGTAAAAAAATTTTCCACATGCATCTTGCAGCAGGGACTTTTTACAGTGTCTCCTAAGTAAATCTTACCTTTTCCTAGAGTTAAAAGATCTACTGAAGATAAACGCCGGACCAGATGCCAAAAATCAGAAGTACTCACAAGTTCACATTTCAAAACGGAACTAGAAAACAAAGGAAATAAGAAAACGACTAGCTAGAATAAATAATACCAAAGACGAATTTGACCAAAAAGTGAAAATAAATATTGCAAACAAAAATTCATCATACAGAAACCTCCAGAGGAGATCCTGACCTGGAAGTTAACCAGTATAGTAGGAATATATCGACCCATAAGTGAGCCGTCTAGTTTTAAAACCAGGTAAGTCACTTTTTACAAATTGTTCAGGAAGAAGGAAAAACTTATAACTAGCTTGTTTTTTATTTATTATTTTTTAAATATTTTATATAAATTCTTCATAGATGATTACATTTTTGACTGTGTTTTCACTTTTGTCCAATAATTAGTTTTTGAAAAAAAAATTTTGGATCTACCTTGTTTTGAAACCAACTTTAGAAATGTATCTGGTTTTGCAACCGATGTTGTTGGTCTATCTTGTTTTGAAACAAACTGTAGCTGATTTATATGGATTTGAAACTAAATATCAAAAAAATGAGTATTTTGCATAAGTTTGAGCTATTTATGTTATTAAATTATTACATTAAATTATTAATTAATAAAAACAATAAAATAAAAAATTTGTGCAATTTTTATATTTTTTTATTCTGTTTATTCAAATGTAGCAAAATCGACTGGTTAGATTACTATGCCGTCTTTTTCAGTGAGGTGTTAGCAAATGTCATCGTTTTGGTTGTCTTCAGCTGCCAACTGATTACCTTCTACGATCCTTTTGTAATATCCAAGACCTGAAATCTACTCCGAAATATTTTTCCAGTAACTTCCTCACATATGTGACTTTTAGCTCGAAAAGTGCCCTGTTTTTGTAGCAATGAGCTGAGAATCATTTATACCTTGAAAATTACTTCCCTTCTTACAAAATTCCTTGTATTGGCAAAAATCTGATCTGTGGTTAACCTCTCTTTTGATAACATCGTTGCCCTTGGAATTTCGTTTAAATTAGAACTTTTTCTTTCTTTCTTTCTCCCCTTCCTTTTACCCTAATAGGGTGTCGGATGTGGGCTAGCTATTTTAATTTCCGTTTACCCACCTCTTCCATTCTTTTCTGTTTCCTGCCATTATTTTCAGTTCCTCGAGTGATTTTTGTTTAAGTTTTCCCGCCTCTACTACTTGCTGTATCCATTTTTTTTCTTGGTCTGCCTCTTTTTCTTTTTCCGATGTTTTTTGCTTCATAAATTTTTCTTGTTATTCTATTGGATTGCATCCTCATCATATGCCCATACCAGTTCATTTGTCTCTTTGCTATTTTGTTCATTATTGGTTCCTGGTTTGCCATTCTCCTTATAGTCTCGTTGCTTAATCTATCCCATTTTGTCTTTCCAACTATCCTTCTTAGATGTCTCATCTCCATTGCGTTTATGCTGCTCTTATGTTTTTCCAGAATTGTCCAGTTTTCACTTGCATAGAGCACAGTCGGTATCACTATTGTGTTATATATTTTTATTCTTGTTTCTCGTGCAAGTTCTCTTTTTCCCATTATTGGGGCTGACGCATAATATAACTTGTTTGATTTCTTTGCTCTATTTGTTATTTCCCAGTCTATTTTTCCATCATTAGTTATTATACTTCCCATGTATTCGTAAGTTGTTACTATTTCCAATTCTGAGTTTTTACATTTTATCTTTATTTGATTATCTTCCTTATCTCCTTTGCCGCTGATTATCATTATCTTACTTTTTTCCTCGTTTATCTCCATTTTAAGTTCTTCTATTTGTTCTACCCATATATCCATTAGTTTCTGCATTTTATTCTCGGAATCTGCTATTAGTACTATGTCGTCTGCATACATTAAGGACTCTATTGTTACCGGTTGTAATCTCCGGTAACCTATTATTGTCTGTAGTTGATTAGTTCTGACTCTAGTGTTTCTTATCAATTCGTTCATTACTATTATGAATAGCAAAGGGCTGAGACTATCTCCTTGTTTAATACCTCTTTTCCAATTAAATGCTTCCGATCTTTCCCCTGTTATTTGTACCCTTCCTTTTACCTCTTTGTAAGTACTTTCTATAATTTTTATCAATGCATTAGGTACGTTAATTTTCCTCAAGCATTTCACTATAATATGTCTTTCTATCGTGTCAAATGCTGCTCTTAGTTCTATGAATGCTAATACTAGTTTTTTCCCCGTATCTATGCTTCTTTCTATTAGGTTTCTAATGATATATATGTTGTCATTTGTCTGTCTTCCCGGTCTAAATGCCATTTGTTCGTCTCCCAATACCATTTCTACTTCTTGTCTTAGTCTCTTCTCTATTATTTTCGTATATATTTTAAAGCACACCGATGACAGGCATATTGCCCTATAGTTGTCGCAGTTTACATGTTCTCCTTTTTTGTATATTGGCACGATGATATTGTTCTGCCAGTCTTTAGGGATTGTTTGTTTTTCCCACGCCTCTTTATATATTTTCCATAGCCAGTTTATTCCTTCTTGTCCCATGTATTTTACCATTTCCGGTTCAATTTCATCATCTCCACCTGCCTTGCCTATTTTTATATTTGATAATCCTTCTATTACTTCTTCTCTACTTATTTGCTCTGGCTCTGTGTTTTCTTCGCCTTCATTGATTATATTGTCTTCCTTTATCACTTCGGTATCAAATTTTTTCTCATCTCTCTCTAGAACTTTTTCGAAGGATTAAAGTGGAAGTGCCATTGGGCAGGAGGTCGCACCACGTCGAAGTTTGATTTTCAATCATAGTTTAAGCCATACTGTGGAATCACAGTTCCATAGTAAGAAAAAACTTTAACGTATTCAGCTGGTTCAATGATCACAGGTTTTCTTCTAATCTCCTTCTCAATTCTACCAAATACCAGATTGGTTGGAAGAAAAGAATGGACCACTATGGGAAACACAAACTCGGCTCTTTCTACAGCTTCAGGCCAAAAGCCAAAAACGCCAAAACGCATACTCATCATAAAATAATTTTTATTTTGCGCTCCACATCCGCCGAAGGCAAGGCGGATAGTTTTCACAGTTTCAGGAATGTTCAATTTCATCAGGCAATCAAAAACAGCAGATGCTATTTCATTTGCACTTTTCCGTGTTAGTCTTCGGTCCAGTAGTATATGAATACATTTTCTTTGGTTTGGTTGCATTTTGAGTCACCAATGGTTAAATTGTAGATGTAAAGTTGTCTTGAGTAATAAGCGCTTTGGTCTGGCACTTTGGATATATCTAACTTGATTTTTTTGACAATCAAAGGATACTGTCAATAAATAGTCCCGTTTTTCTTTTAGAAGCTAATAGAAATCCTTTGTGCACTCTCTTTTGCGCTATCAAGTTTGGTTTGATTTGTACGTCATCACAATGCTTAATTATTTCATCCAAGGAAAGGCATGTGGAGCATTCAGAAGTTCTTAAGCTACGAAATCCCAAGTTAAAATTTGTATTAAAAACATATCCAAAATACGATTATTTTACGCAGTCCTCCTCTTGGATCTCAGTGTTGTAGAGGCGCCACATTTTTTTAAAACTCAGATCTGAAGTCAGATACTAACGAGAAGTAGTTTTGGACCTACAATAGTGGCTTTCAAGTACATTAAACTTTTTGATAAAAGTGATAAATGATCTCTTTTTCCTAAAAATAAAATGCGCTTGCGATTCCCGCTCCTTTTTTGTCTAAATAATAGTAATAAAGCAACAATAACCTCACAACGGAAAGCTACGCGACGTTCGCTCACTACCTCTGAGCTGCGGCTGAAAGCCCTCCCCTGAGCTGATCAACCTGTTTTTGTTGCATACTTTGAGACTTGCCTGATTTTGAAACAAAACCTTGACTTTAGCTAATTAATTCGAAAAAATGTACATTGTTTTGAACATTCTTACTTGGCACACATATGGATCCGTATTTTAAATCAATAAAAATTACATAAAAATACAATCTGAAAAAAAGAATGCAATTGGTTTTGAAACTAGACTGCTCAAGTACGAAAAGCCTCTGGACCTGACTACGTTCATAGTGAAATTATACAACTTTTGGAAGAAGACAATTTCACTGGTACAATTCCACAAGATTGGTTAACGTCTACGTTTGTGCCTATACCCAAATCAAACTACGCAAAAAAATGTAACGACTTTCGATTAATAAGTCTCATGTCCCATATTCTGAAGCTATTTCTAAAAATTATCCATAACAGAATTTACAAAAAATGCGAAGAAGATATGGGTCCGGAACAATTTGGCTTTGGAAACGACATTAATACAATACGTGAACTCTACTGGAACCAAAACGCCTCTGTCAGAACTAAATTGGGTGATACTGAAACCATAAACATCCAAAGAGGAGTTAGACAAGGTTGTATACTATCACCATTATTATTCAACTTGTACTCAGAGGACATCTTTGCACATGCTCTAGATGAAGCACAAGAAGGAATAAAAGTCAATGGAAAAATCGTGAACAATATCAGTTATGAAGATGATACAGTACTGAGTGCAGTGAAGAAGAACTACAAATTCTGTTAACCAAAGTAGTGCGAGAAGGAGAACTATACGGCCTTAAGGTGAATGTAGAAAAAACCAAAACAATGGTAATTTCAAAAAAACACACACCAGTTATAAACATACTAGTAAACAACAATCTAGTTGAACAAGTGAAAAAGTTTAAGTATCTAGGCTGTTGGATACATGAAACCTTAGACCAATAACAAGAGGTTAAATGTAGAATAGAACAGGCAAGAAATACCTTTGTAAAGATGCGACAGTTACTCACTACCCGGTAATCTTGATTTGTCCTACGATACCGCATGATAAAGTGTTATGTATATAGTGTACTATTACACGGTGTGGAAGCTTGGACGTTAACAGTCAGCTCGTTACGACGTTTAGAGAGCTTTGAGATGTAGGTATTTCGTCGTATGCTGAAAATTCCATGGACCGACTGCGTTAGAAATGAAGAAGTTTTAAGGCGCATGAATAGAGAACGTGAACTCACAGAAATTGTCAAGAAGCCTAAAACGTCTTATCTTGGACACATATTTAGACACGACAGGTATAACTTCCTTCAGCTTATTATAGAAGGGAAAATAGAAGGCAGACGCGGCCCGGGTAGACGACAAATGACCTGGCTGCGCAACATCAAAGATTAGACAGGATTAGACTTTCAAAGTTTAATAAAGAAAGCCCAAAATAGGGAAGACTTTGCAGAGATCATCGCAAACCTTCGCTAAGAAGACGGACCAAAAGAAGAAGAATTATCCACTTAACCAGCAAATCCCATTTTTCTTGCTTCCGGGTTAACACGTTTAAATTTATAAAGCAAGGTGGTTTTTGGCACATTGAATTGTTTTGCTGCTGTTTTAGCTGGCATACCATTTCTTACCGCATTAAGGGCGTTTGTCATTGAAATTTCAGGGTATTGCAAAATTTTTGTTGTAGCCATATCTGTAAAAAATGTATAAGTAAGTAAGTAGGTAGTTATGCATTCATTTCGGTAAAAAATGGATTTCTTGACTTTTAAGATTTGAAAATAACAGTAAAATATAATATTAAGAAATATTTGTTACATAATAAAAAAGCAATAGGTACCTATCTATTATTATTTCTTATTTCTTTATTTTATTCGTTATTTTAAGATTTGAAAATAACAGTAAAACACAATAGTAAGAAATATTTGTTACATAATAAAAAAGCAATACCTATCTATTATTATTTCTTATTTCTTTATTTTATTCGTTATTTAAGGTTTTTAGGTCCTTAATAGATTTAGACAAAATTTTTTCCAGGGGTCATGCTTACATACATATTGCACCTAAAGGTGACACCCTGGGTCAGCTATAGGAAGTTGTATCTTTAGAACAATATTTTAAACAGAAAAGGTTATATTATGGTAAATAAGTTGAAATGAAATAAGAATATAAAAATTTTGCTTGGTTCCAGTAGATGACAGGGGTGTCAACTACTGGAGCAATGCTATTTATTTTGTTCCAGTAGTTGACCCCTTACATATTTTAGATTTT
Organism: Diabrotica undecimpunctata; assembly: GCF_040954645.1. NCBI lineage: Eukaryota > Metazoa > Arthropoda > Insecta > Coleoptera > Chrysomelidae > Diabrotica > Diabrotica undecimpunctata. The sequence goes on from NC_092806.1 coordinate 134,939,731, forward strand.
ATAGGTTAAAATTCCATTTAAAATTCAAAATATTGATTTACATACCTACCCTTTGTATCATAGGGGATTAAGAAGTATGGATTACCGTAAAAACAAAAAGTATTAAACCCTATTGTGTAAAACTTACCTCCTAAGCACATTCACTTAGATTTTATTAAAAGTTTAATACGATGTAGTGGCGGTATAACCTAGACGTACACTGTTGCCAAGTTTATTGCCACGTTATTAGTTGGGGAAGATGTCAAGAAATATTCGAGTTTATAGGAAACTATTCATGAAGTATTATTAGTTTCTTTATTATTTTAATATAAATAGGAAGGTGTTATCAACTGGTGCAGGGTCAGGTATTGGTGCATTTACCTTATACGGTCGATTTGACTGTGCGCGTTTTACATACAAAAAACGTAAGTTTTTTGGTGCGTGTAATGCCGGGTTAAAACCAAAATATAATTTTTTGCTAATTTGAGAAACTTCAATTTTTTTGTTTTAATATTTCAACGAAAAACACAGTTGTGATGTAATAATAATTAACGAGGTATTGCTTAAAGTGCCACTAACTATATTGCTTACAATAGCTAATAATATATTCTAAATAATGACTTACCGTTGATTCCACAACTTCAAATAATTTCTTGTCTTTAATTGTTATTGTTGGAATTAATATGTATATATCAGATTTTACTGGTGATAGTCCCATCTTTGCTACAGTATAACTATGAACAGTCTCCAACTCTTTTTTTAGTTCTGTATCATCAGAAAAAATTTCAATGGTGTCTTGCAATGTAGTTCTTAAATAAAACATCAATTTTGCAAATTAAAATCGCTGTGAAAATTTAAAGATTAATGTATTCTTTATATCAAAAACAAAGAAACATAAAGGTGTTTTACCCTTCAATAAAAGGAGAGCTCATAACGTCAACCATTATAGCAGCGGTATCTACTGAAGTATTATATCCATGAAGACACGATAATTCAAATTTGATGTAAATTGTCCTCTTAGCTATATCTGAAGTAGGAAGCATGTAGAAATTGACGTTGATCTAAAAAAATAGAACGTTATAATTTTCTCGTTTTACTAAAATAACAATATAATAACAACGAAATTTTTAAGGCATGAGAAGTCCTAGAAGAAAAAGCTTGCTAACTTGCTCAAATAGTTTTCAAATGCTAAAAAAGCACATCAACTGAACTATTTTGGCGCGAGTTATAGTACAATGACCGCTAGAATTCAGTAACTATATTCGACCATGCGAATTTAATAAGAATTTACCGTCTATCAGCACCGAATATTCCGGAGCCTTGCAACATCAATTGAGACTTACTAAAACAGCAAATTCAACAAGTGTAATGATTATAAATAAAGCATTGTAAAACCACCTCTTTTTAGTCTGACATTAATGTGATAATAATCTGTTATATTTGTATTTGAAGTTTGAATAATATATATTTGATAATATGCATTTGACATTGTTTGACATCCATATATGACTTTACAGTCATTAGAACTGAAGAAGTGCAGAAATACTGCTAGAAACGTTTTCTATTAAAAGATTGAAATAGTTTTTTCATTTTTTATTTCTCCTTGACCGATATCCTCATTTCAGTGAGATTTTAATCTCTCACATTATATATATATATATATATATATATATATATATATATATATATATATATATATATATATATATAGCAAGAAAGTAGCAGAAGCAATAAAAAGAAGACGGACAAAAAGATATACCGTAATAATTAAATAACAAAATTACGATACAGAAGGTCATCTCTTTACATGTTGCATTCATGTTGACATACAATTTTGGTGTTGTCAAAAATATTAGGTGTTAAATAATATATTAAATCCTGACTTTCCATACTTACCGATCTAGACAGGTTAGTCAGCTTGCTTCCAAGCATACATAGAACATTATTATTATTATCTGAATAGCAGTTTCTACCGCTTTGTAGGTTAAGTTCATTTGGCAGCGTAATGTTTAATGTACATTGGTATCCAGGCTCACCTTCATTTTTTACACGTACATTATATGAAAGGTGATCATTTTCTCCCAGTATTATTTGAGTGCTAAAATTGATTATTAAATATAATATGCAGTCTTGTAAAATTAGTTTACTCAAATTAAGGATTTTTGATGTGCAAAAGCACTCAAAGGATTATTAATTTTATCATTTTAGTTGTTTACGTATGCTTATTGAAAAACTTTACTTAGCATTACCAAACAATAATAAAATACAACTTCAGTGTTTATTAATATACTATATTTTTTTAACGCAATATGATAATTAAAAAATCATGTCTTATCTATACTAGAGTATGTTTTAACTGTAGTGGCAAAAATTTCTAGGAACAGTAAAGCCTCACCAACCAAAGCAGTGGCGTTCCAAAAAAAAATACTTATGATTTAAATCAAATTGTTAAAGATAGGTACACACAATTTACTAAACAGTGATATTAAATTATATTTTTAACAATATTGTACTACATTTTAATATATATTATTATAATATATCACATACATATTATATTAAATCAGAAAAGACCTAAGAAAATACAAAGATGAGAAAATCATCAAAACCATTGAGGAAAATAAGAGTATGAAAATAATGAGACGCAAATTCACAAATAGAAATAAACAAATAGTCAAACTCAAGGATAGAAATGACAACATCACATCAAACAGAGAACATTTGTTACAAATTGTGGAATCATTCTATGAGACATTATATAGCAACCAATCGACTCTAGATATAGTTAAATATCAGCAGAGGAAGGTTCAAAATCAGGGTTCCGAAGATATCCCAGAAATCTCCTTGGACGAAATTTACAAGGCTCTAAAAAAGATGAAGAATAACAAAGCTCCGGGGGAGGACGGTGTCGTCACGGAAGCGATAAAGATAAAAGGCTCAGTACTGATAGCCAAAATTCAAAAGCTCTTTAATCTACGCCTATGGAATCAAAATATCCCAACAAAGTAGAATAATTCAATACCTGTACTCTTACACAAGAAGGGAGATATAGCAGACCTGGAAAGATACAGACCAATCAGTCTCCTTAACCATCTTTATAAATTATATACCCGAATAATAACGAACAGATTAGAGACAAAGCTGGATTTTTACCAACCTCTGGAACAAGCCGGTTTCCACCCCTAATTACGGCACAAACGATTACCTGCAGTGCCTAAAAACCCTGATAGAAAAAACTAACGAATATAACCGTCTCTTGGCATTGATATTTGTAGACTTTAAAAAGGCGTTTGATACAGTGGAACTACCGTCCATCTTAAGAGCACTACAAGATTTCAGGGTCGACCACAGATATTGTAATATAGTTAAAAATGTATATAAAAATGTCACAACAACCATAAGTCTACATTCAGCAACTAATAAAATAAAGATAAAAAGGGGAGTGAGGCAAGGTGATACCATGTCACCAAAGCTGTTCATTACCGTTCTTGAGTATGCATTTAAAAGACTAACATGGCAACAGAAAGGAATATCCATCGATGGAGAAAGATTAAACCATCTACGTTTTGCAGATAATCTGGGAGAGATCAAAGACATGCTCCAAGAACTGAATGACATACTACAAGAAACTGGGCTGGAGATAAATTTCGAGAAAACCAAAATAATGACCAATATGGTTCCCAGCGAAGAGATACAGATCAATAACAACAAGGTAGAATTAATCGATAAATACACATACTCGGGTCATGAAATTAGAATAACCAGAGACAACCAAACCTGCGAGCTAAATAGACGAATCACGTCGGGATGGGCTGCATATGGAAGGATGAGAGACATTTTTAAAACAAATACCCCAATTCACCTGAAAAGGAAGGCATTTAACCAATGCATCCTACAAGTCTTGACCTACGGAAGAGACCCTAACTTTAACGAAAGCTACTGCCGAAAAATGAGGGTAACACAAAGGCGAATGGAGAGATCAATGCTGGGCCTGACCTTGAAAGATCGCGTGAGAACTGAGGAGATACGCCGACTAACTGGCGTAGACGATATTATACTGCGAATCAGTAAACAAAAGTGGAGGTGGGCTGGACATGTTGCTAGAATGGAAGACGGAAGATGAACGAAGAGATTATTGGAGTGGATACCAAGAGCCGACAAGCGAAGTCGAGGCAGACCACCCACCCGATAGACCGACGACCTAAAGAGCATAGAAACAAACTGGATTGCAGCAGCTAGAGATAGAGAGAACTGGAGACGTTTGGAGGAGGCCTATATCCAACAATGGATGTGAAAATGGGGCTGGATGATGATAATGATGATATTATATTGTCTGTATGTGAAACCATAGATATGTATTACAGATTACAGTATTATTAAATATTAATTGCAAATATTGTTTTAACTTTAAAACCTTTATTATCTATATTATTACTCACTTAAACGTCACAAAGTTAAGTTAGAAAAAAATACGAAATGATTTTAATAAAGTAAAAAAATAATACATACATACAGGTCAGTTTGGAAAACTTATATTCACATAGGTTACATAGGTACATCGTAATGGTAAATTGTATTATTCACTTTCATAATCAGATGCACTGTCGTCGTGACTAGAACCATTTAAATCGATCCTTAATTCTTCAGTAATTATATCTATGCGATGTTCACTTTCCGAATACTTATCTTCAATCTTGACAACATGTTCACACACTTTCTTCCAGTTATCTACAGTTACTCTAGCAAATTCCTATCCCACCAACACTTTTACGTCTTCTCTTATAATAAACGTTTTGTTTTGCAACTTAATTTTTTATTTGCGCCAAAACCATTTTTATACGGTTCAAGTCTGGATGATATGGTGAAAGATTTAAAGAAACATATCCACATTCTTACAGCACTTTGTCAAATTTATATTGAATATGATCTTGTTTCTGTCGTTTGATCATTTCATACAATTGCGGTTTTAACATTGACGTTACAAATGGTAAATTTTTTTCTGTCAAACAAGATATCATATCCATTTCTTTAGAATTACTGGTGGCTGCTTTATTATGTTGTACATTATGATATGACGCATTATCAGTAACAACAACAGATCCAACAGTCAAATTGGCGATTAACTGTTCTTTCATCCATTTTTCATAATTTTCTGAATTCATATCATCATGAAAATCTCCTGTCTTAGCTCCTCACTTAATAAGGATTAAGTGAAAAGGGTATTTGGTATGAAACCCATTTCTCCACCACCATGTACAATAACCAACCTAGTTCCTTTTGAAATGTTTTTGAGCAATAGTTTGCCACTGTCATCTGTCCAGCTATTTGGCGTAGTGTGTCCTGCATGTACATAGGTTTCATCAACATATACAATTGACTTACCTTCGCTTCTGTACTATTTAATTTTGTCCAAATATTTAATACGTAGAGCACGAATATCATTCCGTTTAATTAATAAACGTCGATTATCTTTCGTTTTCTTACATTTAAATCCCAAATCTTTCACAAATCTGTAGAGAGAACTCACACTTTCAGACTTTTCTGCAAAATCTTTAATGGTATACGACAATGTTCAGTCTCATGAAAACGATGAATGGTATTTCTAATGATCAGTTTGTTATACTCCCTCAAGTCTGTCACGGTTGCCCTCCTTTTAGCAAGTGTTGTAGCTGGAAATTTTAGTGCATTATTTTACTCTGCGTTTGTTAAGGTACTCGCTTGTTGAATGATCGATCCTTTCTACTGTACGTAAAGATACTCCAGTAGCTTCACTCACACGTTATTTAATACTGGTTCGATTATCTTCAGGAAATATTATTTCCATATACAAGATGGTCCAGAATTATGTACATTAATTTCTAGAGCTCATAGTACGTCCAAAAATAAGGGTACTTCTGTATGTACACTTTTTTATAAAACTGAATAATAAGGGAGATACAACCCTTTAAAGGGGTGAATTAAAATTCTTATTTTTTTCAAATATCTTCCAAACGGTTTTGAATACGGAGTTCATATTTTGGGAGTGATTATAAGACATTAGGATAATTAATTTCATGTCACCACCTACCACATCCTATATTAATACATGGTAGTTTTGGAGGGTAAGTGGGGGTTATTGCGTCACATGTTTTTTAATTTTTACATATTTTAAAAAAATATTTTAAAAATTGTGTCCTTAGACTTTTCTACGCAAAAAGGTGCTGTTGTAATATTTCGATAGATATCACCGTTTTCGATTTATTTAAACTCGAAGGTATACATGTATTTTATTGTAATCGTTACATTTCTTAATATTCATGAAGTATGCTTTGGAATTGACACTTGTGTTAGCAATAATATTACAAATTAATGGAAAACTTAATTAATACTTAACATTTAATTAATGGCGAAAATAATATTTTACAACAACTGTTCAAGATGTCCTCCATTTTGTTGAATACATAATCTAATTCTTTTATTTAGCGAACGCATTAATCCATTTAATGTTACTGGATCGTTTTGTAAATCGGTAAATACTTGTTCAATTTTGTCTCTTAACTCATTTACTGTATTAATTGGAGTGTTATACACTTTTGATTTCAAATAACTCCATACTGTAAAGTCCATTGGATTAAGATCACAACTACGAGCAGGCCAATGAATCGGTGCATCCGCACCCCGGCCTATCCACCTATCAGGGAAATGTTCATGTAACCACCTTCTACAAATTCTTGTGTGATGTGGTGTAGCACCATCATGCATGAAAAACATGTTTCTTCGTATTTGTAATGGAATATCTTCCAAAATATCATGTAAAATATTGTTTAGAAAATTGTAATACATGTTACCATTTAAATGTCCGGGAAAGATGTGGTATCCTATGAAACTATTTCCTAAAGTAGCTGCCCAAACGTTTATCTTGAACGTGTGTTGGAAGTGAGTTCCCATTGTAGCCCTTGGATTTTCTTCAGCCCAGAAGTGCATATTTCTAGAATTGAACATACCTTGTCTTGTAATGTCGTCTGTAAACAGAATGTTGCTTAACAAATTTGGTGCAGTTTGAACTTTATTTTGCAATACTTCACAAAAATCAACTCTAAGTGGCATATCGTCAGGTAACAATTTCTGCACTTGTCGATAGTGGTAAGGATGTAATTTCTCTTTATGCAGAACTCTTAAAACACTTTGATGGGAAATATACGTTCTTAATCCTAACCTGCGTGTACTTATTCTGGGGTCATTTATTACAGCATCCAATATTTGCTGTTCAACGCGAACATTTCTTGCTTCTCTACGACGACCAGCATCTGTATTCCTTCTTTGAAGACAACCGGTTTCTCTCAGTCGTCGTTCAGTACTTACAAAAGTCCTGGCATTGGGAATATTTCTGTTCGGATACTTTTCTCTGTAGCGTCTTACAGCGGCAGCAGCATTTCCCGAACATTCTCCTAATACTAAAAGTATGTCTGTCATCTCAGAATTTGAATAGTGTGCCATATTGCGGGCAAACAAATTTAAAAATATAGCAAAAGAGACGTGTTAAACAAATTTCACTGTCGAGTACAATAAAAGTGTAGATAAAATAATTTAATTGTTATTAAACGTCACTGACAATTCATGGACTACTTGAGATTAAAGTGTTGTTGCTAACACAAGTGTCAATTCCAAAGCATACTTGATAAATATTAAGAAATGTAACGATTACAATAAAATACATGTATACCTTCGAGTTTAAATAAATCGAAAACGGTGATATCTATCGAAATATTACAAGAGCACCTTTTATGCGTAGAAAAGTCTAAGGACACAATTTTTAACATATTTTTTTAAAATATGTAAAAATTAAAAAACACGTGACGCAATAACCCCCACTTACCCTCCAAAACTACCCTGTATTAATATAGGATGTAGTAGGTGGTGACATGAAATTAATTATCCTAATGTCTTATAATCACTCCCAAAATATGAACTCCGTATTCAAAACCGTTTGGAAGATATTTGAAAAAATAAGAATTTCAATTCACCCCTTTAAAGGGTTGTATCTCCCTTATTATTCAGTTTTATAAAAAAGTGTACATAAAGAAGTACCCTTATTTTTGGACGTACTATGAGCTTTAGAAATTAATGTACATAATTCTGGACCACCTTGTATTTAAATACATTGTAAACTATTCCTTTATATTCTGGTGTCAATCTGATCTGTTTACTCGTACTACACTTAACCATCTCCATTCTACAAAATAGTTCTAATACGCGTGGTAGCACCTTTCTTGTTGAGACTCGACAACATAATGAGACTAAATTACGAACTCGTTTGAAATCCAGTGACTAGAAATTCTCGAAAATAATTCTTAGTAGTTCTTTTTATCCCGTAACGAGTCGTTAAGGAGTCATTATTAATGACTTTATAATTACGGTTTTAAGGTAACTGATACTAAATTAGAAATTAACTTTTACCAAACTTTATAGAGTATCAATTATTAAAGATGGTATTATAACAAACAAAAATTTTGGTATCTATAAAACAATATGTGTACAATGAAACTACATTTATTATTTAAGTGAGTAATAATTTTGTAATTAGTGCGATTTCAAATAATTTAATTTGTTTAATATTGCAACGCCACTGCATGGGTCTGATCATAGATATTCTATTGTCTGCGCGATTAACTATTTAGTGGAAGGGCTCGCCACTCGATTTGAAATAAGCTGTATCTCCCATTATCTATCACTTTTTGGTGTCGGAATGGATTCTCTAAAAATGGTATTCAGAATTAAGGACTAACGACTCATTAGGATCTGTTTTGCATTGCAGATGACGTGCTAATTATAGAAAAAACTGAATATATATGCATGGTCATAGCTAGAGAACCAACATGATCAAATTTCTTGGTGAATAACCAAACTGTAAACCGTAATACAAATATCAGTTTAAACATCTAGAAATTTACATCAGAAGTAGAAACTATTCTACCAAATGTTAAAGAACTATATCGAAACATGAAATAGATAGAATGCAACAAGCTTTGGCTAAAGTTTGACTTTAAATGTAAGGCTTACGTAATTCTCACCAAGTACAACATAACAAAATTTATCAGGAGGAATTTAGAAGGATTAGGTTCTCTAGAGCTAAACGGTACATCTCTTAACATGGTGAGTAAAGTTTTAATATTAAATTAGTAGTAAGTAGTAATAACACACGTATTGTTAACATGCGTGCCTAGTTTCTCAAAAACAGATATCTTATGTAGTCATCCTGTAAGCTTTCAACTTTAATCTTTGTGGTGTATTCTAGTGTTGTGTTATGACATATAGAGAGCTGAAAATACAGTAGTACAAATACCAAGCCATAAATCACCAGCTGGAAGGAAATTAACCATCTAAAATAGAGAAACCTAACGCCAAGAAATAACCCGAAGGATGCCTATAAAGAATGGTAAGAAGAAAAGCGAGAAAATATTCTGTATCATCATATTTCTGGCAATATACCCAGTAACAAAGCTGTTCTGGATGATCATGCAGCTATGAGAAACAGTAATGAGAAATTTGATGATTTTCTTAATTAATTAATTTGAATAATAATCAATTATTTTGACCGATACTGATTTTATTGTCTTTACGTGACTTAAAATTAAAAAATTAATCAAATATTGTGTATTAAAAACCGTTTTAGAACAATTGCTTTATATTGTGTAAAATTTACTACTGTAAGTAATTAATAATTTCATTAAAAAATAATTGTTATGTTGCTGATAAGAAAATTGAAAATGATAAGTTATATAAGATAATAAATGGAATAATAAAACTACAAAAATAACTCGCATCCATATACCAATCGCACATTTATCCACATCCACATTCATATACTAAATCATTTTTTATTTTATTTTTACAGAGAAATTACGGAAAAGATACTACAGTATCTAAAAAGATACTACTGCCTATGAAGGTATATAATTAAAAAGTTTTTCTGTATTTTTTAACCCTTTCGCCTTTGCAGGGGACTTTAGTTCCCGTCCACTAGTTCTTATTTACTGATGGACATTATATAACCGCTTTTACGTACAAATGAAATATTTCAGTAATTTATAGTCTACTCTCATCAATCGGCAACACTGGTGTCATTACATGTTTGAATTTCCTAATCTAACATGGATATATTGTGGCACGTGTATGGCTGTCTGAGTTATGATTAATGAAATTGCAGGAACCCGTTGCTTATTTTAATTAAAATTAAGAAATAAAGCGTGCAGACGATAATACTATTACAAGTAAGTAAAATATACTAAATAGTAATTACAATGTAAGGTGTTTTAGCAAATAATAATCTAGTGGGATCGTTTGTTCCCTACAGTTATTTTATATGGGATCAAAATTACCCATCAGTCATAAACTTTTTCTTTTTCAGAAAAGACGAAACCGGCCTCTTAGCGAAAAAGACTTAGAAAAACCTATAAATATAATAACTGACCCAGAAGAAGAACCATTTTCAGCGTCTGATGAGTGTGACTACATTCCTAGAGACAGCGAGGATGGAAGTGAAGGAGTTCAAATGAGCTACGAAGATGAGGAAGGTAACAGCAGTACTGAAGAAGCATATATAAGCAGAGAAATGAACGCCATTCAATGAACGAAGAAAACGGTAATAATGGGAGTGGTGAAGCTACTGACATGAGCCCCAATGTAAACTTGGAAATACCTTTGAAAAAATTTATACCTAGAAAATTGAAAGAAAATTGCCTAAGGAAACGAAGGGTGTCAATCTTTTGGAATTTAACGGACAGTTGAAGAATTTGAAACTTAACTGAGAGGAGACCGACATGTATGAAATTATGATAGTACTTGGCTGCACTCTTGTGATGTCCTATAACAGGGTGCCGAGTTTTTATCATTACTGGTCCAACAATAATTCATTGTCAAATAGTATAATAAAAAATGCTATCGGTAGAGATCGATGTGCTTTCCAACTTTCATAAATGACCCAACAAAACCTCAAAATTGTTCTAAAACATACTACTGAAAAGACGTCGTAAACTGACTGAATCATTTTACCAATCCATTGATGAGACGATCGTAAAATTCAAAAGACTCAATTCAAAATATCTCAAACAATACATACCTAAGAAACCAATCAAGAGAGGTATAAAATTATGGCAACGATGCGATTCCATGACTGTTTACATATACGACTTTAACATCTACTCCGGTAAGGAAATCACAGCACTAAAGGGGACTCTTGGAGAGAAGGTGGTAGTGACACTATGTCAAACACTTCAATCAAAAGACATATGTTTGTGTATTCATCGTTTTTTTTTACCAGTGTTGACTACATGAATAATCTTGAGTTTTCATGCGTTGGTAAATACATGAAGCGCACAAAGAATACATACAATTGATTGATAAGAAGCTATCTAGAGGTGAATCTAATTTATTGGTAAATGATAAAGGCGTAATGGCAGTTAGATGGCAGGACACTAAAGAAGTTTTACTTTTATCAAATTGCCACTCGCCATCTTTATCACATATTGAAAGAAAACTAAAAAAAGACAAAAAATGCACTTTGATTGCCCTGAAGCTATAGTATTTTACAATAAATATATGATAGGGGTTGATTTGGCTGATCAAAAGATTGCCATCTATGATTGAGACAGAAAATCTACTAAATCGTGGCTAAAGTTTCCTCCAAATTGTTAATGGCATATGTAATCAATTCATGGATAATATTTACGGAAATTCACAATAAAGGGAAGAAAGTTTCTCTTCTTTATTATTTAGTACCTGTAGCTGAGCAGTTGATAAGTTTGGAAAGATCCAAAGCCAACATTAAGAAAAGAGTCTCTAGTGGTCTAGGTAGGCACACAAAAATGCAAAAAATTATGACAAATATTGGAGATCACCTTCCAAAACAAACTAGCAGTAAAAGATGTTTCAGTTGTTCTCAAAAGAAAAAGGAAAGCCGTACAAAAACTTTATGTGTTCGATGCAATGTCCCATTGTGCAAAAAGTGTTTTTTAACATTCCACTCATAAGTGGGTTTCAATTATACCTTCTTTTTTGATATTTTTGTTGTTTGTAATTGATCTTTTTAACTGATGGGATCTTAAAATCCCAGTTAAAAGTTCCCACTTCCTCAGAACGGACAAATGTGAATTTTACGACTAATTATATATATATATATATATATATATATATATATATATATATATATATATATATATATATATATATATATATATATAATGTGTTTAAATTAATTATTCTGATTACAAAATTGAACAGTTTCAGTCTCTTAGATGTAAAACTAAATTCAGTGGTAAAAGGGTTAAAACTGCTTTGATAGATATCAAGAAACAAATGGAGACTTGCAAGCAAAAGTAAAAATATTCTGACACTGTTTTCTTGTGATATGTCCATGTTAAATATTATGTTTATATCGGATTCAGTCACAATTGATTGTTATGAAGCTAATTTTTTTAACTAACTAATGTTTGACATTTTTAGATTTCCCCTTTCCATGGAAATCGTTTTAAAAAAAAGGTTATTTTAAAAATTCTGCGAAAAGTATAATCAATAAGTTGTTTTGTATAGGTTACGTTTTACAAAATTGATGATTGACTTATTTGGCCTCGATGCTGTAGTCAATAGCATGATACTATGACTAAGAAGATAAGATATTGCGCATAAGTCGTGACGTAATTGGAGAGCTGCACGTTCGTAATGTCAGTTTTTTGTATGCATCAATAAATAATCTTTAATAAATAGTTTGGAGATATCCTTGTGTGTACGATTATTGTAATTATTAAACCTTTATTCAATATTATTATTTTGTTAATTGAATAATTTCATCACAGAATACATACAAATTCCATTTAACTTTAACAAGAATTCAAATTCTACTCTCCAATGACGGCATGCGCGAACACGACCGATTTTGTGCTACAGGAAGATCCTATCTTGTTTATCATAGTATCATGGTCAATAGTATGCTTATAGTTGAGAAAAATTTAAGGGTGCTGTTTTTATCCTCGGAACATCAAATTCTGACTGTTGTGTGTATTTTTTGGTTGAGTTTACCGAAAGTACAAGCTGATTATAGCCGCAAATGTCAAACATGGAACAAAAAATTTCGGTATAGCAGTGTTGGCATATTTTTATAATGTAGATGCTGTATGCTTCAAATATAAAAAGATAAAGCTTTAGAAAAGTACATTTTGTTTATATTATGTTATGAATTCTGCAATTTTTAATTTATATAAAACAACAATTAATAAATATTTGTTTCTTTGTAGATTAATTGCAGTTAATTATTAGTTAATTTTTTTAGCAATTACCCTTTGATAGATTAGGGGATAGATTTGGCAATCGTCAAATCAGCAGTTGGCAGATTACAATAGATGTTTACAATTAATCTCGAAAGAGACAAATATTTACTCGTTATTGCTTCATATAAATTAAAAATTGCAGAATTCATAAAATAGTATAATCAAAATGTACTTTTTAAAAGATTTATCTCTTTATATTTGAAGCGTACAACATATGCATTATAAAAACATTTCAACACTGCCAAACCGAAATTTTTTTTGTCATTTTCGGCTATATTCAGCTTGTACTTTCGGTAAACTCAACCTTTTATTTTGTATTATATGTTTATGTAATATATATTTACGTATAAATATATATTACATATTTATGTAATGTGTGTTGCATATATTTTGGTTATTTTAAGTGATATTATAAAAACCTTTCATCCTAAATTTTTAGGTAATAATGTTATCAAGTTTCTCTAAAACCTCCAATTGAAACTCCCAAAGAATCACTCTGCATATACAAATGACCCATTAAGAGCCAAAAATATGTAAATATACTTACTTTTTTGGCATAATATTCATACTGAGCTGCGTTTTGCATAAGCTGGCTGAACTACAGCCGTGTATGAACGGGATTGATAAAGTTACAATTTTAGGTCCTTCTACCATTACGTTTTCAACCACATCACTTCTAAGGGAAATTTGAAAAGGAACGAAGTCCCCCTCTGGCTTCTAAAATATTAGGATAATATTTACATATCAGAAAAACAAGAGTTTCAAAAATGTGACTTTTCTATTTTCTTATTTATATTTTTTACTAACAAAACCCGAATATAAAACATCAAAAATTTGTTGAATGAAAATCCCCGAATATATTCTCATCAATTCTCATCATTTTTTTTCTCAAGGTTTTAAGCGATACTGACCACCGTAGATATAAATCAACAGCTAGGAATTTGCATCTGTATGTCCCTAGTTCACATGCCTAATTGTCGTAGTAATTGGTTTAGTTCCTTAGGCTATCCGCAAATAAAAAACGTGATGAGTAAGAAAAGATTCGAATTTATCAGGAAATGTATACATTTCAACGACAATACGAGTTTAGATTAAAATGATGTGGATCGATGATTTCTTCGGCATCTCATACTTCTAGTATTAGCTCACCAAGTTGGTTTATTAAGGCCTCTCCTTCATATTTTATTTTCTCTGCCACAATGCCGCTCTCCCGGGGTTTTTTTGATTTTTCATATCTTTTATTATTTCTTCAATTTCTTTTCTTGTGGGCTTTGGTATTTCTTCCATTACTGCTTGAGGTTTAGAAACATTATAATTTTTTTCAGAAGTCACTCCGTCATTTAGCATATCTTCGAAATATTCTTTTTACGTTTCACATATTTGGTCTTCGTCCACTAAGCAGATTTCCTTGCTTATCTTTTAAATTCATCGTTTTTCACTGATACCCAGTTTTAATGTATTTTACCTCTTTGTAAAAATGTTTTATTTCATTTTGCTTGTAATTTTCTTCAATGCGCTTTATTTTATCATCCATATACTTTCGTTTCCGCTCCCTTAGGATTATCTTTACTTTTTTTCGTTGTTCGGCATACCTTTCTAGGTCGTCTTGTTTTTGCGATCGTAAACTTTTTAATCTCAAATCTGATCTTTTTTTAACTCTGTTCTACATTCGTCATCGGACCAGTGGTTTTTTCTAAATCTTTTTGTTCTTGGTATGTTTTTCGACGTTGCTTCCTTTATAGTGTTTGTAATTTTCAAGAAATTTTGTTGTATTTTACTTACAGTAGTACTATCTTGTTTGGCGTAGGTTTCTTGTAAAACGTGTACGGTCTAATTTTTTTAATGTTGTTTCCAGTTAAATGTGTTTCCTGTATTGCTATGATGTGTATTTGTATGTAGAAACCCTGGAGGAAAGCTTAATAATGCTCACCAAGGTACATTTTCCCAACTCATCCATTGACAATAATCCTTCGGTAGAGGTAGCTCATCCCAGAAGGCCTACTAAGGCGGACTGGAAATTAGCTACCGACATCAGCCTTGCTACAGAAGGGACAGGATGTGATCATCCCGCATCTAACAAAGATCTTCAAAGCTAGTTTGGCATGGAGATATATTCCAACCGCATGGCGAAGGGTGAAAGTCACATATATCCCCAAGGTTGGTAGGGTAATGGACCAGACCCCCAAGCCATACAGACCAATAAGTCTATCCTCTTTCCTAGCAAAAACGCTGGAAAGATTGATAGACAGGTATATTAGGGACGACGTGCTGATGGAGAATCCACTTAGCGATCGCCAATATGCATACCAGCCAGGAAAGTCAACTGACTTGGCGCTGGATGATCTTAACAGACTGCTCTCAAAGTCGCCAGATGACAAGGAGATAGCGGTGGCGACGTTTCTGGACGTGGAGGGAGCGTTTAATAACGTCTCCTTCGAGTCTGTAACGGACGCGCTTAAAAGAAGAGGAGTTCCTGCCTTCATATGCGAGTGGACAAAGGCGACCTTAACAAACAGGATCATTGTGTCCTCGTTAGGTGAAGCCACTATTGAAGCGAAGGCAGGAAGCGGCTGCCCACAAGGAGGAGTTTTATCCCCATTACTGTGGTCTACGCTTATGGACGACCTACTTAATACACTGTCCAGGGAGGGTTTTTACTGTCTGGGTTATGCGGACGATTTGGTAATTGTAGTCCGAGGACGCTTTACCAAAATAATTTCGGAGAGACTTCAAGTCGCTCTGAGGATGGTGGACAGCTGGTGTGAGGAAGAAGGCCTGAAGGTTAACCCTAAAAAAACATCTGTTGTTCCCTTCACCAGAAAAAGAGCACTGCAAGGCTTACAGCCACTAGTGCTCAAGGGAATAGAAATCCCATTCACAAGTCAGGCCAAGTACTTAGGTGTAATATTCGACCAGAGGCTGACATGGAATGGACACATTCAGAAAGTCACACAGAAGGCCACTATGGCCCTGAACACGTGTAGACGAATGTGTTGTAAGAATTGGGGGTTAAATCCTAAAATGAACCTCTGGTTATACACAAGGGTTATAAGGCCCATGATAACTTATGGTTCAGTGGCGTGGTGGAACAAAACGCAACAGTCCGGGGCGATTCGATTGCTCAGTAGCACACAAAGGCTTGCATGCTTGAGTGTTACAGGAGCCATGAGAACAGCCCCAACGGACGCGCTATAAGTTCTGCTAAACCTACCACCTCTGCATATATACATACAGAGTGAAGCCAGATCAACAGTACATCGGTTGATCCAAGGCCAAGCTCCAATAAGTATGATGCAGGGAGCTGATAACTTAAGGCTATACCAGGACATAAAGGCAGACCCCGTTCTAGAAATGCCTGTAGACCGAATGGTTACGAGGTATAGTTTTAACAAAAATTTTCAAATTACAATACCAAAAAGAGAGGACTGGGAAACTGGTCCGCCGCTAACAGCAAACTCAATACGGTATACGGACGGCTCCAAAACGGATACAGGTACGGGGGCTGGAATATATGGCATAAAACCAAGGACGGAAGTCCGGGTATGTCTAGGAACATACGCGACCGTATTTCAAGCCGAATTAGCTGCTATACACAGGTGCGCTATGGAACTAATCGGCCGAAATGTAGATAACGACTCCATCGTTATCTATTCGGATAGTCAAGCGGCTCTAAAGGCTCTCAGTTCGGTACAGGTCGATTCATGGCTGGTATGGAACTGTTTGGATGTCCCCTCTCAGGTGGGAAGTCAAAACAGGTTGACACTTGCCTGGGTGCCGGGACATAAGGGTCATCGTGGCAACGAGAAGGCCGATGAATTGGCCCGAGAAGGCGCATCTACGCCACTGGTTGGTCCGGAACCCTTCTTTGGAATCGCAAATACGATAAAAAGGGCAGCCATACACAAATGGGTGCAACAGAAGTCTCTTGAGTGGTGGAACAACTCACCAGGACAGAGGCAGGCCAAACAGTTCATCAAAGGACATTCGGCTAAATTTACAGCAGACTTACTTTCGCACAGACGCAGGACTGTCAGAATGATAGTGGGTCTGCTCACTGGGCACTGTAGACTCAATAGACACTTGAGTCTCATAAGCCTGACAGAAGAGGACACCTGTCGTTTCTGTCTGGAAGAAGAGGAAACCGCTCTACACGTTCTGTGCCATTGCGAAGGTCTCGCACGAATTCGGTTTCTAGAACTCGGAGAGGAAAAACCGTAAGCACCAGGCTACATGAAAAGGCCACTATCAAGGCTGTTGAGTCTCATTAGGAGGACCAAGCTAGATGAAGTGCTTTAAAATAAGGGGGAAACACAATAGATCTGCAAAGGTTGCAGTGTATCAGGCTCTATTGGCCGCCCCATTTTCTACATTCTACATTCTATGATGTGTATTTTATATTTTTTAAATTCTTCTATTAGGTTAATTAATTATCCCTCCTCGTATACTCCTCGTACATTCCATGTCGCAATATTTAGGTACATGAAAAATGGTATACCATAAAAAAATTGTATGAGGTTATTCTATCATTATCTTTATATGACGCTTGTAAATTCTTAGCTTCTTTACCATCGATGTTCCAGAGAAAATGAGGCAAAAAAATGTATGAAACAAAGATGCCAAAGTGTACTTTCTTTCATATACTTAATGTTCAAAATGTGGACTGTATCTTTGCTTGAACAAAAATAATAATTGTTCATAAATTCCATTGAACTTAGATATTTAGTAACATATTGTACTTACTAATATTCTATTAAAATTTGTTTTGCAAAAATTTCTGCTGCGCATTATACATAATACAGGATTTTTCAAAAAATTAATGTTTTTTTGAAAGCTAAATTTTTATTACTATTTTTAGAAATAAGTTTATACCTTAATGCAATTAAATATATTTTTTATTATAATACAAAAAATCGCGCATTATAGGGTTAAAGAAACACATGTATAAATTTCAACGTTACGGAATAAAGTTTATTTTTATTCATATATGACACACCTTTCGGTTTACCTGTCAGGTAGTTCTGCTTATTTAAAACGCTGTTAATTTATTTTTAAGCTTCACAATAAATTAACAAAATCGTATAAAAATTTCAAGCTTACAGGATCTATTTTTTTTTATTTTTTCAACACTTACAAAAATAGAGAGGTTAATGACATGCAGAGCTGATGCGTGCCAGGTGGTGGTTTTCGCACTTGGCATGCTGTGACTCATCATTATAAGAATTTCTAGCCTTACAGGCACGCGTACACGTAAGCTCATCACTAATTAGCATAAATACCCTCGTACATAGTACAAACTCATCACCGCCATAAAAGTAGGGATTTTAAAATAGACCCCGAAAGATTGGTAAACTCATCACTGGCCTACCTGCACCCCGTGGCAGGTATAGACCAGGCAGGTATAGACCGTAATTGCCGTTCGGCCATTTGCGAAGCGAATTGGGTGCTTATTTCACTTGACTCAAAGTTGGTTTCGCAAAATCCAAAAACTTGGTTTGGTAACCACTTATAAGAGTGAAGGTTCACACGGTTAGTGGCTGCACCACTTATTTGGCTTGCCATTTTTGGACCCAGAACGAGTCAGCGATTGTTTTGTCAACGATTTCATGCGGATATCACTAACCTACCTTCATTTATGAAAATGATCAATTATATGGTAGAGAACTACATAAGTAATGAGTCTCTTTTCTCTCTAACTGTTTGGGCATCCTAATCAAGCCATATACATTTCACCACAAATCCATGCGAATCCTATCATTCCCATTTCTCCAATTATTTTTAATAAATATTTTTATTAAAAAGTTTACTATCAAAAATCTGCATAAATTGGCAGATACGTCTAATAGGTCACACCGTAAGAAACTCGATAATATCTATTTTAAAGCAATTTGCTTAAAGAAATTTCTGAATTTAATATATCACCACATAAACGAGAAGTGTAAGAGATAACAGGCAATCTTCCGCATTAGAAACCAGCGGCATGGGGCAAAAATGCTGGTGATGAGTTTACCTATCTCCAAAGGAGGCCGGTGATTAGTTTACTATATCTCGAAGGGTCTAATATTTTCTGAAGGGGTTAGTAGCTCTCACAACGTTACTCGGAGGGTTCAGTAGCTCTCCTACTAATTATAACGTTCATATTTATTTACTAAAAAATAATTACTTACCTCAGCTGTAGCATTAAATATGTTACAATATTCCCTATTTCTTTCAAGAATAATATTATTTTCTGTATGCCTCACTACATCATCAACGCTTATTTCTATTGAAAATGTTAGTGATGTTAGTTTGCTTAGTGGTGATTTTGGTGAAAATGCAACGCAATAGCGAGTTGGTACTACTGATGTTTTTTCAACGGGAATTGAGTTTATATCTGATGTAAGAGTAGCACGAAATATAATTATTTCTTTAGTCTGAAGTACGAAAACTTTCTCACTTTGATACGCACCAACTGCAATATCTAAAACAACAGATTCTTTTAGTAAACAATTGGTGTAGGTATATCGCTGGCTCAATATTACAAGGTTTTATGTAACATTTTTTTCACTTTCAGACCTTTCAATGTAACAAGGTTTGTACAAAGTAACAAGGTATGTACAAAGTTGATATTTTCTAAATTTGTTAGTAGATGGCAACACATATACTAATTCACAAAAGTCAATTAAGCACAATTGTATGTCAACAAAAGTTCATAATTCAGTATCATAGGTGCATGTATTCAAATACAACCTTCTTTGAAAGTAATATAAAATGTACACTATAACAAAGTTGTGGAGAAAATATATATTTTGGGGTGGACCTACCGGTAGAGGACCCCAAAATAGATAAAACATTGCAAGCAATTAACAAATTGAAGAACGGAAAAGCTCCAGGCTCTGACAATATTCTGGCTGAATTCCTTAAGTACGGAGGAGAAACTCTACATAGACAAATACACAAACTAATAACACTTATATGGAATGAAGAGAAAATACCAACAAAATGGCACGAAAGTGTAATAATCCCCATCCATAAAAAGGGAGACAAAACCAAGTGCTCTAATTATAGATTCATCTCCGTACTTAATACGGCATATAAAATCTTATCGAACATCCTATTAAGTAGTCTGACACCGTTTGAAGAAACTTTCATGGGGGAATACCAAGCCGGTTCAGAAAAATATATCGACCATAGATCAGTTCTTTACTCTAAGATAGCTGCTTGAAAAAGAATGGGAATTCAATAGAACTATCCATAATCTCTTCATAGATTTCCGGCAAACGAAGAGAACGAAGAAGTCACATCGCGAAGAAAATTTACATATAAGTATTTTTTTGATTTCAAAGGGTAACATGTCCAGGTTTGTAAGTTGTTCGATTGCGGTACATTATCAATAAGCTAGAAACCTATATATACGGCACACGAGAAAAGAATCCTACAACTAACACCCCAAACAAGAGTAATCAAGGCAAACATAAGAAAACATTTATATCATATAAGGGCAAGTCATTAGTAATTAAACACATTATTTCTTTCCCTCGTGTTCCTTTACATTACTGTAGAGCTGATACAGCTAGGAATTACCTGGATTCATCATTGAATGTGGTGCGGTTTGCCCAGGCAGGGCAAATAGGGGTTTAAAATAGAAGGGTGAAAATTAAGGGTTATATGCACTGCTTAATGCCACATCATAAAAAAATAAAAATAAAGAATTTTGTTCAAAAAATAATTTTTAGAGTGGACCAATCTTACCACTCAGGTCAACACCAACTCTAGGTCAACACCATCTTTATAAAAGAGATGACGGTATACGGTTACCTTCGTCTTGGAGACCTCTCATAAAGAAAATTTCCTCCGCTCCACCCGCAAATCCTACTGTCAGAAATGTTCGCGCCAACCCCCGCGTCAATTCCCGCGTCAATCACCACGTTCACCCCCACGCCAACCTCCACCCAAACCACGTCACTAACGGTATAAATGAACCGTCCTCTATTCCCAGTACCAGTAATACATTGGTTAGTGATCAGTGTCGTAGTATCTGGTGGCTCGGGAGAGTGAGACCTCGGAAGCCCTGAAGAAGACATCGAAAATAATGTCGAAAGCTCGGCGCGATGATAATTAATCGACGCGGTTCATGTATAAATACATATATTGCTTACCATTGTAACCATCATTGTTTATATCTACTCCTTTTGAAAGACCCATTCCAAATCCTCTAACATTCGGAAAAACTGGTGAAAATGTTGATGGTGTTAATCTCTGGTTAAACGTTTCATTTATTCCAATACTGGTACCCATGTATATATAAACAGCACCAGTACCGTCGTCCTCAAATGGCGCTGATATTGCTATATCTAAAATGAGAAATCAGGCATATATTTCGTTAAAATGTAAACCTATCTTACTAGATAGTGAGAAGCTGATAGAGCATTGGTTCTAACACGGTGACCTGCGGTACTCCTGATAAACTTAAATATAAGTTTGAATATTCTGATTCATAGTTAACTAAGAAGTCTTTGTTACATTAGTGGGATTTCAGGACTTCATAAAACCTATGTGGTAGTGAGATATTTAGTTTAAAGCGTAGACCTTTATACCAGACTAAATTGAATGTACTTCTGAATGAATGCTGCTAAACAATATCGATTATTTTGGAGTTCATTGCTGATATGTTTTACTAATCTATAGGCTTGTACTTCAGTGCCAAGTTCCTATCTAAATCCAAGTTAATATTCTGGAACAAGGTTTATGCTTTCTAGGATTGATTTGAAGACTTTGGAGAGTACTGAGAGTAAAGTGGTAGAAGCTTATGGGATTTTTAATTGTCAAGTACATTACAAGACAACGAGGTGTAGCTGAGTAGGCTGGCTGCGTACGGGATGATTTTTATTCAGATAATCTTTGTCTCATTGATAAAAGTTGTTATAATAGAAATGTTTAATTTTATCTACTGCAGCAAAAATATCATTATTTTTTAAAAACACTTTAACATCAGATTGGTAGCCAGATAAGTCTAAATGCTATAAATTTTGTCACTGGTAGGCTAGTGATTATGTTTAAAAAATAGAGCTAAAAGGATGTTTAAGGGGTTTTATTATTTCTAGAGGTATCTCTCTTACGAACAATAAGTGGATAACCGGTGGACCTGGTCAAATGCCTTCTTAAGGTACAAGAAATATAGATATGTCAGTTTGTTGTATTCTCTTGATTTCTTTTGCACTTGCTTAATATAAATATAACGTCGGTGTATCATCTTTCCGACCTAAAACATTGTTATTATCCTGCTAGTGTTATAATTTCATTCAGCTTATTTGTTATTACTTTGGTAATTAATTTTAGTGCTGTGTTTAATAAATTAATTCCTCTGTAATTTTTCGAGTCCGATTTGTCTTTCTTTTTAAAGAGAGGTATTAGGATACTTGATCTTCAATCTGGAGAAATTCTGTTTTGTTCTATTATTTTTTGGATTAGTTTTAATAGTTGTTTAGTCAGATCTGGTTCTTCGTATTTTGGAAGTTCGGTATTCTGTCCTCTTCTACTGATTTTCTATGTTTTAATTTCCTTAATGCTTTCTTTACCTCTTAATCCTCAATATTTATTTCTTCGTTTGTCATCACCTCTGGTGTTGGTGGTTTATTGTTGTCACCTTTAGCAACTAGGGATCGAAAGTAGTCTGTTCATGTTTCTTTCTGAATGGGTTTTGTTTTTATTAGTTCCTTCATCTCTTTTCTTTGTCCACGGATCATTCTCCATATTTGTTTTTATTCCGTAGTAGTCGTATTTTATCTGTTTTGAGAAGCTCTGCCAGTGTTCCCTTTTTATTTGTCTAACTAAAGTACTTGATTCATTTCTGATTCGTTTATAGTGGTTATATGTCTGTTGTGTTTGTTGCGTTCTGTTTTTTAAAAGGGCTTTCTTCTTTTCTTCACATTTTATCTTCACTTGCCCTTTAAACCATGGGGTTTCCTTTTTTTATGTTAGTCTTCGTTACTTTCCTCTCTACTAGTGATTCTGTTGCTGCGTTAATTATATTATTTTTGAGTGTTTTGCAGCTTTCCTCCATTATATCGTTTTTTAATATTTCATTCACAGCAATCTTCTCTGATATATTTTGTCTGTATAAGTATTCCGTGAATTCCGTATTTGGTCCTTCGACTCTGATTTTTGTTTGTGTTGACGCTGTTCTCTTGGGTCTGAAGTATTTCATGGCGATTCTTATTTTACATAATAGTAAGCTATGGTTCGCTACCTGAATATGCTGAGTTGAGGCATCTTACGTCGATTATTTTTGATGGATGTATATTCTATATCTCTGTTGGTTATAATATAATTTATCATAGATCTTTATCCACGGGTGTTATTTGAAGGGTCTCGGGAGAAAACCATCTCATAATGAATAAAATGCGTATTTGTGTTCTCTTATATCATTAGTGATGTAGCGATGTAGCAATAAAAGTATAGAGGCAGCGATCTAGGGCAAAAAATGTACATGATGCAATATATTATGATGCAGCCTATATGTACAGAGTCAGAGTTCAGTCAAGGTCAACTGCTAATGCTGAGGATGAGAAAAAACATTACTAAGAAGTACAGGTTTGTGTCAAGTTTTTTCGTGCAGTTCATGGTATTACAGGGGCAAAACTTCAACATCTACAGAAAGAGTTAAAGCAGTCTGGAACGGCTCCTAAAGATAAAAGGGGCGGAATAAATTATAACAAACTGAAGTCGAGTAGTGTTAATAGTGTTCACGAGCATTTTCAGTCATTTAAATCAAGAAGTAGTCACTATACCTTACATGATAATAAACGTAAAACCTACTTGCCTAAAACTTTAAATATACTGAAAATGTTTGGCTTAGAAGAGAAACGCACCTGGACTTTCATGATTTTCTTCCATAAAAGATTGCCACAATTGTTGATTGTTTACAAAAACAGTTTGTTTAATTGGTTTAGTTTTAAGTACTAGTTTTTAGTTGTAAATGTTAATGATAAATGTTTTGGAGTATAATATATCAGGCACATATTTTAGTTTTTACACAATATTTAACTGTAAAATTCATTTTTTTTAATAAAATATTTTTTGACATTCATGGTTTTCTCCCGAGACCCTTCATTTAATGTATATTTATGTTGGTCTTTATGGTCAAAAAATGTGTTGTCAAAAAAAAATTCGTTGTTTGTGCAGAAGTTTATCATGAGTTCTCCATTTTCGTTTTTAACATTCTCGTTATGTTTTTGCTTAATTTCGGGAATTACTTGATTGCCTATTCGAGCAATAATATAGCCAAATATGATCATCTTTTGTCAAAATGTTCAGGTCTAAATAATTTGTTGGAACTAATATATTAACCATGGACCATGTACGCGTATTATGAGTTTTGGTACAATTAAAATCTAATCTATTAATTGACGCTTATACGCAATGATAAGATAAAAACAATAATTTAAATAAACAAATATATATCCATAGTATAATTTTTAGTTTACCATTAAACGAATCCAAATTTATATCTCCTAGGTTGACGATACTAGTACCGAATCTTGCTCCTCTTTTTTTGCTGCCATAGAGTATTGAACTATGGACCGTTGCAGAAATCTGAAATAACACGTAATTAGATAGTTGCTATAACTATTTTGTGGTACTAGTTATTACCCTATGAAAGATCCATAGCGATACGCCCTAGTCAATTAATCATGACAATACTAAAATAAATTCCGGAGTAAGCCTTTCAATTTGGTCTGGGCAGAGGACAGTTTTGAGTTTACCAATAGATAATAAATTGGAGTGCAGAAAGAACATCAAGATCTGCATATGTAATGTTAAAACCTTACACAAAGCAGGAATAATCCAGAATGCAAGTCGTGAGATGAAAATATTACATATTGAAATCATGGGAGTAGCAGAAATGAGGTGGCCAGATTCAGGCGAAATACAAGTGGAAGATCACAAGGTATACTATGAAGTTGGAGTAATCGTATCACCCAAGGTTGCCAAATGCATTACTAACTTTACACCAATATCAAAGTGAGGGATGTTACTATAAGTACAAGCCAACCCTATCAATATAAACATGTCAAAGTCTATGCTTTCACTGCAGACAAAGAGGAGGATAAGGTAATTAAGTTTTATCAGAAAATATTAACAGAATCATACAGATAATTTCATGACAGCAAATTCTCATCAATATAATTATTAAGTTTATAATAGAAGATTATAACGCCAAGCTTGGAGCTGGAGGTACGACACAGTACTCAGAGTCAGAGTCACAAAGGGTCAGAAACAAGAGAGAAAACCTAGTAGAAAAATTTGCATAACACTCAGAACTACTTCTTACTAACATATTTTTCCAATTACCACCTCGACAGTTATAAACGTGGATATCCCCTCAAGACAGACTTGGAGACGGGCCTGGTTTCACTGGTGGGTATTACTTGATTGCCTATTCACGCGTTAAAACCCCACAATATTATTATCTTTCCTCTGACTTAATCTACTACTTATTGTGATTCGTCATAAAACCGTAATTCGTTTCCTTTGTTGTTCGAGGCTTCTCAATTTCTGGGCGGTATATTCCGATGATGTTTAGGTCTTCCTTTTCCATTCTTTTTTATGGTGTTAAATTGTGGATCTTAAACAAAGATATGCGCAGAACATTGGAAGCATTTGAGATGTGGCTATATCGAAGAATACCTAAGAAGACGTGGACTGACCGAATCACAAAAGAAAAGATCCTCAGAAGAATGAAGAATAACCGAAAAGTACTGACCCCTATTTAATCTCGAAAGTCACAATACTTTTCACACATTATGCAAAATGAATCCATATATGCCCTCCTACAAGCCATCCTGCAGTGAAAATTATTTGGAAAGCGAGGTCCGAGTAGAAAAACATCCTGGTTAAATAACCTCAGAATCTAATTCAACGCAACATGTGTGCAGCTTTTTCGCGCTGCTGCAGATAAGATAAGGATTGCCATGATGATCGCCAACATTTGTTACGGATAGGTACATCAAGAAGAAGAATATGGTTTTGAAACATAATTTTATGGTTGCGTTCACTTTTTTTGTCCTTTCTGTCCGGCCTTTGCTTCAAATATATGATCTAGGATTACTTTTTGGTTTTCTGTTTATAGTGAGCCTTAAACTCACTTAGTACCATAGGCAGATACACTTACCTGTGAATTACCTGTGATATAAACAACTGTTTAAACTCTCCGATCATAGCTGCTGTTTCAGCCGCTTTAGGCTGAATAATAATCCACTCTCTTTTATCCCAGAACATACCTATTTTTGTACCTTTTTATTTACAACTTACATTTTTTTGTAAGCTCGATCGCTGTAGCCATATTCTACTACGATTTAGTTTCTGTTTTATTTTCTTTCTTTTGTCAATTTTTTCCAAGTATTTTTGGAATTCTATCCTTCCATTTGCGATGTTTAAAGCACAATATACTTTTTCTCATTTATACAAAAGCAACTTTTATCTTTGCGTCAATCAGTTTAAAACTTTTAAAGTTGTCATTACTAAGTAATGATTACTAGCAACTTCAGTGCCTTCACATTATGCGGCGAGCATCTGAACTTGCGACTGATAACAATATGGTCTATTTGGTACTCGGTTATAGTGTCAGGGAAAACCCAAGTCACCTTATGGCAGTTATGCTGCAGAAAAATGGTTCCTTGTATGACTAGATCGTAGTTAACTCAAAAGACTACCAATAAATCCCCGTCTTCATTCTGATCGGCAAAAACATAATATCCCGTTGTACTTATGCTTCAATTACTCGTTGACACTGTCAACTTTTACCTACTATTTTTCCATTGCTATTCCTATTTCTATGTCTATCTTAATTATTACACTCAACCAACATGCTACAAAGAGCAGTACAGAACTCTGTTTTTCATATGCTTCAACAAATTTAATAGAAACAATGCGATGGATGACAATTATATTTCTGATTTTGCTTTGAATATAATGATAGCAAACAACTGGCCTTAATTTCTGGATTTAAACCCGATGAGAACATTTAAGTGCTATATTTGGTCTGTACTTTTGTATGGAGCAGAAGTATAAATATTAAAAGTATAAATTATGAACAGAATTTAGGCATTGGAAATGTGGATTCATAGACAGATGCTGAAGATACGTTGGATAGCAAAAAATAAATGAGGAAGTACTAAAGAGGGTCAACAAAGATAAAGAATTGTTAAATACCGGAAAACATCATATCTGGGACATATAGTGACGCAAAAATGATATAGAATATTACAACTGATCCTTAAAGGCAAAATAGAAGGCCGTAGAAGTGTAGGAAGAAAACGTTTCTTTGTTAAAAAACATTCATGAATCAAGTGAGATAGCAAATGCAGGAGATTTATTCCGTGTATCAAAAGACCGAGAAGCCTTCGGAATGGTAGTCGCCAACGTCATAGAACTCTGACATGGCGCGTGGAGAAGAACAAAACCCGATAAAGTTATTACGGAGTTCAGGTTGACGTATAGTGGGAGAAATGTGTGCAACTTCGATCTAAACATATTTAAATATTGTAGCAGAAGTGTGAACCCATATCTGATAGGAAACCTTTTTCTTACAATAAAATTTATTAAACCACTCTTCTAATGTAAGGTGTTATTTGTAATTTTAAAAAATTATGGTATACAAATTGACTAAACTTTTTTATTGTAGTGACTCAAAACTTTTAGGCAGCAGGTACAGATTAAAATATTATATTCGTTTACTTTACACAAAATCGCATAATTTTACTTACATCGCTGTAGAAAAATACGCATCCTTCATCGAATGTACTACCTGCCGTCATCGGTGCACCAATAAACAACTCATCTGAAGTATCGTTATTAAGGTCAACAGCTAAAAATGATGAACCGAAATAAGCGCCCAAACCTTGACTATCACCCAAAAACTTTTTTTCTACTCTTCTGTTGATGATAGCTATTACCTGTAATGAAAAGAAAGTAATAAGATTTAGCATATCTCCTAGATACGCAAATAAAACAAGGACAACAGTTAGTAAATGTGATGACAGTATTGACTTGATTTGGGTACCGTCCTCAATTTTCACCTACATATGTAACCAAGTCTTCTCGCTAAGACCTCTTCAGTCTTCGTTCCTCCATTGGTGGCTGGTATAATTCACTGATAATTTGGATGTGTTGCGTTAAATTACGAATTTTAGCGTGGTTGGCATGAAGTGATATGACATCTTTTACGGTTGGTGCTCCTAGGTCATTGTGGATGGTTGCATTGCTTACATACCAAGGGGCGTTAGCAATGTTTTTGGTACTGGTCTGCAAATTTTTTGTATTTGAAGGCTTGCTGCAGCCCCAGAGTTCTATGCCAAAAGTCCATATTGGTTTTAGTGTGCCTTTGTAATGCAGTATGTTGTTCTCCAATGGCAGTTGTGACTTTCTGCCAAGTAATGAATTCATTTTTTTCAGTTTTTTTGGCGTTAATGTGTTTCTTTCAGGTGAGCTTTCGGTCCAAATGTAACCCCAAATGTGCCTCTAGCAGGAATGGGGGCATTGTTTAGACTAATTTGTTGACAGGTGCCTCTTCTTGTTGTAAATGTGACATGGGCTGATTTTTCGTTGCTGACTTTAATTATCCATTTTGTCAACCAATTATCTAATGTATGCAAATACTTTTGCAGCTTTTCAGATGCTATGTCTAGATCTTTGTTTGCAACTAAAACGGCTGTGACGTCATGCGTAATGGGTATGTCAGCAATAAAGATTAGGTACAGAAAAAAACCGAGGACACTTCTCTGAGGAACTCCGGATTGGATTGAGTGATAGGTTGAGAAATCATTATTGATTTTTACTTAGAACGAACGTTCGTTAACATAAGATTTCAGGATAAAAAAAAGAGGTTAAATCTTTGTAAATGGGTATATTTTTAAATACACCCATTTACAAAGATTTAACCTCTTTTTTGTGATATGTGGTATACAGCCAGGTGTAAATTATTTTCCTTGTGGATTTCAGGATAAGGTACATATCGCTAAGCAGTAAAAATTTTAATTTATATAGTAAACCGTTGTGCCAGACTTTATCAAAAGCCTGCTGAATATCGAGAAATACTGAGGCAACATAGTCTTTTATTTCAAACTTTGCGTGATTTTATTTACCTACTATTCTAGGACCCTGGGATTGTTGAATATTTTTGACGGAAACCAAACTGATTTTTCGGGTAATATGTTCTCGAGCGGTACAGTTTCGCTTATTGTTCAATCACAAACTATTCCCTTAATTTTGAATGTCACATTATTCTTAACTTCTTACCCTTTTATAGTTTCACCGTGTATAATTGAAACATGTGAAACATATCAAGTAATATTTTAATAATTAGAGTCCATTCAACCTGCAAACCTGCAAACTTAATAAATTGCCAAATAATATATTTTCTATTTGAACCTTCTAAATGTTGCAATAACGGCATAGATTGAACTGTATTGTAAACTGTATTGTTGGTATGAAAGAAGCATTAACCTCTGTGCTGAGGAATACATTATTTGTGACATTATAAATTGGGGATTTGAGCTCATTTGAGCGCAGTCTATTATAGAAAGTTACCCAACCAACAACTAGAGTGTAATTATTAGTAGCTGTCAATAAAACTATAATTTTTACTCCACACTTAAACTATTTATTTACCATCGTCGATCGAGAAGAATCCGGCTCGAAGGACCACTGGACAATTCGATGTAAATATCAGCATCGAATTGTTTTCTAATGCCCATAACGATGGTAAATATGGTTGAAGTGTGGATTAAAAATTATAGTTTTATTAACAGCTACTGATAATTACACTCTAGTTGTTGGTTAGGTAACTTTCTATAAGAGACTGCACTCAAATGAGCTCAGAGGTTAATGCTTCTATCATACTAACAAATTTTAAACTATGAACTTACAATAGAATTCAATCTAGGCCGTTATTGCAACACTTATGAAGTTCAATTAGAAAATATATTATTTGGTAATTTATTAAGTTTGGAGATTTATAGGTTGAATGGACTCTAATTATTAAAATATTACTCGATATGTTTCACAATGTTTCAATTATACACGTTGAAACTATAAAAGGTTAAGAAGTCAAGAATAATGTAAGATTACAAATTAAGGGATTAATTCGGACATTTAAGTAGGTTCCTAGAAGCACTGATAAACGGACAAAGGAAATGTCTAAAGGCCTAAGTGATGCCTCATATAGAGCTGACACGTTAAAGAAAGAGTACATACGACTTAAAGTGAAAGCGACTTATAACCGTGCAATCGAATATGCAAAAGAATATACGAACACATACGAAAAAATATTAAATTTTCATTACAATCATGGACACTGGAGTAGATATAAGAAGATAGCCAATAATAGATACGGTCGTACAAAATGAAGAAGGAGACATCGTCATTATTGGATATTTCCTAATAATTGACAACACTAGATACAACCTACTGAGAGTCACAGCTTTTCCGTTGTCGGTGAGAGGTGGTGTTGTGTGCTCGTTGTTGGTCCCAAGGGATCTACTTGCAGTAGATTACAATAATTTACACTATTTTGAAATGACATATGAAGGTAAAGTAAGGTGTATAGAATTAAACAAAGGAGAGTTGGCATGTTCACCAATGGGAATCAATAATATGGATACCCAGTCAAACTTTATCTTAAATGAATTATATGATAGAACTACCAACACCACCTGCAATATAATAGAGTACACGATAAAGGAAGCAAGTTGGTTGAAAAAAAGCACACCTAACCTTTGGCAAGTCATTCCACCATACGCTATAAATTTAGCTATAATTTGCGACGGTTCTCGATCTGAACATATAATCAACCCAACGAGTTTTATAAAGCTATCACCAAAATGCGTTGCTCAGACCCGAAATATAACATTACTCACATCCAGTAATGGTTGTTTGAAAACAGCATTTGGAAGTTATTTAAAGACTCCCGTCATTTCCATTGAATAGCTTATGCAGAGGCCAATCATAAAGCAGATCAACATTTACAGACATAATATAGATATTCGGGAAGATGAGTTGCCAAATGTTGTACTGGAGGCAGAGCAGTTTGACCGAGATATATCCGAATACACGTGGAAAACCATTGCTAACCATCAGTGGATTCCTTATTTAACCACGGGACTAGTCAGTATATTCATTATTATGTTGATTGTCATTATGTGGAAGGTAGTCAGATATATTCGAAACTCCAAGAGAGTCAGAAAACAAAGGCATCAAGGTTCTTGCATCCAACCTCATCCAGTGCCTCGAAGACATACGGTATCACAACCAAATTTAAGTAAAACTTTAGAGCCCCTCCTAGATCAGTTTCACTTAATGAGCTTAGATTTGAATTAGATAGTTTAGCTGAATCATAAATTCTAAATATTCAAGTTATAGGTAGCACTGCTCGGGTGAACAATATGTTCAATTACAAACTAATCCCTTAATTTGTAATCTCAATAATGTAATAACAATGTTAGGACAAAAATGTTTTTAAGTAGACAAATAATAGGCATTTATTTGAAGATATGCAAACTTTAATAAAGTTCTCAAATATGCGAAATACGCCAGCAATATGCATATAGCATAAAAACCGCTTCCTATTTATAATAAAATACTACTAATACCAATTTTTAATTGGTTTTTACATTAGCTTACATATTTGCTCATAATACTTAACAGGAATACAAAGAATCAAATTTCGTATCTCGTCCTAGCTTACATATTTGTTCATAATACTTGTTAACTTAACGGAATACAAAGGATCAAATTGCTTACCTCGCCCCTATAATTTTCGGCTCTAGGTGCTCCACCAATAATGTATTCGTCTTGTTGATATTTGGCATAACCAACTTTGTAACCTAAAATAAATATTAAATTCAGTACAATATTTCCTTATATATAATTATATATGTTCTAATGTACTCCTCTCAAGTATGGCATAACTTAACTTTTTACTTAAGTTTTTTATAACAAATTTTTTATATACATGTATTATTATCACATGTTCTTTTGCAGTGCTAAGTTTGTTAATTTGTAAACTGTAGCTAGTTTCAATTAATTTTTTATACAACTTTATCTCTGAATGTTCCATCATTGGAAGCTTTTTTACAAATTTAATATCGTTGACTGCTACATGTCTTTTTGAGGTAACACACATGTTTTAACTTCTCTTTGGATGTCTGGTTTTTTCACATTGTTCTTTTTAGATGAACTGATGATGCTTTCTAAACAGAAAGCGAAACGTCTTCAATAAATAGATGAAGTAGCCACCTTCTTTGTCTTTTATTTCTCCACTTTGACCGAAAAACCCACCACTCTTCGAGTGTACCTTAGCTTATATATATATATATATATATATATATATATATATATATATATATATATATATATATATATATATATATATACTGTAATGTTGTGTAAGCGGTTCTTCAGGTTTCTTCCTTATCGGTAATCTCCCACCAAAGTCTTCATCTTCGTAGAAATCTGTGGCTCCACAAACATTCTATTCTGAATTATCATCAGTGTCTGAAGCAATCGGAAGGGAGACTAAGAGAGCTTTTGCTTCGGGTAATAAGCTTTTTTCGATACTTTGCCTATTGGTAATAATGCTGCTGCCATTCGATAAGTATATTGTACTAGAGATATAGTTAAACAAAGTACCTGGCTATTTATTTAGAATACTTCCGAAATTTTCCTATATCAGTATCTTTACCACTCGAAATTCTTGGTAAAAAATATAAAAATGATGGATCAGTTCTTCATCGATTACTGTTATACAAGCTGATATAATATTCTTATTCTCAAAGAAATGTCGAGCTATGTTTCCATCAATATTATTGCTAAAACCTGGTTGTAACAAAATAAAAAATATTCTTATAAATTATGCTTTCGTACAGAGTTTGTCAATGTCTTACCTAAATAATCGTATTCCTTGTGTTCTGGATATTTATCGGTTGTATAATCCCATGGTCCCTTTGAAAATAAAGGTCTTGTTAAAATAGTACCTGTAAATTTAATAGAGATATTATAGTGCGGTTTGTTTAGTATAAGGTCTTACCTATTTTATAATAATTATTTAGCATATTGGCATTATTGACAAGAAGAAAAAGTCAGCTCCAGGAATCATTAGACGAGATGACAGAGGTAGACATGAGCCAAAAATTAAACATTCAAATGAAGCAATTGAATATATGCGTAATTATATTCTTAATTTCCCTGCAATCGAAAGCCACTATTCAAGACGACACACTACGAAAAAATACCTGGAAACTGGGTTAAATTTACAAAAAATATATAATTTATTCCTATAGAGCGTTCAACGTTAAGAAAATAACATTGCGGAGATTGGACCATGTATCGTCCTTATGGACAATAGAAGCGCGGCGATGCCACGACGAACACAATCACGGTTCAGGGTTGTATTATTTGTATTTTCGTTTCCACAGACATGAATTAAAATTAATGTTTTTTAACGTAATGGACCAAAAGTGCCCATTCGAAACAAGAGATGAAAAGTAGGGAAAATGATTTTAATTAAATAAATAGTATTCACAAAAGATAATTTTATTTTATCTTATTTTAATTATAGTAACGACAGTTTATTGTTTTGCGGTGAGAATACCATATGCCATGAATCATGGAAACCAGTAGAAAATATTGCTTAACTAAATCATGCATTTTGCCGGCTATTAAAGATAAGAAATTAAACGGACCGCTTTGTGTAGCGCAGTTGTCCAGCTATTAGTTGGAATGCATATATCTAATTTTTACTAATTGCAACTTAAAATAATGCGGTTTGCGTATGTCGGCGATTTTATGTCGTTCTCCGTGCAAAACAAATTGTTTTAAATGTATTTAATTATTATCTAAATTTAAGAAGTGGTGAAAGCGTTATAAGTTTAACCGATAAAGTAAGTGCCCACATTAAACAGTTTTTTGCACTGGTTTCAGCTTACAAGCGAAGCAGTAACATCTCCAGAAGATGCCAACCCCTAGTGTTGCCGAAACGTCGAGAACTAATCTCAGAGGACAACGGCCTAACAGCCCGAACAAACAGTTTAACAAGTATTCTAGATTATTTCACCTCATTATTGTCGCACGACGAGCAAAATTCATAGTTTGTTCCTTTTTCATTTCATTATGAATAGTTTGAATACGGACGTTAAAAAATTTGCATATCTATTTTGATGGCGCTGGTGGACAAAATAAAAACTATAACGTTATAAGATTTATTCACTACATGGTAACTGCTGTTAAACGTTTGCGGTCCATTGAAATAACTTATCCTGTGAAAGGGGTTTCCTACTTGGAATGTGGCACAAATATGGGACTGATTAGCCTCAAAAATAGAATGGAAACGCCTTCGGATTGGGAAGAAAATATATCCAATTCTCGCGTAAAACCATTCCCATTTTTCATCATCTCAGTAACTCAAGATTTTGTTAAAGAGTGGACCAAATTTTTTACCAATAGATATCTGAAGAAATGCCCTTTCGCAGTACAAAAGATGAAGGAAATACTGTGCATCAGTTCCAACCCCCTTACTATGTTTCATCCAATTCGTTCTTCTGCTTAGTCACAAAAGTCTGAAAGTCTTAAACAATTAGAGTTTCATTTGCCTAACCAGTCGTATTTCAACTTTATTCCTATAAGTGATGAAATATATAAAGATATATTATTTTTATCTAAGTTATGCGAGTCTTGAGATGCAAAAGAGATGTATGTTTCAATTCCTCGTTAAAAGAAGCCATGTAAACAAAAAATGATTGACAAAAAGAAGGCAATACATGATCCAACCGTGAAGAACAAGTCTACGGCCTTGGAGCGAAAGATAGGTAAATACCTTTTTATAAAATATGTTTTTTTTTCATAGCTAATGTTAAATTGTTGCTATAACAACTGTTTTGAGTAGATAAAGTATCACTTTAACCGCAAGGGTAGATAGAGTGACACTCTAACAGCAAGAGTAGATAAACTGTTTTAACTTTTTTTTATTCAATAAAATTAATAAATTCAAACACAATAAGGATTAAAAACAACTGAAATTTTACAATTAACATTATTAGAAATATCTAGTTTTGGAGCATCACAACTTGTACTCGTTTGCTTAGACACTTGATTCGAGGTACTGAATTAATTTTCTGGTCCGCCAAGTATACACTTGGATCTTCTTCTTCAAGTGCCATCTCCGCGGCGGAGGTTGGCAATCATCATAGCTGTTCGGACTTTTGAGACGGCTGCTCTGAAAAGTTCATTTGATGTACATCCATACCACTCTCTCAGGTTGCGCAGCCATGACATTCTACGCCTCCCTATGCTTCTCTTTCCTTGGATCTTTCCCTGCATAATCAGTTGGAACAAGGTGTATTTCTCTCCACGTGTAATATGTCCGAGATATTCTAATTTTCTTGTTTTTATTGTATTTAAGATTTCGATTTCTTTGTTCATCCTTCCCAGAACCTCTTTGTTTGTGACGTGTTCTGTCCGTGATATACACTTGGATACAGCAATATTATTGCTTATTGACTCTTCATTGTAAGATTCTGCAACAGATGACGATTTCCATTCACCTAAACGTTTAACTTTTACTAGATCAGCTCCAGAATTTGCGAACATAGTAGCTGAAGAACGACGGAAACAATGCCCCGTGTACATTTCTAAATTTGCAAGTTTTAAAAAATCTGCAATCTTCTTGGGGATATTATATATAGTGTTAATCCCCACCGGTTGAATAGTGCACTTTTGAGATCGATAATTTACAAAAAACTTACTGTGAGGTACGTTTTTGGGGCGCAAGGCAATATACTTTCTCACAATTTCCAAGAAACTCAGTCCACTTTTCTTGTCAGCAATACAAAACGACCTTTCCTGCTTGGTATTAGTATCAGATAATAAAACTATTATCACCGATTTTCTGTCGTCCACGTTAAACACTTCTAACTTGTACAATTCATCGGACCTAGTCGCTCCATGCACACCAAGAATAGCAATAATCTTCATAAACAAATAGACGTCATCAGGAGCTTCTGTCAGAAATTTAATAATGTCATCTGACTCCAGGATTTTGGACTTTTTAGCTTTGTATCCTTCACTCAGGTTTTTTAGTAAGGTGGTTAACTTGCTGAATTTAGAAATATCACAATTTTTATTTACCAACAACGTACGCTTCAGCATCGAATAATATGACCATAATGACGATGGCATTGCTTTCTTCGACTTTTCAGAAAAATACGCCAGGAGTATTTTTTCACACACGCCATTGATATTCTTAATGCTTTTCCACTTTTTAAAAGACTGGTATTCTTTCTCATACATCATCCTAGATTTTTGTGGCAACAATAAACTTTCTTCTTCCAATGCTGCATTTTCTACATCTGATGGCAGGTTTCCCTTTTCTTGTGTCAATTCTTTTCCGTCTATTTCGTATTTATTCACTTTGTACACAAAACGCAACAATATTCTCCGCAAAAACCAAAACGTAACATTTGTTTGACATTTGTTGACAGAGTAATTCATATCCCTAGCAACGGAGCAACACAATTGCGATTTTTGTGCTAAAAATTACAATTTTCTTTGCAATTCTATTTTTTACCTGAACTTGAAGTCTTGCTATAGAAAAAAATGTTGTATTGCACACGACGATAAAATCGCATTATCTTCTCGAGCATAATTAGCGTCTCGACTGACGTCTCGACGCTAAAAAACGCTCTCGAAGATAAAGTACAATTTTATCGTCTTGTACAATAAATAACTATTATGATATCAAAAAAATATTAATTTTCAGAAGAACAAAATGGTACCAACCAACACTAGGTCCTTCAGGACTGAAGTCTGTAAGATAAAAAACAACTCAAGGAAGCAGAAAATCAAGTAAAAGCTGAAATCTTTTATTGATAAGATCGATTTTTTAACTAAAATATTTTATTTTGTTTTAGATGAAAAGCAGAGAACAAAAAAGCAAAAACAAAGCAGTAATAATACTGTGACTAAACGCCTGTACTTGTGACATCCATTGTTTTCTTCGTTAAAAAGTGGACATTACGCGACTAATTTTTTATTTTGTTAAAAACAATTTAACTCTTATGCTTTGTTTACATTAGTTTATTATCATCAATATATTTTTCTATCATTATGTTTATCTTTAATACCTCCCAACACATTTTTTTTTGCCGTAAATAGTCTTATAACTTTAAAATTCGTTTTTCTCAAAATCCTTTCTTGATGACATCCATGATTTTCTCCCAACACCCTTCAACAAATTGCTCTTTCGTTTGATCTCGATTTCGCCTTGGTAGGCAACAATCCTTTGGTTATAGTCTTTGCAGTACACAAAATATCTGGAGAAATACACAATACTCGTACTACAGACATAATACCCGTACTTTAAGCGATAATAAGCAAAAATATTCAACAACAAAACTTAACGAGAATGCATGAATCGATGATTTTTCTTATTTGTCAAAGTGACAATCAATAGAAGTAACCAAAAATTATTTGCGGCATTTGAAAATAGAAAGTATGTTCTATTCGGAGCACTTTTGTGCCTCGGCTTAATGACAAACGTTCAGCACCGTCACAAAAAGTATCATTTTAACTTCTAATAAAACAATATACTATTATTCGATAAGAGTTTGTGCAAATCATAATATTTTGAAGTAAAGAATCTAATATATTTTTATGCGATCAGTTAAGAAATAACCTATACATAAAGAATCAAAATAATTTAGTACATACCAGTCGCATATACTCTTGCAGAACCTCCTACAGCTCCAGCCAATATAGTGTCTTTGCCCTAAAAAATTTTTTTGTATTTAGTTTGTGTAAAGATATTTTTGATTTGTCAAAATATGATTGAAATAAATAATTTATATTACTAAGTTTATAAAACCTTTCGCTTTTACCATTATTTGTTTGAAAAACCCTTCTTTATTTTAAGAATATCAGAATTTCAATCTTTATTTCAATCAGAATCTACTGTTTGTCTTGATCTCTTGATCACTAGATGCAAAAACGGCATTCTTGATTATACTCTTTACCGCAAACTAACCCACACAGACAGGTATCTAAACACCATATTTCATCACCCAGTGCATATGTGACGAGTTGACAATACTCTTATTGCACGATCTTTACAACTAAATGATGACTCATGACTCATAACTTACAACAAGAACTGGCAAAAATAAATACACTATATTACACATTACTACAAACAATAGTAATAACGTGCAAATGCAAGTAAAAAATGCAATGGAGATCTTTCCGTTATAAAATTTAGCAATTTTCAGCATATTCTGCGGAACGGCTACCAGAAATATATGGCACAAACCAACGAAGGAATCTCCGCCAGAATAGTTACACACAATCAAAAAATCTCGTCAGCATTATTCACACATGGATACACGACAAGACGTACAAGAGATCTCTGATCTCGATACAAGACAAAAATAATAAGAAAATGGGTAGAGGTACAAGAACAAAGAAGCCTCAACAATAAATATGACTTCCTACAACATTCCAACTTTTCAACAAAAAAGTTTCCACGCAACTAGGGATGGGAAAAACCTACCGGTTTTAACCGAAAACCGGTTTTTTTACTTCGCAATAACCGTTTTTATCGGTTGTTTTTTTGTCCCGGTTATAACCGGTTTTTTAAAGTAAAAACCGGTTATTAGGTTTTTACGGTGATTAGGATTAGGTTAGGTATTATTTTGGTTCCCAATCATAATTATTATACTCAAGTAATTATTCCAAACAAAAGCATAATTCAAATTTTATTTTATTTTATAAATTATAAAGAAGCAAACTGAAAGTGCAAACTCACATCAGCCAGAAAAAATTAAGTTTTATTATAGTATTTCGTTGAAAAGGTATTTGTAATCATAATATTTTCATAAAAAGTTATCTGGTATAGATAACTATACCTCAACTATATTTCACATCAACTATTTTTCACACTTGACTCATGACATTGAAAGTGGGTGAATGGCTTTTTCTGATTACCAAAAATAATATTCTGACTATAAATATCGAATTACCGATTACGAATACGAATCTCCAAGGTTTCCCTACGTTTTCAAAATGATACACCCATACAGGAAGTATTAAATGAGTTAAAATGTACCTATTATACAAATATACAAACGTGTTAAAAGTAATATATGATAAATTTTTATTGATGGTAGTAAAAATAAAAGATGAATTGCATTATCCAATTTATTTTTAAGTAAAATATTTATGTTGATATTGTTTTTTTAAATCCTATTTGAAAGAGTCTGGGAAATTTTAAGTTGAAATGGTTGGGGTGGAGAATTTGAAATGGTTGGGGATGCAAACTAAAGTGCATTGTAAATGTAACTTTGTAACCTATTGAAATAAAAAAAACATAAACCGGTTTTTGGAAAAACCGGTTTTTTTTTGGTCGGTTATAACCGCCCGGTTAAACCGTAAGCAAAAAAACCGGTATAACCGAAAACCGGTGTTTTGTCAAAAACCGCCATCCCTACACGCAACACCTAAATTGAGATGAAAAATTGACACATTTTTAAATTCGTCGTCAAGTTAAACGACAGAAATCGGGCATGTACCTATATGATGATTATTTTATTTTAACCAAAACGTGTGTGTATTCTTTCCGACTGGGAAAAGATAAAAAGAATTCTTCTTCTTCTTTTTACGTAGAC
This sequence comes from Diabrotica undecimpunctata, assembly GCF_040954645.1. Classification (NCBI taxonomy): domain Eukaryota; kingdom Metazoa; phylum Arthropoda; class Insecta; order Coleoptera; family Chrysomelidae; genus Diabrotica; species Diabrotica undecimpunctata. The sequence continues at coordinate 134,979,698 of NC_092806.1, forward strand.
ATGACTCTGCCTGTTTTTCTATGTGCCTCCAGTAAGTTTTCGTTCCATGGTTTTCGAGGTCTTTCTGCTGATCGTCTTTCTATTGGGGAACCGTCTCTTGCCGTCTTTACTACTCTATTTGTTGTCATTCTGCTTATATAGTCATTTCATTCTACACTTTTATTTCTTACCCAGTCCTTAATATTTTCCACCTTGCATCTGTCATATATATGTACTTCTAGCTCTGTCCCATAGTGTTTTACTATTAATTTTTCATCTTAAAGTATTTTCATCTCTGCTGTTTCTAACATCATTTTTGTCCTCTCTGTGTCAGATCATGTTTCTGCTGCATATCTCATTATTGGTCTGATGACAGTTTTGTAAATGCTGCCTTTCATTTCTTCTGTTTCTTCAAATTCTGTTTTGTTTTATTACTTTTTGGATTAGTTTTAATAGTTGTCTGGACAGATATTTTCCTTCGTACTTTAGGAGTTTGTTCGGTATTTTGCCTTCTCCTAGAGATTTTCTTATTTTTTAATTTCCCCAATGCTTTGTTTACCTCTTTCTGCTCAATATTTATTTCTTCGTTTGTCATCTCTTGTGTTGGTGGTTTATTATCGTTAACTTTATACTGCAAATATGGATCGAAAGTAGTCTGCCCATGTTTCCTTCTGGTGGGTTTCGTTTTTATTAGTTTGTTTATTTCTTTTCTAAGCATACACAACGCTTAAATTAAAAAGAACGTCCTTAAAAATCATACAGGTGTACGCTCCAACAAGTACCTACAGCGATGAAGATATTGAACATTTCTACGAAGACATAACAACAGCTATGGAAGAAAAGAAATCAAAATTAAAGCTAATAATCGGGGACATCAATGCCAAAATAGGAGAACAACTATATAAAGAAGAAGACAAAGTAGGACACCATGTATACCGCAAAAGAAATTATAGAGGACACACATTGATAAATTACTTGGAGGAGAAGCAACTATATGCAATGAATACATTCTTTAAGAAAAAACCCCAAAGAAAATGGACATGGATTAGTCCCAATGGTAAAACTAAAAACGAAATTGACTATGTTCTTTCAACGCAAAAATCCATGGTTAAAGATGTAACAGCCCTAAATCGCTTCTCAACTGGTTGCGACCATAGACTAGTCCGAGCCAAGCTGATTATTGATAGTAGATTTGAAACAAGAAAGAAAATGGAAAATAATCAGAAATTAGACATGGAAAAATTAAACACGAAAAACAGACGTACGAAGAGAGAATAAAGGAAATATTGCCGACCAAGGAAGATATAGAATACAAACACATCGATGAAATAAACATGATATTTACTCTAATGAAAGTGGGTGAAGAAATAGCACAGACAATAACAAAAAAAGAAAGTTTCATATCCCAGGAAACAAAGATTCTTATGAACACAAGAAGAACATTACTAGAACAAGGGGACAGCAATAAAATGGAATACAAAGAAATAAACACAACTATTTGAAGGAGAAAAAATATCAAGGAGTGTAAACGGAGAGTACAGGAAGAAAAGATAGAGAAAATAATTGAAAAAAATAGAAACATGAAGTGCTTTAAGCAGAACCTGGGAAACATACAAATTAATAGCAAAAAGAATAAAGAAGGAGTGAAGGCCAACAATACAAAAGAAATTATACAGATAACACAAGAATATTATACAAATCTCTATAAAACAGAACAAAAACCAACCCAAGAAATCCGTAATCAGTTACAACTGAAAATAAAGAACGTTAACTCTGACCTACAACCAGAAATCAGTAAAAATGCAATAAAAAAGACACTCAAAGAAATGAAGAATAACAAATCTCCTGGGAAAGATGGAATAACTGTTGAAATGCTAAAAAATGTGAGGAAAACTACAGTGGAAGTCCTTTATGTACTAATGAATAAAATATTGAACACAAAACAAATAGCCACCACATGGAACGAGGCAATAACACTATTACTGTTTAAGAAAGGCGATAGAAAAGATCTGAAAAACTATAGGCCCATAACGCTACTGAATGTAATGTACAAACTAAACTACTAACAAACAGATTAAGTTAGATAATTACCAGTCAAGAGAGCAAGCCGGTTTTAGAAAAGGATTTAGTACAAGCAACCATCTGCTTACGATAAAAATGTTAAATGAAAAGGCCAACGAATATCAAATCACAATGTATATGGCATTTGTAGACTTTGAAAAAGCATTCTATAAGGTGGAACATTGGGCAGTAAAAAAGTATTTACAAAATGGGAGAATAGACTATAGATATACGGACTTAATTTCCAATATATATAATTAAGCAACATCTATCAAAATAGTTGAACAAACGGAGCCCATTAAGATACGGCGAGGAGTCAGACAGGGTGATTATATCACCCAAACTATTCAATCAAGCTTTGGATGACGTTATGAGGTAATTACAATGGGGAAAATGGGGTATTAACATAAATGGCCAATACTTGAATCACTTAAGATATGCAGACGACATTGTATTAATAGCAGATAAAAGGGAAGAATTGCCAAATATGATGGATGAATTAAATAGCGAATCAACAAAAATATGTCTACAAATGAATTATAATAAAACGAAAATTATGACCAACCAACCAGAAGAATTAATAATTACAATTGCACAAACAACTATAGAACAAGTAAAATACCCCCAATATTTAAAAACAAGAGTCTTTAACCAATTTATACTTCCTGTTCTCACCTACAGTTCTCAAACTTGGACGTTTACAAAGGAAAACATCGAAAAAATAACAAGGACCCAAAGAGCCATGGAAAGGCAAATGCTGAACATCAGGCTATCAGACAAGAAAAGAAATACTTCGATCCGCAACAAAACAAAGTGACCGATGTATTAACGCAGATAGCAAAACTTAAGTGGAAGTTCGCTGGACATACCATAAGACAGATGGAATAAGATGATTTTACACTAGAGACCATATAGTTAAAAACGAAAAAGAGGAAGGCCACAAATGCGATGGTCAGATGACATGAAGAAACACTCAGGCCCTAAGTGGATACAAACTGCGTACAATAGAGAGACATGGAAGAAGGAAGAGAAGGCCTATGTCCAAAATTGGACAGCAAGGGCTGTATAGATAGATCTCTTTTCTTGATCCTCTGATCATTCGCCATATTTCTTTTTGTGTTCCGTAGAAGTCGTGTTTCATCTGTTTTAAGAAGTTCTGCCAGTTTTCCCTTTTTATTTGTCTAACTAACATATTCGTTTCATTTCTGATTCGTTTATAGAGGTTGTATGCCTGTTGTTTTTGTTGTGTTTTGTATTTTAAAAAGGCTTTCTTTTTTTCTTCACATTTTGTCTTCTCATCCTCACTAAACCAAGGGGTTTTCTTTTTTGATATGTTAGTGTTCATTACTTTCCTTTCTCCAAGTGATTCTGTTGCTGCATAAATTATGTTATGTTTGAGTTTTTCCAGCTTTCCTTATTTTAAAAACAGTGTACAGCTAACTTATTTTAAACTTTAATTGTGGCTTATTCCCATTAAAGTCGTAGCCTCCTCAAGAATTTCTCTGCATTCGTCTCTAACCATTGGATTCCTCCACCAAGCACGTATTCCTATATTTGTTGTCTTCATCGACGTTATCAAGGAACCTTGTTCTTGATCTTGCCTATCCACCTCAGACGTCCTATCTCAATACAATAATATATCGTTGAATGCTTGAAGTACCTGAAGTATCTGAACTTTACTCAAATAAAACGCAGATATCGAGAACACTTTTTTATTAAGGCTTGTCCTCAAGTGCCCAAGTACAAGATGCTCTAAATAAGCCAAGAAACGTTTTAAGTTAAGAAAAATTCGTTAACTTTGAAAAAACTGAAAAAAAGTTGACGGTTGATAAAAATTTTTTATACAACGTTTTGGACTTTGTCAAAAATGTTGGATAACCAGCACGTCGATGAATTTTATATACATTAAACACATTTACACAAAAACTAACACTAGACAAAAGCTTTAAAGTTATTTCGAACCTACATTGTGAGCAACAGCAAGAGACAGAATGGCTTCTGGTCTTAACGGAAATGTTAAAGTGACATCTGACACATGACAACTTGGATGAGCTGTCAAAATCATGGTGATCTGCACATTTCAAAATTCTATGGTAAACTGAACTTTGACCAAAAATCCAACCGACCACTATGTAGGAAAAGTCAACTGATGAAACATGAAATTATATTAATTACCATAACTAGACTGTATCATCCAGATCTCACACTCAAACCTGTCAGTGTTAACAGGTTGACTGCCAGGCGGTCGTATACGACCGACAGTGCATGCTACGGCGGTCGTATATGACCGATTTGATACAATCTGTGATAAAGTTACTGTTTTGCCAGAGGTCGTGTAGAGAAGCGAAGTTATTGCATATCAGTTTTCATTTTGGCTGAATAAGGGAGACTGAAATGATATCGAAATTTTAACATATCTTCATTTCGAGTAAAAAATATAAAACTGTAAAAAATATCCATTACAAACTTACACACAAAAGTTAAATAAGAACATGAAAGAAATTAAAAATTATCGGTTATCTTTACAGTATTTCTTGATTTTATCATATGGTCCCTCTTTTTTCACCAAAGTATGAGTTTGCATCGATCTCCTTGTAGTTCCTATTTGTTGTTGTTCCCTCTCGGAATCATTCTGTGACTCAATGGTGTCTTCATAAGTTAAGAGCGACTTCATTACATGCTCTCTAAATTCAGTTATTTTCATCTTTTTATCGGCTAGTTGGATGAAAATAATGTAAGCATTTACAAGTAATGTAACAAGAACAAATTCCACAGCGACTTTCCTGTACCATTTCAGGGACTTTCGTAGAGGTGAATTATAACTTGCCATCTGGTCAGACTGATCAATTGAGGACTTTGTCTTATTGTATTTCATTACAGCCTGAAGTTTATGAACAACACGACTTCGTCGCTGCATTGCTCGGGTTTCGATAGTGTGTTAAGTAGATAGTAACAAGACATCTCTTTTATCCTTCTACTTCAAAACGCAGATGCCTCTCTCTTTTGGGTTTTCATGACGATTTGCTCTTAGCGTCCCAATTTAGTGAGTTTCCTTGTCAAGTAAAATGTTAGCTAAATCTAGGCTTGTATACTAATTATCAGCTACTATCGAACGTCCTGAATTTAAAAGGCGTTCTGATAGGTTAATCACTACATTTGTTGGTACAGAAGCGTTACCTTCAGTTTTCTCCTTACCTGCATAAATCCTTATATTCCACGTGTAGCTATTGTCACTACAAAGCTTAACTCCATACTTATGCGTCTTTTGCGGTATGTACTGCTTCATTACTAGCAGACCTTGGAAAGAAATAACAAACTCATCAATACAGAATATACGGCCTGGTGTATAAACTGCTTGAAAGTTTTTAATAAGTTTATCTAGCAATGGTTTGACTTTGTGCAAGCGGTTACCATCTGGACACGTGGTATTATCGGATAAGTGCCACATTTTTAGAAGGAGCTGAAATCGGTTTCTAGGCATAATTTTCGGAACCATACAATTTTTGTAGAAATTGTCAGTGCTCCAGTATTTGTCAATAGAAGTTAGCCTCAGAAGTCCCATATAACTCACAAGGCCAATAAATTGTATCAAAGAGTGTATTTCTTTGGGAATGTTATCCGGCTGGAAAGTGACTTAGAACAGCATGGTTTATTACCAATTTCCTTTTTTGCAACAAGAGTGTTTAGCTTTCTACGTTCAGTTTTCAAATTTATTTCTTCTTTCGCTTCTGACCCATCAGAGCTGTATGCAATTTCTTCATCGCTGGACGGTAAGAATAAAGGGTCTAGGTCAGAATCAACGAAAAAATCATTAGGTTCGTCATCTGAAAAAAAAACAAAATTTGTTGTAACCGTGAAACTGTCAAAAAAAAACGTAAATTACGCAATTTGCAATTTATTTAAATTTTGCAATATATTGGTTTTGTTTTACTTCATTATTTTTTATTTATATTGACGATTTGTATAATTTTAGTAAATTGTATTAGTTATTGTTTTTTTCTGACTCTTTGTAAACTTTGCCTATAAATGTTTTGATATCTATATTGTCTATATATCTTTCAATGACAATAAAGCATATTTCTATTCTATTCTACTAAATAAAAGTGTACTTTTCATAATATTATCTTGCTTATTGTGTAGTTACGTACTTCAAACAGTAATCCTATGCAATTATTTACATCTGAAAATATGATATGAAAATTATATCTTACCTGAACGTTCATTGCTTTCCAAAACCATACCAACCATCATTTTACCGCGACTTCCCACTTTATTTCAAGAAATAATAATTGTTTTTACTATTATCTAACTCTAAAAATAACACGAGCATAATCAACTTACTTGTCTTACTATTAATCAAACCTCTACTGATAATATACTGGTCAAAACAAACACTCAGCAGAATAGTACTCGACAATTCTCATCATGAGCAGAACGACCGCCGGACCGACCGCTTGGCACCACGGGAGTAAGTATGTCGCCTACGCCCCGGCGGTCGTATTCGACCGCTGAAATATTTTTTCAAAAATTGGGACTAATAAATGAAATTGATGAAATATTAGTAATAAAAGTATTTAAGTTGGTTGCCAGATGCACTTTTTTCAACTTGGCACCATGGACTTTTTTAAACATTTTTTGTGGCAGTCAACCTGTTAAACCTGTTAACCTACAATAACGCTATTGCCTTTTACACAATAAATCATAAAATAAAAATATTGACAATTCAAATATTATCTGGAAATTATTATCTGCTATTATATTTTTGCAAAATTTTGGAATATGTTTAATTCGTAGAACAACTTTAACATTTGTTTTCCATGCAGATTTCAGTCCTCTACAAATATAATGTATAATATATAATATAATATGTAATAATTTTGTATTCTGTTCATGTTTTTTGCTGTTTTAACTTCATAAATAAATTTCTTGTAAAAACAACTGTTTATAACTTATAGCTACTTCGAAATTTGATGTATTTAATTGACAAACAAAAATATATTAATAATCTGTTTACCATGCCAATAGGCTTTATGAATCGTATAAGCTAAGGTATCAAACTTACTTTTTGGTAGAAGATGTCAAATCCAAGCTGAACCTGTGACTTACGAGCTTAAAACCAAAATTCAAAAGTTAAATTATAATTAGAATTATTTTGTTTAATTTTTTATGGTAATAAATATGATAAGTTAATTCTATTGCTATCTATGCTATAAAATTGGAGCTTAAAGTTCTCTTACTACAACTTTATTGCCGATTTATGACATATATATGTGGCGCTTTATTTCTTTTATTGCTTTATATTTTTTAGTTGTGGCTCCCCTTTTACACTAAGGTCTCATACAAATGTTCTTTTTATATATTTGGGATTCTCACTTTCTTCTTAATGATTGTTTTATTTTTCCTTGCGATTGTTTTCCTTGCAATTACATCTAGAGTTTGTCGCTTCTAAACTTTGTAAAATTCCCTGGTTTTTCACATAGGGTAAGTCCGGGAGAGATTGCTTACATTTTTTTGACTGTCTGTATCTTAGCACAAAAAAGTCTACGCTCTGAAATATTTATATATTTATATTAAAATATTAAATATTAGAAAAAAGTGTACAGAGTTGGTTAAGCCAAATACTTACATACAAAAACAGTAAACATTAAAATACAAAAAATTGTAAAAGGCCAACTCACCCGATGTGTCAGGTTGAGATGACTCGGACACTAAGGGTGATATGGCTCGATCATAAACTTTATTTGGCATGTTTTTTTTGCCAATACTTTTCCACATATATCACATAAATTAACATATTTTGAGCAGTTTTCATGAAACCAAGAATTGCAATGCACGCACTGTACCCAGTCTTCTTGTTTCGATGTGGTTGAATATATTTCCCCACAGCCGGCACATTCACAATTTGTTTCATCTTGTAGATCATCACTAGAGTCTTTAGTAATTTCTATATGATCGTCAGAGTCTTCGGAAGAAGATGGCTCACAAAACATCTTCTTTTTGTTCTTGGGTTTCTTGACTTTTTTTCCAGAGGCCCTTTATTCTTTTTAGCATCCTTTTCGTTCTTTTTAACATCTAAATCTTTGCGTATCGCCAAATGCACTGGGCTAGTAAGTACTGCAGCAAATTGTCTACCGCGTTTTCTTACTTATGAAATACCTGATGTAGAAGGTACTGGAGAGATATTATCTAAAATTTTACCGGGAGTGATTTTTTCTTTACAGGTCGACTTATTACTAGGTATAGATAGTAGTGCTAATGGTGACGTGTAAGATGGTGAGATGTGAGACGGCGTCGAACTGCTTGTAGATGGTAGGTTTAGACGTTGGAGATCATCTATTTCAGTAATTTGTGTTGTTGAACTCCCAAGAAAGACGCACTCTAAAATTGCATTCCCGTCAACTGGATAAATATCACATGCGCGAAAACCAGGTACGGCATTTTGTACTGAGGCAGCTTTAGCCCAAGACTCATTTAACAATTTGCCGAACTGCAAGCGATTAATCTTCTTTGTAGGATTCATTTTAACAACTGAATTGCAAGCATTGTAATAATGTGACTTCATCGACTTAAAAAATGAACGATCTAATGGTTGCAAAAACTGTGTAGTGTGGCTCGGTAAACACAGTAGAATGATCTTATTTTCGTCTGCATACTCCAACATTTGGACGGAGTTGCAATGACATGCGCGACCATCCAAAACCAGTAGGACTTTTCCTACTTTTCCTGGGGCTTTCTAGGAACAAAGTGATGTGTTAACCAATCAATAAATATATCTGTGTTTATGTAAACGAACTTTTCATTTATGTAAACCTTTGATCCTGGAGGCATGCCGTCTTCGAATTCTTGCTTTTTATTTTTGCCTTTGAATATGCAGGTCGGGGGAAGGAAGTTACCTTCAGCATCACAACAGGTGATACATGTAATTGTTTCCTCCTTCTCCGAAGAAGTTACTGATGCTACATTTTTAGATCCCTTTTGAGCTACAACAAATGCAGGTTTATTATTCAGTTGGAGTCCTGTTTCATCCATGTTAAATAAACTCCCGGGCTTCTCCATCAACTCAATTTCTAGAATAACTTACTATAACAGATCAAAGTATTCGCTTACATCCTTTTTGTTCATGCCTCGACTTCTTGATAAGGGTACGCCTTCCGATTTTCTTATACTCAAGTCAGGGTTTGTTCTTAAGAATGATTGTAACCAGTCAAAACCTGCAAGTTTTTTTTCCTTGTTGAAAGTAGTTTTAGAAAGTAGTTCTTGTAGGTGCAAACCAGTCGGAGTTTTTAGTGGGTCCAAAAGGGTGGCCAAAGTTAGTGAACCCGAGCTGACCCTCACACACCGCCCTATCATCATGGTGACGGTTCTGTTCAGGATAATTAAAGAAATAAACTGCCACATTTCAAATCTATTTGACAGAACGAAGTTTGTCCGGTCCGCTAGTTTGTAATAATTTTTTTCTGCTACAAAATGTCGCCCATTAACAATTGTAAGTTCTTATAGTATCTCCAACTTCTAGAGTTTTTAAACCGATAGTAACATAGTAAGTTTGTTTTTTGTTATTTTGTATTACTATTTATATTTGTAACTACTTGTGCTGAAATAACAATAAATATCTAATTTTTTTTCCTAAAAAAATGTTGTTTTCCTCTAAAACGTTTCTAACACTTTTTTATATTTTTTTTTGGAAAGAAAAACCTATCTTTCCACTCAGCAGGAAGATTCTTGTAAGCGGCGTCCTTACGTCAAATAGCTTAAAAACCTTGTTGTATTGTGTTTGTCCAGGAAACTCATGTAAGTATCCTTCTTGATTTATTTTTGTAGTTACCCCAATCCAGCCCTCTTGTCATTCACTTATCTATGGCCCAACTATTCAAAAAAAAAAAACCCGAGTAGCCGTTCGCAAACGTTTCGATTTGTTTTGTTGACCCTATTTCTATCCCCGTAATTTCCATTTCCAATTTTCGACCCCCGATAATGATCCAAATGTGGTTGACAAAATAATCGTTACAATTCTACACAGCAGCTTTATAGTATTTCTTATAATTTTGTCTTGCTTAAACCTGCGTAGCCTTTGTAACTTATGTACAATTTAAGCAACATGGCACCTTGTTTTTAACAAAATTACGGGTTTTAAATAAAAGTTTAAGATTTAGGACTCCAAGTCAGCAGGATTGATTATACTAGGCTGGATAAAAAGGATTTTTATATACATTTTAACTAACAGATATAAAAATTTCGAAATATACTTACTCCTGATAGGAAAATTTCTATTAAAAAGAATGTCTCGAGAAGATAAAAGAGACGAATTATCGTGTCGTACACAAATCCCTTGCAATATGCGATTCTCATCATATTCATCGTTTTGACGTGTTGTCAGACGTATTGCGAACCTGGGCGCACATGTCTAAAATACGAACGAAAAATAACTTAGTAAAAAATAAAACATTATTTGATAAGTATGTTATTGTAAATGTTCTTTTGTAATACCTCGATAATGTTAAAATATAACTATAGTATTTTTCATATAAAAATGCGTGCACGTCACAATTTATATAAAGTGACGTCACTTATATTTAAAATTTCCAGAACGTCAACGTTCGAGTTCAAATTTTCCTAACACAGCTAATAAAACGAAACCCATACGGATTTACCCATACATACCATGCATACCCATACAAAATGTTTTATCATTATATTGGGAATTTTAGAATTATATTGATTAAATAACCAAAAACATTTGTTATTATTAATAATATAAATTTTATGAAATAACTCTTTAAGTCTTATATTCCACAAAATAATAATTTCAATTAAATATATTAGACAATTGTATGCAACTGATACGGAAATACTTCAAATTTTTTGACAATTCAGCGTGTGGCAAAATTGTTTTAAAGGATTGCCGCTTTTTGAGAGTAAGAATTTTGTTTATGTTTTGATTTCTTACACAATTGGATCATAATATACTATATATTAATAAATTGTATTTATAAATACATATTAAATTTGGCTAAATTTTGAACAGCTAATAAGAACAGCTGAAGATAGAGAAGATTTTAAAATTGTAGTAGCCAACCTCCATTGAGGAGAGGGCACTTTAAGAAGAAGAAGATTAAATTTGGATTAATAGCTTTAAAACTAATTATTGTTGTGTATTGTGATTGTGCTATGCCAAAACAACTAAATAGTCTAGAAAACTGATAAGCTTTCATACAAGATACATTATTTGAACAAGAAATAATGGCGGGACGTTTTTGCTATTCGTGCTCTAAAAGTGGTAAGTTTAAAATTTAGAATATAATTTTGTATTAAAATCTTTTCTTACGTATTTTAGTGTGTTGTAGTAATCTTAAAACTAAGATCGTCTCTATCAAACGCTTGTTTAAAATCTATGAACATCTGATGAAGCTCACGATTAAACTCCCAGCATTTTTCCATTATCTGTTTTGAAGGCTTGTCAATGACTTTTAATTTCCAAATCTTGCCACACCTTTGAGACAGTATGACCTTGATTTAGCCAAGTTTCATCTAAATAGTATACTTTTCGTCCTTTACGACGATATTCTCGGATTTTTTGTAAGTAATTTCTCCGCCACAAAACAATTTTATCTTTTTTTAAAAGAACACTATTCCTGCTTCTTTTCATATATTTAACATTCTAATCATTCATTTGTTCTAATGTTTGCAATAAAACTCGTCGTGATATTTTGGGTATTGACTTATCGGAATTTATTTCAACTTCAACTTTCTTTAAGGTTGGCATTTTTAAAGGCATTCCTAGTTTTAAGAAACGGTGCCTGTAGAAATTCTAAGTGATTTTATTTCTTTGAACTAACTATAATTAATTCGTAGTAGCACATTCATAATACTACCAATTCGTAATACTAAATATAATGGTGCGGTAAATAGCTAAAAAATAACAATGATAAACTAAAGATAAACATGTACATATTAAAGTAAATATTTACTTACCACAAATAAACCCCCCACAAATTCATCGCCATCTAGACTCTGTCCAAAGAAGTTTCCATTTATAGAGCCAAAATTTGCTACAATAAAGATAAACATTGTAATAATACTAAAAAAAATTACAATGAAGTAAAAAATTCTTTTTGTAAAATGGTATAAAATGTTATTATTAAAATGTTTAAAAAATTATATAAAACGGATTTAAAAATTTGAACGATCAACGTTTTTGATCCTATCAGAACATCATCAGTGAAAAACCTAAAAGAATAACCACTTAAAATTTAATACAAAAGGGGTAAAATTCTGACTTTTAAATTAAAAATGTGGTTATTACTTACGTCTATATAGTATTTGGAATTAGTCACATAATGAGGTCAGATGACCCTTAAATTACATAATTTGAGTAATGAACACTATAATTAATAAGACACTAGGTCAGTGATTGTCAACCTGTGGGGCGCGTCCCCCTAGGGGGACGCGGTATTATTAATGGTGGGTGTGAGCCTATTCGAAAAAAACATCAACAACACTGACTAATTTACTAAAATCAAAGCAAAACAAAATTCTTACAAAATAAAAAATAAAATACACATGAACACTGATATAACAGGTATAATTATAAAGAGCACTGAACACTAAATTATGAACAAATTTAATAATAAATCAGTGGCTTCCTTGAGCTTGTTTTGTAGAGCAAAGTTTATCGAAACGGGGTGTAATATTAGAAATAGACGTTCTCAGTTCTTTTTCTATATTTATCTGCGATCTATATTTGGTCTTCAAAGCAGCCACCGCAGAAAATCCTGTTTCGCAAAGGTAGGATGTTGAAAACGGCAATAGTATACGGAACGCTCTGGTTTTCAGTGCAGAAAACTCATCATTAGACTTCGGCAAATATGCATATTGCATATTTTGCATATTGTGCATATTTTATGCAAATATTTCATATTTTGGCATATTTGTATAAAAGTTTGCATAAAGTGCATAAAAGTTCAGATTTTTATACTGTATTTGAACATTTTTAAACATACCAATTTATTTCAATTCTTGTATAAAATTTTGTAGCCATTTTAATCAAGAAATGATCTAAGTACGTAATCTCTACAGGTACAAAACATTTACAATTTCAAAGAAGATCAATTTAAGTAGCCCTCAACATTCTTAGAAAGTCTCGGTCACTGAGGCATTCAGTTATTGGATAATCGCTAAGGGTTCGCTCATTTGCATTTTATGATCTAATCCCCAAATCTATCTATAATTTATTGTATCTTAACAGCAGGTAAACGGCTAATAGTTTTGTTCCTAATTTAGGGATGTTCCAAAATCTCCCAGTTTATTGAATTAGGTACCTAAACATTTCTAATTTGATGCTCAGATTTGTAAATTATTTTTGTTTTGATATTCAAAGCGTAAACACTCGTTGTGCGTAACAAAAAGGAAGATTGTGATTTTATAATGCCTAAAACAACCAGTGCTTCAACTTGGATTAAACCTTATAAAGAGCTGTCTATGGATATGGGAAAAATCTACTGTTCAGTCTGTGGCAAAATTGTAAGTATCTAATATTTTCTATTAAATATCTAATATTTCATACATACAGGGTGTTTCCAAATGACACTTACAACGTTTGACTGTAGATACTTCTCGAAGTTGAACAAAACGATATAGTTAATGAGGGGTCAAACTTATTTACTTTTCGAGATACAGGGTGTTAAAATTAAAAAAAATTAAATTCTTTTAGTTAATAACAACAATAACTTTAAAACCAATAAACGTATTTACTTGAAATTTAGTACTCGTAGGTTGTTTTTAAATGAAAAATAGCTTCCTTTAGTGAGAAAAAATTGTCCATGGTACAATACAATGGTGTGTATTTAGAAAAATTTTTCACCTTTACTTTTTTTTTGAAGTCAGCTATTCTAAAACACAATTATTTTTATTGTAATTGAATTAACAAAAAAAAAACTTTTGTTGAATTTTAAAATAAGTTATATGATGTACTAATGGTTAGTAACAAAAACTAATTTGTGGATTAATACTGCATTTAAAACACTTAACGAGTGTTTTTTTTTCCAAACCAGTTATTTGATTAACCAAAAACACCTTGTATATTTTTATATTTTAAAGGTTGGGTTAAAATAAAGGTTTTTATTTTTATTTATAGATAGCATGTGAGAAGAAATTTCAGATAGACCAACATGTGAGAACTGCTTCACACATTGCAAAAAAAGGAAAAATAGGAGGAAAACATCAAACTTCAATGGCTAAATGTTTCCAATCTACTTCAAAAAAATTAGATGAGCAAGAAACTTTTAATGAAGACTTGTGTCGCGCATTAGTGTCTGCAAACATACCGCTTTCAAAATTAGCAAATGTAAATTTTAGTTCGTTTCTAAAAAAATATTGCAAACTTAATGTTCCAAGTGAACTTTTTTTCTTCCGACAACTATTCCTTCTAATAAATTACTGCTTATTTTATCGGATGCTGCTCCTTATATGGTGAAAGCAGGACAAAATTTAAAAATATTTTTCCCAGACTTAATACATGTTACTTGTGTAGCGCATGGATTAAACAAAGTTGCAGAGGAAATACGAAAAAAGTTTCCTCTTGTAAATACCATGATATCCAGTGTCAAAAAAGTATTTCTTAAATCTCCTATAAGAATTCAACTTTATAAAGAAATGCTACCTAACATTCCTCTTCCACCACAACCTATTTTAACGCGATGGGGAACATGGTTAGAAGCAGCTAATTTTTATGCAGATCATTTTGTTAAAATAAAAATAAAATAATAAAGAACATAATTGATACGTTAACAGATGAAAGTTCCCAATCTCTTTTGGATTTTAAACAAACTTTTCAGAGTAACTTGCTTCAACAAGAACTTTCATTTATAAAATCAAATTTTAGTTTTGTTCAAAAAACAATTACTCAGTTAGAATCACCAAAACTGTCATTGTTCGAAAGTACAGCATAAATAAAAGAATTTGCGTCATGTTGTCGGAACGTTAGAGGTAATATTGGAAAAGATATTTTAAAAAAATTTGAAGCTACTATGGAAAAAAATAAAGGTTACCATATTCTTTCTGAAGTAGTCAGTGTTCTAGCTGGAAATATTTCGGAAACAATTAATTTAGAACCACATGTTTTGGTTAGTTTGAAAAATGCTCCCGTTACATCAGTTGATGTTGAACGAAGTTTTTCCATATATAAATATATGTACTCAGACAGAAGCCACAAGTTTTTGTTAGAAATTTTAAACACCACTTGGTCATTTATTGTTACCATAATTCTAAATAAGTTTATTCATACTTAAAAATGATGTAGTTACTTAAAATAAATGTAAATCTTAATGAATAGTAGGAAATATTTAGTTATGTACACTTTTTTTTTAAATAAAATTGTTACTATTTTACGATTTTTTTATTTATTTGTATGCATATTTTGTAAAATATTTGCATATTTTCGGGTAAACACGTGCATATTTATGCGCATATTTTCTACATTTTTATTTGCATATTTGCCGAAGTCTACAGTCATCATTTACTCCTACCCAAAATTCAATGAGGGATTTATTATTAGACTGTTTCTTGATTTCATCATTTGCCGTGAAGTCAATGAAGGTTTTTTCTTCGGCAGTAGAGAGCCCTTTCGGTGTAATTTGGAAGAGATTCCTAACTCTCTCGTAACTACGTATTAATTTGTCGTCGGCAAAAAAATATCTTTTAAAATTTTTAGTCAGCATCGCTAAATGATTTTCAATGGTTACAAAAACAACATTCACGTGTTGTTCTAAGTTTTAATACATTCATCCACATTTGCAAACGTTTCTAGGTTTTTTTGCCTTAAATTTCTGCTCCACAATTCCAATTTTTTACAGAAATCATTAACTTTATCACTCGTATCGAATATATGTGTATTGGCTCCTTGAAGCTGAATGTTCAAAATATTTAGTTTCTCGAATACGTCAACCAAGTAGCTCAATTTCATCACAAATAAACTATCTCGTAACATCTCGGCTTCCGGTCTATTTTCTTCTTCTAGAAAAATGGCGATTTCATGTCGTCTTAATTCAAAAACACGTTGTAAAAATTTCCCACGTGATAACCATCTTGCCTTACAATAAAATAATATTACTGAATGTAATGCACCCATGTCTTTACAAAGTGCAGAAAAGATTCTGGTTTTCAAAGGTCTCATTTTTATGTAATTAACTACTGTTACAACAGTTGTTAGCACAATATTCAGGCCAGGAGACATTTCTTTGGAAGCCAGAGCTTCTCTGTGGATCATACAGTGTGTCCATATACACATTGAAGACTTTTGTGTCACAAGCGCTTGTAGACTATGAAATTTTCCGGACATTGCACGAGCACCATCTGTGCATATTCCGACGCAATTCTTCCACTCTATTTTTGCTTCATTTATATAATCGTTTAAGATAGTAAATAATGCGAGCGATGTTGCTTTCAGTTGTATTGGTTTGCAAAAAAGTAGTTCTTCTACTAATGATATGCCATCACAAAATCGAACGTAGGCAATACAATGAGCATCTTTATTGCTATCTGTTGCCTCATCAAGATGAATCGGAAACAGCTTGTCGCGCAACTTCCCGAGTAGCTGATCCTGTACATCTTCAGCTATATCACAAATTCGACCGGCAACAGTATCATTTGATAGAGGTATAGACTCCAATTTTTTGGCAAAATTATCTCCAAACATAGTTTCTACAATTTGAATTGCAGCTGGAAAAATAAGCTCTTCACCAATAGTGTGAGGCTTTTTACATCTAGCTATTTGATGAGAGGTTTTATAAGAGGCAAGTAAAGCTTTTTCATTCACAGTCAAAGTTTTTTTTATGAGTTTAAAATTACATGAGAAACACATGAGAAACAAAATGAGTTTTGTTTTTCATGTGATTTTAATTTTAACTCGAAGAATTCTCGGGGTTGATTAATGCACTGACTATGAAGCGTTTCCAAATGTTTTTTTAAGTTTATTTGGTTTCATGCTGTCGGCTGCTAAAATTTATGAGCAAATGATACATAGAGGCCGTTCTTCTTCATTTACTTCAGTAAACGTAAACCCAAAATTTAAGTAATCTTGAGAATATTTTCTTGATTTTATTTTTGGAACCACTCTCGCCTGTACACTTGTTGATGCTTTACTAGTATCGAATGCTTGCTTACGCCCAGTTAAAAATTTATCCATGATTTTGTATAAATTTAAGTATATTTATCTACTGCTTGGAATATTTTAATACCGTGAACTGCAAAACACATTATGAGCGGGCGATCTAGCATGGTCAACAATGTTGCGTAGCGGGCGAAAATACAATGTATACGCCCGGATACATAAAAGTTTGAGAGTTGTAACTCAAAAACTAATAAGTTTTTGAAAAAATATAAGAATAAAAAAATGCCTAGAATAAGTTTCTACATCCGTATTGCCTATAATAGGATTAGGGTTACCAACTTTGTAGGTTAGTTGTAGGTGGATTGCTAAAATCCGTGTAAGTAGGGGAAAGGTGGGCAAAATGGGGTACGTAAGATTTGAACTTACATATTTCATCCACGGTATTAAAAATTATTTGTTTCAAGCTGTAAGCGTAATCTCTATGAAATAATAAGTAAAAAAATAATATTGCGTGATATAGTAGTTTTGACGTTTCTGATGTATACTAATATTTTGACGCATGTGTCATTTGTCCCATTTTGCCCCACCTATGGGGCAGAACAGGGTACCTCCTAAAAGCTAAAGTAAGAAGGTAAAAAATATCTTTATTTTTGTATTCATAAGTATTGAACAATAAAATACATATGTATCTTTAATTATTTTCGCATAGAGCGCATAAGTGTGTAGCATCATCGTCATCTTCATCAACTCCTGCACACGAATTATGTGCCCATTTGGAGCATGATCGGCAACGAATCCACCCTTCTTCAGAGAAGTCATGGCAGTATAGACACTCATCTTACATCTCACTATCAGATGAAGCAGGAGTAGGAATTGGCATTTTTTCTGAATAGTAGATGATGTTTTTTGTTGTTTGGCTGGTTTAACAGTGCCTTTTTTATTTTTAAGCAGATTTCTTTTTACGGTTTGGTCTGCTTTTCCTTGCCTTTGATTTTCAGCATTCCGCAACTCGTCCGTATATGGCGATGATGTCAAAATCACAGTTTTTCCACGTTTTCTGGTAGTCCTTTTACTTGTCTGTGATACTTTGGGAATTGGCAAAATGATTTGGGGACTAGCACCTTTAAAACTACTACAATTCAGATCTGGTTGAGAAGTTGAGTAAATGGAAGATTGTGCCGAAGTCGATGGACTGAAAATATTTTGTACAATCATGGATGGTCGGGACGAAGTTAGATGGATGGAAGTTAGATGTTGCTGGCCTGGAGGTGACTGGGCAGAATCTTTGAAAGCTGTAGTACTCTGGACTTGCATCTCCCTTGTATCATTGAGAGAAAATTCAATGTTTGTTGTTGCAGAAGGTAAGAAATCTTCATCTTTAAAACCATTCATGTCACATGGCCAGATTCCAGTTTTTCGAAAACCATTTATAGCTGTGCTCGTCGCTGCAGCCTGTATAAAAGCGGCCCCAAATAACGAAGCTATCTGAAACAAGGTAACGACTTTTCCAGGATTACATCTCAACCATTTACGTACTTCATCCTCGTAGTACTTACTTAACGGTTTCATAAATGCCACGTCTAGTGGTTGAAGTCGGTGAGAACAATGGGGCGGAAAACACAACAAAATTACCCCATTATCTCGTGCAAGATCAATTAATTCCAAGCTCTTGGTATGGGTGGAGTGTCCATCTAAAACAAGCAGAATTGGTTTCTCTTTTTTGGCTCCGGTAAAAGAAATAAATCTTTGAAACCAAGACTATCTAGACTAATAAAATTTAATAACTAGGGCTCTGTTATTGTAGACTAAACAATCTGATTCTCACATCTGCTCTTAGGTAACAACTTATGAAATGAAAAATTGAAAGGAAGTACAGAAAGAAATCAAAATAGAAATCAGAATAGCAAAAGAAGATTTTTATAAAAGAAAATGTGAAGAAATAGAGCAATTGCAGACAAAACATGATATTTTTAATGTACATAAAAAAGTGAAAGAACTTGCAGGTACACAAAAACGTAAGCAGCCAAATACCCTGTATAATGTCAACGGAAACATAATAACAGAACTAAAAGAACAGTTGAAGACATGGCAAAACTATATTGAAGAACTCAATACTATACAATCAGTCTGATGAGCCATGTACTGAAAATATTCCTAAAAATTATACACTCTAGAGTACACAGAAAACTGGAAATGGACATCAATAATACCCAGTTTGGATTCCGAAATGGACTTGGAACAAGAGAGGCGTTGTTTGCACTGAACGTTATGTCTCAAAGATGTCTTGACATAAATCAAGATGTATTCATGTGTTTCATAGATTACAACAAGGCCTTTGATAAAGTGCGGCATGATCACCTAATCAGACTCCTGACAGAAAAGAATTTAGATAAACGAGACATCCGACTAATAGCAAATATGTACTACAATCAGAAAGTAGTAGTGAGAGTAGAGAATAATACCACTAAAGAAATTGAAATAAAGCGAGGTGTGAGACAAGGGTGTATACTGTCACCAACCCTGTTTAATCTCCATTCCGAAGACGTAATGAATAGAACACTCTCTGAGAGATCCGTAGGTATTAAAATAAATGCTGTTAGATTAAACAATCTGAGATTTGCCGACGACACCGTTCTGATCGCAGGAACACTTGAAGAGCTACAGACATTGGTGAATAAGATAGCAGACTGCAGCGAAGAATGTGGACTATCTTTGAACATAAAGAAAACTAAATTTATGGTAATATCGAAATCAAACACAAAATGTCCAAAATTTATATTTACACAATGAAATTATCGATTGAGTTAGCAAATACAAATATTTGGGCACTTTTATAAATGAAGACAACGATAGCTCAGCAGAAATCAAAATAAGAATAGAAAAAGCCAGATCCATATTCACTAAAATGAAGAGAGTGTTCTGCGGAAGAGATTTGAGCCTTGAAATGAAACTTAGCCTGATGAGATGGTACGTACTTTGTGCTGTTCTACGGAATGGAATCATGGACGTTGAAAAAGATTGATACCAAAAAATTAGAGGTATTTGAACTGTGGATGTATCGCAGAATCCTGAGAATATCATGGACCGAGAGAGTCACAAATGTCGAGGTCTTGGGAAGAATGAATAAAGAAAAGGAAGTCATATTTACGATCAAAAAACGAAAACTGCAATACTTGGGACACATTACAAGAGGCGAAAGATATGAACTGCTTCGAATAATTATGCAAGGGAAAATAGCAGTAAAAAGGTCCGTAGGAAGAAGACGAAACTCCTGGATAAACAATCTACGGGAATGGTATAGCTGTAGCAACAACGAATTGTTTCGGTCAGCAGTTTCGAAAATTCGTATAGCCCTGATGATCGCCAACCTTCGGAACGAGGATGGCACTTGAAGAAGAAGAAGACTATATGACCTTTGTGTATAAAAAGTAAATAAAAAGAGACGACCAAATTGTTCATCAATTAGTGGAGCAGCAACTGCCACAAGTGCCACACCTCAGTCAACACAGAAAAGAAGATGTTACTTATGTCCATCAAAAAAATCAAGAACACAAAAACAAACTTGAAATAGTTGCAGTAAGAATGTTTGCAACGAACACAGCAGTGTACAACGTGAGTGTATTAGTTATCTAAGAAAGTAATCAAATGTCATATCATTGTATGTACTTTAGAATTATAGGTTTAGATTAACATTATCACTCGCGAATTATTACTTTATTAGCTAAAAATAAAAATTGAAAAGAATCGATGCATATTTTATTAATTATAACATGAAATACCATAATATTGTTACCGTGTGTCCGTCCAACGGACACACTCTGTCCTACTACGTCAGAAAAAAATAAGTTTCCGGATGAGGGTTAAAGAAGAAGAATAAGAATAAAAGCAAACAATGAATGAAAATAACATGAAAATTGTTAAGTTCTTCACTATCTAGTATTATACATATACCAATAAAATGCAAAGCT
The DNA here is from genome assembly GCF_040954645.1 of Diabrotica undecimpunctata. Taxonomy (NCBI): domain Eukaryota; kingdom Metazoa; phylum Arthropoda; class Insecta; order Coleoptera; family Chrysomelidae; genus Diabrotica; species Diabrotica undecimpunctata. Next base: position 135,000,812 of record NC_092806.1, read on the forward strand.
TTAAAATAAATTGGGCAAATTTGGGAGCTATATATATTTATATAATGTACTTTTTAGTACGAAGTACCAATTACAAGAAGATTGTACTGAGGGGAAAGTACCTATATCATGAGAAAGCGTGATAAAATAAAATTTTCTCTTCGATTTTTGGAAATATAGAAAATTAAAAAAGTTATTAAGAAAAAAAGCTACCAAAAAAAACTGGTTGAAATAAAAAAAAAAAAGAAAACAGACCATTTAAACATCACTATAAAGTACCTACCATAAAAAGTCTGACAAAAAACTATTGCAAAAAGCATGAAATATTTTTAAAATATGTATTAAATGGTAATATATTTTAAACCAACATGTGAAAACTTCAAAAATAAACAAAAAGTATCAAAAAATAGCAAGATTAGAAAAAAAATAATAGTATTTATTAATATTTGTAAAAAAAAATCAAAGTACAAGTTTACAAATAAGATCACGTTGGAGCGCCAATGTGTAACTATTGCACGAGCCATCAGAAACGGTGGGTAACCTTGGAACGATCCATCAGAAACGTTAGGCGCCAATATGTAACGTTTGAAGGTCTGTTTTAGGGGTTGGGCGCCAACTATATTTAGAATAAAAATAGTAAAATGAAAGATACAGTTAATAAATGAATAAAATCAAAAGAAATTGAAATAAAATAAGTATTAACAGAAAAATAACAAACATATGACCTTTATGACGTTACAACGTTTCAACAGTATATAGTTTTTGCGTTGGGCTTCAGTAAATAGCTCCATAAAGTTAAGTTGGGAAAAACCTTCTTGAATCTTTGAACGAAGTAGTATACTGAGCTTTCTAGCATAAGCTGCATTTGTAATAATTAAAAAAACTGCCTTGATGCATACTGTATATATAATTTCCTGTTTATTTTTCCAGTTTTCCTATATATTTGTAGATATATAACAGTTCTACTTGCCAATTCTTTACAAGCCAGTTCCATGAAATTATCTTGTTTTTGCTTCTAAACTTCATTGTGCTACATCAACTTTACATTGAGATAACAGTTTTGGTTTTAAGGTTTTAATAGGACTTTTAATTATAGAAACGTAAATATCATCGTTATACTTACAGATGTTAATATTATATTGAATACATTCTTTGTTCGGAATTAACTCACAAGCAAATACTGCTCCTCCAGTTTCATTGCTATATTTAGGTGCACCAACGATAACCCTAAAAAATTAATAACTTACAAAATTTTATTATTTAACAAAGAAAAACAATATTTGTGATAATTGTATCTGTGCTAGAGTATATGGTCGCAGAATCCGAGTTGAATCTAGCCACGCTCTCGGCTCCCATATATCTGTCTTTCATGCAGTTATCTTTGCAATCCTTAGGAGTGCTTAGGAGATAATAGATGGAACTTAGTCAGGTAGGACTATCTCTATATGCACTGACAGTCAAGCAGTGCTAAGGGCTTTAGAAGCGCCCAAAGTCAGCGCTAAGCTGGTTTTTGAGTGAAAGAGAGCACTCGTTGATATTGGGCTGACCAATAGGGTAAACTTGGTATGGGTACCAGGATACACAGGCGTGGAAGGAAGAGAACGAGCCGACGCCCTGGCAGGATAAGGCTCATCCATTCTGCCTCTGGGACCCGAACCTGTGATTGAAGTGTCCTTTAGTACTGGTCGGAATAGTCTCAAAAAGCTTTATCTGTGGAGGTTCCACGATTTTTGGGCCAGTTGTGGAGGTATGCGACCGTCTAGGCCCACATAGTGGGCCATCTAAAAATCTTAAAGCCCAACTTCTCCTTCTCGACCGTAGAAGATGCTCTCTGGTGGTGAGTATGCTTACCGGCCACGGTAGACTTAGGCTGAAACTTTATCAGCTTGGATTGCCGGATGGCCCACGGTGCCGTCTTTGTAATAAGGAGTACATACATATCAAAAAGTAGATATAAATTAAAAAAAGAAACACTGAAGTCTGCAAACAAGAACCAGAGATAAAGTTAACAACTTCTTCTCCCTCCATCGCTCCCGTGAGTTTCAAAACCGGCCGATTTTGAGAACCACGTTTTGAAGCTTTGTGCACGATTCCGTTAAAAGGCAATATTTTTCGAATTTGGCACATTAAAACTTTAAAGTATTATTACGTTCCAAATTTAAAGTAGAAAGTCCCACCTCTAATTTCAAAAGTTTAAACAATTCTAGACGTGTAAAAGATCGGTTGCCTATAATATATTATAAGCAAGGTTGCGAAAATAAAATAAGCAGTTTTCAAATAGGGGTAATTCCTGGCAAATTGGGCTAAAGTTAAGGAAATAATTCTCTTGTGTGAAGAAACTAATTGGAAGAATTGGGATCATAAAATTTAAATGTTTGAATCTCGCTATTATTCGGTGACCTCCGTGTGTTAAGTTGTCAAGTGTTCTAGGTTTGACCGTGGTACCAAAAAGTTCGAGCTAGTTTAAAATGGTATTTTGTTTTTTTTTTTTTTGCTGCTGTTCCATGTGGGATCTGGACTAGTACGAACCGTGTGGATATTAAAGGGGATTTGCTGCCCTCGTGGGAGGGTTTTTTGGGAATATCCACAATTTCCCTATCTACAGCGATAGCAGATAAAAAGCAGATCTACAGCGCAGGTGTCTACCGGAGTCGCATTTAGATCAAGAAATTAGCCGACTACGTTTCGGTATAATTTGGGATATTTTAAATACCTAATCTGGCTAAGAAGAGTGAGTGTTAGAACATTTCGTTTTTAATTAATTAAAAAGCTGTAGTTTTTTTTATCCCATCTTTTAAAAGCTATTCATATTTTTATAAGTTGTCATACATTCAAGTTCAAAAACAAGTTTTTTTTGTATTGCTCCATTATCGTCAAAAGAAAGATAAACAAAGTGTTAAAATCAATATATTTATTTCCAAATAATTATTTTAGACACGTATGGTAATTAGTGTTTTCTTGCTTCAGGGTTCTTCTTCTTCTTTTTCTGTCTAAATAGAATTATTTTTTTTGTTGGTATTGAACCACACACCTCTTAGCGTCCGGTACTTTTGATACGTCTTACCTTTTTTTTGTGCAATTAAATAGAAATAACTTGAATATAAACTTACAAAAATAGAAATGAATTTTTGTTAGGCAAGTAGAAGCCGCATTTTTATATTCTTTTTATTAAGCCTATGGTAAAGTTAAATAATATTGTAATATGTATTTGTTTTCAAATATCTTGGAAATCTATTCAGTACACCTTTGGTATCGGTACAAGGTTTTCAATACGGTGATCCAATTAGAAGGGTAAACTTTTGCCGCTTTTTGTTAGATGCAGACATCAACGATGGTAATTTTCTTAAAAGTATTTTATGGACCAATGAATTCAGTTTTAATAAAGAAAGAATAACAAATTTTCACAACCTGCAGTACTGGGTGCATGACAATCCCCATCTACCGAAAGAAACATCTTTTCAGCAAAAATTTAGTGTCAAAGTTTGGGTAGGAGTTATCGAACGAGAGTTAATAGGACCTTACTTTTTGCCAGGCAGGTTAAATAGTCAAGTGTACTTAGACTTTCTAGAGAATGAATTACCACCACTCTTAGAAGATTTACCCCTCGCCCTCAGATGAGGAATGGTGTACCAACATGATTGATGCCCTGCACATTGTGCACGTGCTGTTACGGCTTGGTTCAACAATCACATCTGGAGCAGATTCAAAGAACTTGTTTATCAAGTTCCAATCCGAACTAGAGCTCATTTAATGGAAAGGATTATCGAAGCAGCTGTCATTATAAGGGCAGAACTGAGGTTAAAAGTAACCACATCAGAAATACGACGCAGGGCAAGAGCGTGCATTAGGAATGGTGGTTCTAATTTTGAACAACAACTGTTTTTTGAAGTTTATGTACATACTTAATAAGGCATAATAAATGTTGCAAAAAGCATGATGTATCGTTGTTGTGTTTTACCTTTCTTACCCGTTTCATTAATGAAGGTTATTTTAACAATGCATTAAGATTCAACGAAGGGTTTTTACAATCTGAGCAAGTAATACGTATGGCATTTTGTATGTTAGGGAAGTATCTCGCTTAGATAATTATTTTTAAAAATAAAATAGACGAGCAGCCTTATTTTCGAATATTGACAAATTTAACTTTATTTCGGAAGCCTTAACAGTTTGAGTTATTAATTATTAGCAAAAAATTTTGCAAATGGCGTCCCCTATTATCCCTTAAAAAATTTCCATCAAACTACCAAACACCCTGTATATATAAATATATATATATAAATATATATATATATATATATATATATATATATATACATATATATGTTTATAAAGATATATATATATATATATATATATATATATATATATATATATATATATTATACATAAAAAACTAGATACGAGAGTACACGTAAAAAAACATCTTGAAAATTGATTATATATACTCACCGAGACGGATCTCCTTTCTGCAAAAGTAACGAATATCCAAAATATGACCTATTATTTGAATTTTTGTTATTTAATTTAAATTCGACTACATTATTGGTATTTAAATTTTGTGCATAAACGCATTTTATGATTAAAATAAGTGTAACTATAAACTTCAACATGAAGATATTTTCTATTGACACTGCACTCTCTAAAATCACCTTATTCTAAACAATATATAACTCTCGTTGCACTAGTAATACTAGCGAATACTTTTTATGTACGCAGCATGCTGTATAATTCGACAAAATTAAAATATGACTCAATATTATGGTTTGTTAATCATCAAAGGAAGCGAATTTAAATCAAGTCAAATTTATTCGTCATCAACTTCCCAACCAAAGATAATATAAAAAATAGTACCGGTATCTCTTATTATTTTCTTCTTCTTGATGTGCCTATCCGTTACGAATGTTGGCGATCATCATGGCAATCTTTATCTTATCTGCAGCAGCGCGGGAAAGCTGCACAGATGTTGTATTGAACCAGATTCTGAGGTTCTTTAACCAAGATGTTCTTCTTCGTCCTGGACCTCGTTTTCCGAATATTTTTCCTTGCAGGATGGCTTGAAGGAGAGTATATCTGGATTCATTTCGCATAATATGTCCGAAGAACTGTAACTTTCGAGATTTGATGGTGCTTAGTACTTCTCGATTCTTATTCGTTAGGAAATTCTGAGGAAATCCTCATTTGTGACTCGGTCAGTCCACGGGATCTTAAGCATTCTCCGATATAGCCACATCTCATCTTATTATTTAACCTAATATATTTCCAAAAACTCTACAATGAAATCACTAACTCGTAACTAGGACTTATTCTGTTCGTGACGTATACAAAAGGGGGGTCACGAGAAATTATGACACCCCCCCCCCCCCCCGGCGCAAACAAAATTAAATTTGAATCAAGTAATCCTAAAAAAAATAATTTAAAACCCATCTACCCTATAAGCAGGAAGTGAAGAATTGAAATAATTCAAACTCATTTATTCTAGGGGTAAGTGTAGAATTATGCGGAAGCCTTACAATGTGTGGCAAGAGGAATGGGATGAGATGAGAAGGGTGGCGCAGTGGACGAAGTCGTTGATTCCTAATCTGAGAAGATGGATGGATTGCGGGCACCGGCGTTTAGATTATTTTCTGACGCTTACAGAACATGGTTGCTTTAGGGAAACAAGGAGATCCCTGCATTGGATACAATAATAAAGGCAATAAGAGATTATGTATTTTTTGTGATATTTTATCTTTTATATGTACTGAAAGTATTTTATATGCAACATTTAGTAGCGCTTTTCCCCTGTAATTATGACATAAAGTTTTGCCGCCTTTTTCTGAATTGGTCAGTGTGGCTTCAGTCCATTCTTTCGGTATGCCTTCTTGTTCCCACATTTCTTTAAGGAACTTTTCCAAATTCTTAATTAGTACTGGTCATCCATATTTGAATTCTCTTTAATTTCTTTTCTTTTTCACTAAGCGGTCTTTTCTCTGTTCGTTCTTGATCGGTATTATGCCTTAGTCTTCTTTTTTCTCATATTCTGTTGCGGGTATTTTATGTAGAAGCTCTTCGAAGTATTATTTCCATCTGTTCAGTATTTCCTCATCACTTACTAAATTACTTTCATTTTGCTTTTGTAGTGTATAGCGTGACTCTCGACCTGTGGGGCGCACCCCTCTAGGGAACGCGCTGTTACTAATTAAGGAACGGAAGCATATCAGAAAAAAAACACCAACAACATTGACTAGTTTACTTAAATTAAAGCCAAGCAAAATTCTGACAAAATAAAAAATAAAATACACATGAACACTGATATAATAGGTACACCTATAAAGAACACTGACTTCCTTGGGCCTGTTTTACAGAGCAGCAATGTTTATCGAAACAGGGTGTAATATGAGACATAGACCTTCTGCGATCTATATTTGGTCTTCAAAGCAGTCACCACGAAAAATCCTGTTTCGCAAAGGTAGGATGTTAAAAACGATAATAGTATACAGAACGCTCTGGTTTTCAGTGCAGAAAACTCATCGTTTACCCCTGCCCAAAATTCAAAGAGAGATTTAATATTAAACTATTTGGTAATTTCGACATTTGCTGTAAAGGTTTCTTCTTCGGCTGTAGAGAGCAGTTCTGGTGTAATTTGAAAGGGATTCCTAACCCACTCGTAGCTAACTATTAATTGTCGTCGGTAAAAAAATATCTCTTAAAATTTTTTGTCAGCATCGCTAAATGATTTTCAATGGTTACAAAAACAACTTTCACGTGTTCTTCTTCAACCTTGTAAGTTTTATAATATTCATTTACATTTACAAACATTTCTAGGTTTTTTTGTTTTAAATTTCTGCTCCACAATTGCAATTTTTTTACAAAAAGCATTAACTTTATCACTCGTATCAAATATATTTATATTGGCTCCTTGAAGCTGAAGCTTAAAAATATTTAGTTTCTCGAATATGTCAAACAAGTAGCTCAATTTCGTCAAAAATTAACCCTCTCGAAACATCTTAGCTTCCGGTATATTTGCTTCTTCTAGAAAAATGGCGATTTCATTTCTTAATTTAAAAACATGTAAGAATTTCTCACGTGATAACCATCCTGAGTCACAATAAAATAATAATGCTAAATGTACTGCACCCATGTCTTTACAAAAGTTTAGAGGAGATTCTAGTTTTCAAAGGTCTTATTTTTATGTAACTAACTACTGTTACAACCGCAGTTAGCACAATATTCAGGCCACGAGACATTTCTTTGGAAGCCAGAGGTTCTCTGAGGATCAGTGTTCCATATACATATTGGAGACTTTTGTTTTACAAGCGCTTGCAGACATTGAAATTTTTTGGACATTGCACGAGCAGTATCGGTCCATATTCCGACGCAATTCTTCCACTCTAATTTTGCTTCATTTATATAGTCATTTAAGATATCAAATAATCCGAGCGATGTTGCTTTCAGTTTTATTGTTTTGCGAAATCGTAGTTCTTTTACTACTGCTATACTACTGATGCTATCACACAATCGAACGCAGTCAATACAATGAGCATCTTTATTGCTATCTATTGTCTCGTCAAACTGAATCGAAAACAGTTTATCGCGCAAATTCCCGAGTAGCTTATCCTGTACATCTTCAGCTATATCACCGATTCGACAGGCAACAGTATTATATATTTGATAGAGATAAGGACTCCAATTTTTTGACAAAATTATCTCCAACCACAGTTTCCACAATTTTAAATACAGCTGGCAAAATAAGCTCTTCTCCAATAGTGTGAGACTTTTTACATCTGAGTTTAATTTGTTTTGAGTTTAATTTTTAGCAGAAGTTGGGTACTTTTAAAAAACGTTTTAGTGTAATTAAAAAAGAGCAGTTTTAAACGTTTTAGATCGTTTTGTAATGTGAAAGTTTAGCGTTCAGCATAAATTCAGCGTTTTTAAGTATATTTCTAATGCCCCACATTTGTTGCCAAAACTCAAAACTAAAATTTCACGTTAAAGGTTTTGAAGTTTAGGCTCTAGTAATTAAAAGTCCATAGTATCCGGTCAATGAAAAGGATAAATTGTACTGATCTCATGAGAATCATAAAAAATGGCAAAAATCGCTCCACGGTTATTTATTCTTTTATAAAAACGTAGTTTATTTGCGGCAAGATAAAAAAAATTGCATACAAAAGCTGCACGCTTTACCTTTTAAACGCATCTTGATTTTTGTCCATAAAATACTCGGATCAAAAAATATCGAATTTTTACCGTCGAGCTGATACCAATTTTATTGAAAATTGATATCGTGCGCGTAACTGACATTCAAAATCGCCGATAGCTTCAAGTATTGTTTCTGAGAGAACGGTTCATTCTATACAAAAAACGCTAATAAACTCTTAGCTACATTTTTTATTTAAACCATTTTTTTTTCTGTGGCTTACAGATTCTTGATAAATCGATTTTTTTTTTCGTTTTCCCCTCTACAAGGCGGGTTTTGGGGAAAAACTCGGGGGTAAAAAAGGTAAACTTTTTTGGCGTCTTACAATCGACAATCCCGGCAAAATTCAGCTTGTTCGTATGATTTTTAGAGTTTCAGTGGTATTTTCGTCTTTTAACCTTTTAAACCAGCCATAGGTACTCACTACGCGGCCCGTGGGCCGCATGCGGCCCTCGGGGCGATTTTTCTCGGCCCTCAGACTGCTGGGCAGTAAAACAAAATTTGGGAGTTATAATTATGTTTCTATTTATGTATATAACCATGCATTGAACAGCATTTCGCATTAGTCATCTTTACCCCCACCATACTGGCACTGGCCGGCCAGTAAAGATGTTTCAAAATCCTGTGAACCTCGTAAATACGCATGCCCGAAAAATAAATGGACACTAAAAACATTTACCATTTTAATTTCAAAGGAAATTAGGCGACAAGGTAGGATTTGCCCGTGCTAATAATGTCGAGTATTTCCAATAAACATGACATAATAGTGTGTACTGATGGTTGCCCATATTAACGTGTGTATTAAAAACGGCGTAGGTAGGCGTGACTAACGATGATACCAATATGACGGTGGGATCATGGCTGGACTCAATAATATTAAAACTACTATAAAAATATGACTAGTTATTCAAAGAATTTAATCATAATCTAAAAAAGTGCAATACATTTTTAATAAACTATGATTTATTTATCCCGCGGTAAACACTAAAAACACGGTATATTATACATAAAGATAAATTAATACAGTCAAATACTATTAATTTATTCTCTGAAGTACGGGCCATTACTTTGTTTACATATTTGTATACTAACCTGTAGAACGTTATTCCTGAAGATTTTTTATTAATATTGCTTCTGCTACTGCAACTACGTTGAGAACAAGAAACCATTATTATGCACTATCACAATATATTATTACAGTTTCTATAAAAGTATTATAAAACTAAAGATATTCGAAAAACAACAAAAGTAAACATACATATACGATCTGTCAAAAGTGTCAAAACAATCTTAACGATATGGCCGAAGTGAGGTCGTTTTTAGTCACGTGATGCCCTCTCCATAGATTCTAACTCGATGGGCGAAATATAGGGTTTGTTCAGCTGTTGAAAAAACACTTGGGAAATGATAATTTATTGAGTTTCCATTGTATCATTCATCAAGAAAGCTTAGTTGCTAAATTTGGTGAAAATTTCAGCTGTGTTATGAAAACACTTGTAAAGATTGTGAATGTCATAAGATCAAATGAACTAAACCACAGAGAGTTTCAAGAATTTTTGAAAGAATTTATGTCGCAATATGGGGACATTCTTTACCACACAGAAGTGAGATGGCTGAGTATGGGTAAAGTTTTGGAACATTTCTTCAGCATTCGACATGAGATTATTCTGTTTTTGGCTACAAAGAATGAAGAGTTTCCTGATATTCATAATTTTAGTTGGTGAGTTGGTAGTTCAAGCAGTTGAAAATGACAAATTTAACTTAATTGACTGTGCTCAGAAAATTTTGTGCATTTTTGCATCTACCTAAGTCTGTTAATCTACATTCAGTAAGCTGAAGTTCATAAAAAGCAAGTACAGATCTAGGCTAACTAGTGAGAACGTTGAAAACATTTTGAAACTTCAGTTTCTTCCCAACCTGCTAACATAGATGCCATTCTAGAGAGCTGTGAAAGATTTCGCCCGTCGACTTCGAAGAATTAACAAATTCAGGACTTGACATTCCTGGAGTCAAGTAAAAGACATTTTCCTACTTTTTACATGCAAAACAGTCCATATAATTTATAATTATATTGTTTTTACGTAACTTGTAATAAACTTATGTTATAGTCATATAGTTTTACAGTTATTTCATACCACCACCTGTACTTGCGGCCCTGAGGACAATTTCATTCAAACTATTAGGCTTTCAAAGAAATCCTATTGAGGATCCCTGTTTTAAACCTTCCTTTAATTTCCAAATCGATGCTGTCGTTCACTAATTGTTATAAAAAGTTATAAAAAAATAAAATGACATTTGTGAAACGTCATTTTATTTGTATAAGAAGTTTATGTGTATGTATACCAGAAGGCTGTTGCACGCGACTCGATATTTCGCGTCACGCAAAATATTATTTCTGATCCGTGCAAGCACCTATAGGCATACCGAGCGATGAGAAGTATTCACTTCAAAAATACACCAAAAATATGTTTTTTCTGAAATTCCAATATTGTCTTAAAGATCGCTATGAACATAAGAAACTTTTCATTCTGCACTGACAGTTCGTGGTAAATATACAAAGTTTTGTGGGCCATAATGATACTAAAAATCCGAACCGGATGAATATACTTATCTAAATATCTATTCCAAAAATAACTGCGGCACACACATTTTGCCTTATCTTAAGATTAAAACTCGGTTTTTTTTGACGTGTTAAAAGTAAAAATAACTCCATAAACCATTATTTTTATGTGAGGTTTTGATATTGTTTATATATCAAAATTCGGAACTGGTTAACATTATCTTTGAAGTAATGACGGTGGATGTGGATTTTCGTTATTTTTTTCTTTTTTGGCGTTGAGTATATACTTTCACATTCAGAAATAATGTTTTGATTCATATTTTGAGTTAATTAAAGAAATCCCTTTTCAGTCATCAAACATTCAAATATATTTTAAGTATGTTTATAATTAGTTACTTACTTTACCGAATGACTTTTTACCAAAAATGAGTATTTTCTAATCTAGTGGTCTATCAAGGTGATTATGCAAATTTATGCTAAGATTATGCGAAAGTAAACTAGGCCAGTAAATAAAAGTGAAATATGGCGATATAGCCCATTCGTCAGAGAGATAACCCCTAAAAATCATACGAACAAGCTGAATTTCGCAGAGATATTAATTTTGGGACAAAAAAGATGCAAAAAAGTTACCCACTTTTACCTCCGGGCTTCCCCCTAAAATCCCCCTCGCTTGGAATAAAAACGCAAAAAACTCGATTTATTAAGAATTTGTACACCGTAGAAAAAAATGGCAGAATATTAAAGAAGAGGGTTGAAAGACAGATACAAGATATTGAAGAACAAAGCGGCTTTCGTATCGGGAGATCCTGCCTTGATAATATATTTATCCTACGACAAATAATTGAAAAGCGTGTCGAAAGAAGTAGAGAGACCCATTTGGTATTTATAGACCTTGAGAAAGCATATGATAGTGTTCCGTTAAAGAAAATGATTGAGGTCCTCGAAAGGTCCGGATTGGATTCGACGTATATCCGAGCGATATATAAATTGTACAAAAATGCAGTTAGCTGTGTAAAAATTGGAACCAGAACCTCAAATGAATTTAAAGTCACTAAAGGCCTAAAGCAAGGATGCTGTTTGTCACCGACACTCTTTAAAATATACGTCCAAGAAGCATTGAGGAATTGGAGAAATAAATGTAGATTTATGGGCATCGAAGTGGGACAAGAAACTCTGTATACATTGTTATTTGCAGATGATCAGGTGGTGGTTGCAACCGATGAGGAAGATATAAATTATATGAATCGAAAATTATTTGAGAAATATGCCAAATGGGGGCTTACTGTAAACATAAGCAAAACAGAATATTTAAAAATTGGAGGAAATACCACAGATCTGAGGCTTGAAAACGCAGTTATAAAAGGCTGCAACCGCTGCAACCAGTATAAATATCTAGGAAGCATCATATCAGCAGATGGCAGAGTGAAGATAGATGTACAAAACCGAATAACCCAAGGGAAAAAATGCATCCGAATACATATGGTGCTGAATGTTGGACGATGACAAAGCATGAACGAGATAAAGTAGACGTTGTGGAAATGGATTATCTTAGAAGGTCATGTCGAGTATCGAGAATGGAAAGAATCAGGAATGAGGAAATACGAAACCGTACAGGAATTAGAGATACTCTTTCAGATAGAATACAAGGAAGGCAATTACAATGGTATGGTCACGTGAAGAGAATGGAGAAGGAGCGGTGGCCAAAGAAAGCCTTAATGTATGTTCCGCCAGAAAGAAGGAAAAGGGGAAGACCACCAAATTCCTAGAGAAGAGAAATTACAAAAACAATGCAATCTAGAGGCTTAGAAGAGGGAGATTGGAGAGATAGGAAAAGATGGAGGCTGAAATGCGGGAAGCGACAATCGCCGTAGGACCCCCGTTATAGGAGGAGAAAAAAATGTTTCAAATAAAAAATGGAGCTGAGATAATTTTAAACAAAAATGTTTATATGCATTTTTTGTGTAGAATAAACTGTTCTCTTATAAACAATGCTTGAATCGACCGTCGATTTTGACATTTTTTACGATTCTCGTGAGATCAATAAAATTGATCACTTTCATTGACCAGTTGCAGTAAAATTTCCATTTTTAGGGATCAATTTTTAAAACCTATGACATGAAATTTCAATTTTGAGTTGTGGTAACAAATATGATGCACTTGAAATATAAATATAAAACGCACAATTTATTGTATTACATTACAGACAATCACACGTCACGGGAGATGCGTTTAACCATTTCAGCCAACTTTTTTTTTTAATAAATTTTATCGAAAAAAATGTATGTTATATAAAACGATACAAGAAAAAATAATTGTTGATAACTTTTGTAAAAACTTTGATATAGTGGTCTGGTAAAAAATTGACTACAATAGGAAATACGTTTATTATTGCACTTAATTTAATTTTGTATATTGGAAACTATAAAAACAATTTTTATTATTGTTTAAACATAAAAAAACATTGCACTTAGAAAATTTTATTCTAGAGTAAAACTTTATTCATAATTTGCACCTTGTGCGATTTTGATCATGTAGTGGCCAATGTGGATGCATTACTTGTCTCTAATTTGGTTTATTCTCTTGAGAAGGACGTCCTCGTTTTCTCGTTTCGAATTTTCCAGCTTTCAGTAACGCATGTTCAACTTGAGATTTGAATTGGAGAAGGGTGATATGTTTCACTTGTTTTTGTTTGCAGTGTCTTCGGTAAAAAAAAATCACAGTGCTAATACATACAGAAGACATATAACAAGTAATGGCAACCGGATATTAAAACAGTCGTTAAACAACGTTGACTGGGCTTCAGTTGTTTCTCTCAAAACAGCAACAGAATTAGCTCAATTTATTACCGAAATATATGTTAAGTTAACTGAAATTAATTTTCCATTAAAAAAATCACGAACTCATAGTAAAGCTCCAATTTCTTGGTTTGATGATGAGCTAATAGAAATGCGAAAAAATCTTTCCACAGGCAAGATAATTGCTTATGTTACAAAGGAATATAGTGAGTATAAAAAATTTAAGAAGCACTATAAATCAACAATATCATTAAAGAAAAAACTGGCTTATGAGATTTTTTTTCCAATTCAGAAAATATATCTCGTGATAGTTGGAAAGTTATAATTTATCACAGAAATAAATTTCAAAATAAAAAAGTCTGTCCAAGCGCGATTGCATTAAACGATTTCAATAATTACTTTACTTCAGTGGCTAAACATATTAGAAGTTCTTTTAAGTCTACAAATGAAAATGTAGCCATAGATTTTTGAAAGATGTACACTCTCCTTGAGGCTCTATATTTTTATTACCTGTTAGTGATACTGAAATCAGGAATGTTTTGCATAGATTGAAAAATTCACACTGCACTAATTTTTATTTCTTAAACAAAAAAATAATTGTGGAAACTATCGATATTATTATTGACAAATTAATTATATTTTATAATAATTGTCTTACTGAGGGGATTTTCCAGATGTTTTAAAAGTAACAAAAGTGCTACCAGTGTTCAAAAAGGGAGCTTTAGATGAAATTGGAAATTACCGTCCCATCTCAATCATTCCCATTTTCGGCAAAATTTTTGAGAGTATTCTAAATGTTCGTTTGGTAGAATATCTAGAAAAATACAAAATACTTCACTGTAATCAATATGGCTTTAGAAATAAGTGTAGCACTACACTAGCTATACAGAAACATAACATAACATAACATAACAATATCTTTATTTTTAGAAAATAATATACATTCCGTGAACATAAAATTATTTAAAAAAAACAGTGTCACAAACGAAAATTTTATTTACTTATTCCTAACCTATACATATACAAATAGTCCTCCACAGAATATGGCTCAAGAGCTACCAGTAATTTAAATATTTGATGTTTATACAAACTTAATCTTTCCTCCCTTTTAATAGGTTCAGGCAATTTATTAAACAATTTGATGCAGCAATAAAGAGCGTTTTTTTCTGTTATACTTAACCTGTGTATTGGAATTTTATAATTATATAACCTGGTATTTACTATACTATTGGGCTCAAAGTTCCTAAAGAGTATTTTATTCTTATATAGAAACAGTAAGCATTCTTGAATAAATACAGCGTAAACTGTTAAAATATTATTACTCCTAAAATGCCCTCTACATGATTCCCTACTTTTTAAGTCAAACATAACTCTGATTATTTTTTTCTGAACCAGAAATACATTATTTATGTCCCTACTGTGGCCAAAATTTATTAGACCATATCTAAATTTTGCTTCAAAATTAGCATGATACACTGTTTTTAATGAGTTACTATTCATGTATTTTTTTAGAACTCTAAAGCTGTAA
The DNA here is from genome assembly GCF_040954645.1 of Diabrotica undecimpunctata. Taxonomy (NCBI): domain Eukaryota; kingdom Metazoa; phylum Arthropoda; class Insecta; order Coleoptera; family Chrysomelidae; genus Diabrotica; species Diabrotica undecimpunctata. Next base: position 135,015,850 of record NC_092806.1, read on the forward strand.
ATCACTTTACTCAAAGACATACATAACTGGTCAACATGTTTATCCCAACATAAAAAACTGTCAATATATAATCCTAAAAATTTGGTACTGCTGCTAATATTTAAAGTGTCATTATTTACAATAATACTGTTTGGCATATCTGAATGTGCATAATTTGTCTTAAACAAAAGAAGATCTGTTTTATTTTGATTTAAAACCAACCTATTTATAGAAAACCAGTCTTTAGCTTTCTGGAACTCTAAACTAGCATTAACGCTTAGAACAGACATGTCTTTACCACTGACTAAAATGTTTGTATCATCTGCATAATTTGTTATGCTGGAAGTAGTATTAGCCACTAGACCATGAAGATCATTGATATAGATCACAAACAGTAAAGGACCAATCACACTTCCTTGTGGTACTCCAATATTGATAGTGCTTTCAGATGAGATGCCTATTTCAGTGTTTTTATGTATTTTTACTAAATTTCTCCTATTTGCCAAGTAGGACTTAAACCAGTTCAATGCTGGTCCACGTATACCATATTTCTCCAATTTATCAAATAATAGGTCATGCACTAAACAGTCATATGCCTTTGATAGGTCCAAAAAGAGACCCAAAGCCATATGACCAATCTCAGTACATTTCAAAATATCCCAGACAAATTGAAAAATCGCAGTCTGAGTTGATTTTCCCTGTTGATAACCATGCTGATTTGCACTAATAATATGACATTTTGTTAAAAATTCTGTTATCCGCCTATACATAGTCATTTCTAAGATTTTTGAAAAGGAACATAGAAGGCTAATTGGTCTATAGTTATTAATTAATTTAGGATCACCCTTTTTGTAAACAGGTGTTACTATGGCAGTTTTCAGGCATTCAGGAAATACACCAGATTTTAGTGAATTATTTATGATTGTAGTGAGAGGATTCACTATCTCCTTTATACACAGTTTAAGGATTTTAGTGGGTATTTCATCAATTCCACAACTCATTTTGTTTTTTAAATTTTTAGTTATATCCATAATTTCAGTTTCTGTCACAGGTGCGACAAACACTGAATTTATGTTACTTGCAATGTTGTCTTTATATTCAGTGTATTGTAATTGAGATAAAGTGTTATTTAAAGTAGTATTTAAGTGGATCATGTATTTATCAGCAATCTCTTGAGGACTACCCTCTACTTTTATTGAATTTACACTTTTTAATTGACCATTAATTTCACTAACAATTTGTGAGAGAAAATTGTGAGAGATATAGTTGATGGCTTAGAGGAAGGTCATTTTGTGTCTTTGACATTGTGTGACTTATCCAAAGCTTTTGACTGTGTTTCGCATAATTTACTGTTGGAAAAAATGCATAAATACGGTATTAGCGGATACACTCTTAATCTATTAAGTAACAAATAGAAAACAGGCAGTTTTTCTTAATAACATCTATTCTGAGTTTAACACTGTCGAATATGGTGTACCTCAAGGTTCGATATTAGGACCCACTTTGTTTCTTATTTATCTGAACGATTTATTTCACTACACTTTTCCTATAAAATGTGTTTGCAGATGATACAACTCTCATAAATACTGATAATAATCAGAATAATTTAAAAATTAAAATATATAGATAGTGATACCCAGAAAGCAAAAAACTGGTTTTCACATAATAAAACTAAATGAAAAGAAAAATCAGAATTTGATTTTTAATTCTAATTTGAAGTATATCTCAAGAAATAGTGTTAAACTACTAGGAATCTTTCTAGACGATAATTTGAATTGGAGTGCTCATATAGTTCTAGACTTGCTACAAGTATATTTTTAATATGCAACTTAGTTTATATGATTCCTAAAAATATCCTTAGAATGTGCTACTTTGCACTATTTCATAGCCATTTACAGTACGGAATAACTGTTTGGGGTAATTCTTCTTAAGCAGATCGAATTTTTACATTACAAAAAAGAGTAGCGAGGATACTTGCAAGAGCAGAGTATAGGGAACACTATAAACCTTTATTTCTGGATTTAGGTATTATGCCACTACCTTCACTCTATATATATGAGACGCTGATTAAAATTCATGCCAACAAAGGTAAGTTTAACATAAATTCCAACGTCCATGATCACGATACAAGATCTAGAGATGCTATTAAAGCACAACGTTTTTGGTTGACAAAGAGCATAAAAAATTCGACTGATGTTAGTTTGTATAACTTTTTGCCAGATGAAGTAAAAAGTCTTCACTTGTTATCGTTTAAGCTTAAAATCGAATCACACTTTTTGAAACATTGTTTCTATTCCAAAACGAAGTACCTAAGTACAGATTTTACACAATTGTACTAGTTTGGTCAGGATAGTTGCCTATTATAATTATATTTCATGTTTTTTATAATTCCACAAGGTGTGTTTGTCGTTTTTTTTTTAATTATTAGTATTAAATATATACATGTTTTTGGTTTGATTTTGATTCTATATAGTTTCACAAGCATGTCATACAAATCCACACCCCCCATCGAAATATTATATTCTTTGACAATTGCTGGCCGTTCGATTTCTACGTAGGTTTTGCTCTTGTTGCACCATCTCTTCACTTTATCAAGAGGATATTTTCCTATATAGTTCGATGCTAATATGACGGACTTATAGTCATACCATTTGAGAGCAGTCATATTTTTTTTGCTGTCTATTTTTACATCAGATGATCCACGATCTTTTTCCATTAAAACTTTGTCTTTTGAAAAAGACAACCTGCCAGCCGCCTACTTCTTACAGTCCCTGCAGCAAGGAAGCCCCGTTCTTTCAACCTAATAAGTAGATTATAAGATGTGAACCAATTATCTGTGAAAATCTTGAAATTCATGTGGTTTGGCAGATTTCTGAACAACTTCAGTACTATTTCCCCACTAATTCCAAGACCTGATTCATCTTGGACTATTCCTTTCCCGACATACATCTCAAAAAATGCCGCTGCGTTCTGCTCTTGCAAAAACTTTTGTGCCCCATTTATGAGGTTTATTTTTTATTGCTTTAGATTACTATGTCCTTTGAATGGTATAATAAACTCATCGATGCTGTTGAATTCCTCGGGTTCTATCTTATTCATATTTTGCCGAACTTTTTCAATGAAAGGTTTTACCTTATATAATTTGTCATTGTTGCTAGACGAGATTTTCAAATTATCGTTGACGTGAAAATTGCTTGCAGTTTATCAAAACGATTACGTCACATGATATCAGCTATCGTATTACATTCCATTCGATACATGTATGCCTAAGAACTGCTCTATCTCTGCTGCTTTTGTATCAATATTTTTACTGTCTTTTTGCACAGAATACAAGTTTGTCTGCTCAGCAAAATTTTGAATAATATCATTGTCACAAAACACTTTAAAATATTGGAAAGGCTTATAAATATTTTTATCGACCGAAAAATCACCACTGTATTCGCTGTTTACATTAATTAAATTGTTGTCTGTCCAAGTTGGTTTTTCTGTGTTTTTTTTTCTTGACATGACTTGTCTGTGGCTCTTCTGTAATTTCTTCAATAGTTTTTTCTTCCATATTCTCTGTAACTTGGGTGTTCAAGTTATCTTCAACAATATTTTCCAATAATTCTTCTGTTTGAGTTTCTTCGATCATTTCTTCTTCCAAAGTCTCTTCCTCATTATCAATATCAAATTCGAAATCAGAGTCGTCAAGAAGACCAACTACATCTTCCTGGGACAGATTTTGCAATTCCCGAAAAGAAAGTTTGGTTTTGGTACTTTTGAACACACGATCCATCTGAAATAAAAAAGTATATTGTACTTTTGTATTTTATTGACAGAAACAAAATTCACACGACTTCCCAATGATGCCATTTGGAGACCTCCACAATGGCCCAATTACTCCATTTAGATTCATTGATATTTATATCTGTGCTTTTTAGTTATATATATATATATATATATATATATATATATATATATATATATATATATATATATATATATATATATATATATATATATATATATATATATATATATATCACAGCTATCAAGCTAATAAGCACAGATATCCTTGAACTAAAATCAATGCTACAAGATTTAAATCAGAAATCGAATCAAATAGGATTAAAAATGAATCTCGACAAAACAAAGATATTAAGCAACAGCCTAGAAAACATCACGATAGATAACATCAATATAGAAAAGGCAGAACAATATATATATCTAGGACATGTAATTAAAAATGAAAAGGAAAATCAAAGTTGAATTCAATCAATTTATTTTTGTCCCCGGAATGCCTGATTTAATTTATGACATACCTTTTTAAAACATCCAGTACATATATTTGGGTATCACAGGCCGTAACCTCAACTTGTTTATATATTTTTTTTATTTATAAGGTTTTATTATACAATATACAATTAGTATCTTTTATTTTGTGATATTTTGTGAGTTATGTAATTTCAGTAACTTATAAATTGTAAGCTTTTTGTAAGCTTTTTCCATAAAATTTTCTCCCTGGAAACGCCCCTCGGGCGGCCAATCCTTCCACCACTGGATCCGAACAAAGTAACGAGAATCAACGGCTCTTCTCAGAGCCTACACTGACAATGATGACCATAAACATTGAGGGTATTACTTGTAACAAACAGGAAATTTTGTCTGAACTCTGTAAAATCCACAAGTGTGATATATTATGTATACAAGAGACTCACCGTGACATATCAGCACATAGACCTAGCGTTGAGGGAATGCAGCTTATCATTGAACATTCAAGTGCAAAACATGGAAGCGCCATCTTCATGAGAAGAGATATTGATGTAACATCAGCTGAAAAAACATGCTACAACGACATTGAAATACTAACCGTCGAAATAGGAGCCTGCACAGTGACATCTGTGTATAAACCACCCCAGAGAGACTTTGTTTTCTCCCCTCCAAAAAATTTCGCTTCTCAAAAAACCAGATTCATTCTGGGTGATTTTAATAGTCATAATGTCCATTGGGGCTACGCTTCAACTGATAAGAATGGAGATCTTGTGGAATCGTGGGCTGAACAAAACAACCTGGCACTTCTACATGACCCAAAACTGCCCTATTCGTTCCAGAGCAAAATATGGAAGAAAGGTTACAACCCTGATCTCACCTTCATCAGCATGTCTTTAGAGGACCGTTGCGTTAGGAAGGTATATAAGCCTATACCGAAGACGCAACATAGGCCCGTGGGAATAACCGTTTACAGCGCTATAAAAGCTCCCAAAATTCGTTTCAAACGAAGGTTTAATTTTAAAAAAGCGAACTGGGCAAAATTTGCTGATGAATTGGAAACACAAGTGAAAAATATAGTCCCGATCCCCAAAAACTATGACGCGTTCATCAAACTTGTAAAACGAATCTCATGTAAACACATACCCAGAGGATGTCAACAACATTACATATCTGGTCTGAACGATGAAGCAAAAGATATTATGACAAAGTACACCGAAGAATATAGTAAAGACCCATTTAGCGAAGTTACGGCAGAGATAGGGCAGAGACTGCAGCAATTACTAAGTGCCTCCAGACAACAACGGTAGAGCGAGACTTTAAATAAAATGGATATAACGCACAGTAGTAAGCAGGCTTGGAATATGATCAAAAAACTTAATGGTGATCCCACAGAGATGAAAGAGCTATGTACAATAACACCAAATCAGATAGCCCACCAACTGCTTCTGAATGGCAAAACAAACAATCGTTGCAAAACGCCAAAGATTATAAGAACTCAAGACCAGGAAACAACTCTCTTGCGAAACCCATTTACCATCGAAGAGCTCAAAAATGGTATTGACTGTATGAAAAATGGAAAATCACCTGGAGTGGATGAAATCCTAACAGAGCAGATAAAACACCTTGGGCAAAAAGCGAGACAATGGGTTCTCGATCTATTTAACATCTGTCGCTCTACCTACCAGATTCCAAAACTGTGGCGTAAATCAAAAGTAGTAGCCCTTCTGAAACCTGGGAAAGACCCTGAACTACCGAGTAGCTACCGTCCGATATCCCTGCTATGCCATTTGTATAAATTGTATGAACGTCTTATTTTAAACCGCATCCAGGAAAAATTAGATGCAAAATTAATCCCACAACAAGCAGGCTTCAGACCAGGTAAATCATGCACAGGCCAAGTGCTGAACCTATCAGAATACATAGAGGAGGGATTTGAGCAGAAAGACATAGTGGGAGTAGCCTTGATAGACCTCACAGCGGCCTATGATACGATAAACCACAGAACCCTGCTAACTAAGATCTATAACACTGTGCTTGACTACGACCTGGTAAATATCATTAGATCACTGTTGTGTAATAGACGTTTCTACGTTTTGCTAAATGGAAAGAAGAGCAGATGGAGAACCCAAAAAAATGGCCTACCTCAAGGAAGCGTTCTGGCGCCGTCCTTATTTAACATCTACACCAACGACCAACCAATGCACCCTCAGACTGAGAGTTTTGTCTACGCTGATGACCTTGGTATAGCCGTAAAGGGGAAAACACTCACACAAGTAGAGTCGACAATGGAAGAGGCTTTAAACATGATGTCAACTTACTACAAACAAAACTCATTAAAGCCAAACCCTACTAAAACCCAAGTATGTGCATTCCATCTCAACAACCAACTGGCGCATGTAAAGCTGAATGTTTCTTGGGAGGGACAACGCTTGAAACATACTGATAGGCCCAAATATCTTGGAGTAGTACTAGATCGGTCACTAACGTATAAATTCCACTGTCAGAACACAAGACAAAAGGTTTCTACGAGAAACAACCTTCTCCGGAAACTTGTAGGGAGCAAGTGGGGTGCAAACCCCCAGGTCTTGAAGACAACAGCTGAAGCCTTATGTTTCTCAACAGGGGAATATGCTTGTCCCGTCTGGGGTAGATCTAGACACGCCCAACAAGTCACCACGGCGTTAAATAAAACATGCAGAATAATTACCGGTTGTATGAAGCCTACCCCCCTACCCCTACTGTACCGGGTAGCTGGATTCTCATCACCAGATGACCGTAGATGCGCCTCACAATATGTGGAGAAGTTCAGGCAAACTTTCGATGAAAGGCACCAATTATACGGGTTTGACGAACCACCAGGAATCAGCCGACTTAAATCAAGGAAAAGGTTTATGAGAAATGTCAGCGTCGAACCACCCGAACTGTTCCCCCTACATCCAGAACGACCTAATGGAATGAACCTGGACTGGAGAACCTGGCGGACACTGAATCGCATACGCACAGGTGTTGCCCCTGTAAAACAGAACCTCATTAAATGGGGCACCAAGACAGACAGCGACGCACTTTGTGAATGTGGGGAAATACAGAACGTGGAGCACCTGAGAGTATGCAGACTTTGCCCATCACAGTGCATCCTCGATGATTTATGGCTCGCAAATGCAAAGGGTGTAGACGAACCCCGATATTGGGCAGAAAAACTGTAGTCGGATCCAGACACGAAAAAGTAAAGTAAGTCCATAAAATTGTACAGTTTTCAGTGACAATAAAGCATATTTCCATTCTAATTCTATAAATACTTTACCTTAGTCACCTTTAAATTTGTTTTAAACAACTTGTTTGACTTTTAAACTTTGTTTACTGTTCAAGTTTGAGTGTTTTAATCGATTTGATAAAATATAATTAATTTAAAGTCGATATAACACCTTTATTGCTTTTTTATTTCTAATCACAATAAAGTGCGTTTAATTCTAGATAAATGAAAACTACTTATTTTTATAAAACATTATTATCGTTGTGTTGTGTTTCACCTGTTTTTTCTTGAACATGTTCCTGCGTATTTAAAAATCTCTTCATAAAGTCTGCCTTAAACTCATCAGTAGTTTTATCAACATGTAATTTTGTAGATAATACATCTTGTTTTACCATGTTTGCCACTCTAAATATTTCATTTTGTATGAACTGTACAGATGCCTTCTCTTCAGGGGTAACTTTTCCAAGCGGATTTATTCCCAAGGTCCCCAAATTATCTTGAATAACTTTCTTTGTATATTCTGTATCATGCTGGAATGTTTGATCAATATCCTCCATTAAATTTGAAGTGCCATTATCATTTACGTTTTCTACGTAGTTGTTTACTTGAAATTTTAACTTTTTTATTGACCTTTGTAGCCGTCTATCCAGTTTATTAAAGTCTTCAAGCATTTTTTCTGGTATAAGATGTATATATTTTTCGATTTCATCAAATCTCATGTTTTGTATTATTTCATTTACTTCGTATTGATCGTAAAGTTGAACAATCTGGAAGTCGAGGCTTGCTTTGTGATGAATTCTGACGATACTAGCAGCAATTAGATCTGCTCCTGAAATGCGTTCATTGGAATTATTATTCCTTTCATTTTTCTCAAAACCTAAATAATTTTCTTTCCAAAAGGTAATTTTTTCATATACATCTTTCTGAATTCTGGTAACTAATTTTTTAGATTGTCTATCTGCTATTTTAAAATCTCTTTTTATCGCTTCGATGAGATTGTCAAACGTTATTTCAATTTCTTCATCGTTATCTTCGTCTTGAAAAGAAGACATATAATAACACTAATAATTTGATAGTAAATCAATTATATATTGACGGATAATATTGACATCACGTCAAAGTACTGTTCTTCTTCTTATCCGGTGATCGGTTTCAATGGCCACGTACGATTTAGTTGCCAACAAGCTCAATTCTTCTCAACATTTGTTTCAACCAAAGGTAAAAGGCACACGACGTTCATAACGTAGTTATGTAGTAGTAGTAGTAGTAGTAGTACTAGTAGAAACATTAAAATAAAGTTATCGTGCAACGACACTGGTTTGACAAGTGACATTTAATATGTATAATGTTATACTTATATCTATCGACGCATAACTCACATGACTGATATTGGAATTTTGTACTTGGCAACACTGTTTCACAGTTTCAGAAGTGATTCCGGTTGTCAACTGTCAATTGTAATCATAGATAAAATTACACCTAGATTGGTAACAGGGATAGCCAAGGCCAAAACACGTTCGGATTTCGCTCCCATTCGTTTGGTGGCGCTGCTAGTCTCGTTCCTGCGCGGAGGGAGTGTGCTGTGGTCAATTCAAAGTTGAGTTTAGACAAATACGTCGCCATATTTGTATTTGTTTTATTTTTTATAATTTAAAATTTTTTATATAAGTAGTGCAAAAAGGTACAATTTTAGACGATTTTTTATTATGGCATCGAACACATTATATGGAATACCAATGGAAAAACGAAGAAATTAACAAAGAAGATATTGTGTCCCAGATTGCATGGATACTATTAGCAAGCATTACCGTTTTCCAAGTCCACGAAATTATATGAATATGTTTGATAAATGGGTGAGTGCTGTTAAGAGCCCTAAATTGTAAATTTATTCAACTAATATTGTAGTAAAATGCCTTTTGCAAAATTACGCTTTTATTCACATAAAACTTGACATAAGAATGACAAAACAATTATTTAAATACTGACCAGTTGTTGTCACAACATTAAGAAAACTAAATTATACTAAACTTGGCTTGTATTATTATTATTTCTTGTAACACATATAACATTTCTTGTAACATTTTTATAAATAAAGGTTTCATTCTATATTTTATTCTTTAATTGTTTTAATCACTTTGACATTTTAATGTAATGGAAAATAAATATAGTCAAGAAAACCCAAAAAGTATACGAAAAATATTTATTATCGTATGTGATAAGGATTTTTCTTGTTATTTTAGGATTATATCGATTTTCCTTTACTTTAAAATGAGTTCACAATCCTAGGCAATATTACTAAACTTTTGAATTTAGCGTCATGTATATATAGTTATGCTCCCGGTCACTAGGTGATGCGCCAATCATTGTTTTATTCGTTAACACGGAAGTTTCAATGCTAGGTGGTAGTGTGCTATGATTGTAATCTTATTTTAGAATGTAGCACATGTTTAGTTTTAGTTCTTCTGTCGAATAAAGTATTTAAATAATTCACTGGGAAATCTTAATTACCATGAGTGAGGAACAACAAATTCAAAATCAGATTATGGGCACCCAGACAGACAAAAAATAAAGAATCAAAAAGAAAAGTGTGAAATATAAAATGGTTAATGCAATTGTGAATGTTCCTCAGCTGACAAATGCTACAAATTTTAACAATTATTGGAAATTCAGAGTAACTATACTACTGGAGGAAAGAAAATTATCAGGTGTATTGGAGAAAACAGAGCAAGATTACAGTAAAGTAAAAGAGAAAGCAGAGTTTGAACTAAAAGATTCCAAACGTAAAAGCATTATAGTGCAATGTTTAATAGACAAATAGCTGGATTTAGTTAAGGATACTAAAACTACAAAAGAAATCATTAAAACCTTAAAAAAAACATTCGAAAGAAAAAGTTTATTTACACGTAAACCTAAATTGTTAACATTAAAGATGTCATTCATTATGAAAAACTTTATTTATATATATTTTTTTTTTTATTTAAATTAACGTGCATGTGACATCTATGGTCATTAGCACGAGTTACGATTTACATGGTAATATCATATAAATTACAAAATAATGTAGTTAACATTTAACATTAAGAGAAAATAACAAAAACTTGTAATATAACATTTATATTTTGTTGAGCAGTTGACTTTTCTCGAGGAATTTGATAACCTTGAGTTGATTTGGTCTGTGCTGTTTAGGACCTCTTTGAAGTTAGTACTGATATCGAGCTGTTGGCGTATTTTGGCATAAAAAGGGCATTCAATAAGTATATGCCTGATTCGGAGAGTCGTATTGCAGTGCTGACATTTTGGTTGTGGAGATGATGTCATCAGGTAGCCATGGAGTAGACGGGTATGTCCTATACACAATCTCCGTATGATTGCCATATTTTTTCGAGATAAACTGGGATAAGTAAGAAGGTTCACTGAGGGTCTAATTTCATGCAGCGCTGAAGTAACATTATTCCAGTGAATCTGCCAGGTGGATAGATTAAGCTTCTTTAGTCTAGCTTTAAGATAGTTGCAAATTTGTATATTGATAATGGTGTCCGTGGATGATGCGGCTTTTTCGGCAATGCAATCAGCTTTTTCGTTACCACTAATACCAACATGGGATGGTACCCATATCAGAGTGATAGTTGTATTTTGGTTTATAAGAACCTGATATGTGTCATGAATATCTTGGACGATAGGATGGTTGGTGGATATAACATTAATGGAGTCTATACAAGAAAGTGAATCAGAGCATATAGCTATGTGTGTATTTGGATATTGTTGGGCATATTTAAAAGCATGTGAGAGAGCTAGTAGTTCACCAGTGTGAATACTACACAAGGAGAAATTTTAGATAGTTCAATAGGCTGTTGTACAGTGGTTACAGAATATCCAACATCACTTTCAGTCTTTGACGCGTCAGTGTAAAGAACTATGTTATTTTTGTTTATAAGTTCTAGAAAGAGAATTCTTAATGCACTAATACTGTTATCTTTCTTGTTAAACCTGGTGAGGGAAATATCATGATGTGGGAGTATGTTGGTCCAATAGGGATTATTGGAGAATGGTAGAGTTCTGGTTTCAGACAAATTTATATCTTTTAGTAACGGTTGTAGAAGACTAGGTATAGGATGTATAATTAAGTTACAAGGGTTGTTATGGGGATGGTGTGATGATGTAATTCAATGATATACTAGATTGGACGGATTGGAAGAAATTGCAGCAGCATAGGAGAGAAGAAGGTTTTCTCGCCTAAGCCATAGAGGAGGTTCATTAGCTTCACAGTAAAGACTTTCTGCCGGACTAGAACGGAATGCTCCAAGACATAGACTTATTTATTTTAATGCACCGATTTTAAAGTTATTTTTAGCAAAGGTGTAAACATGGTTTTGATACTGACTTTTTCGTCATAAATTACTACGTTATTTTTTTACGATAAAAATATGACATTTTACTAAAACCTCTGATATTTTTGAAGAAAAATTCTACGATCAAAACTCAAAAAATAGTTTATATATGAGATACTTCGGGAAACAAGTTTTACAAAATTATAACAAGTAGTGTGCTTGATTAATATTTTTTGTCCGTTTAAAATTCACTAAGGAAATCGCCCTTTGTCTTAATATTTTGTATATAAAATTTCAATAGAGGTGAAAACCAATTAAATTAGGATATTATATTATATTAATTTTAAAGTGGCGAGATACTAGAAGTTTATTGGTTAACTTTTTTATTTTCAATTTTCAGATTGTATGTGAAAAAAAGTTTCAAGTTGATCAACACTTGGGCACTGCAACGCATAAATCTCGTGCTCAAAAGCCGCAAGATTCGGTTCAGCAGCTGATAACTGCAAATAAAACGAAATAGTGTTCAAGATGTCAAACGATCGGGTCGACCAACAATTAGTGATGACAAAAAACGGGTGGGGCAGTCCAGTGAGACTGCCGGTAGAAGTTATACTTCTATACACGCGTTCGTCCTTACAAATTTATATGGGAGTCAATCTGCACAATCATTACATTATGTAATGCTATAGGTAAGAGAGAGCAGAAAGAGAAAAAGAATTAGGTATACAGGTATACAGGTATACGGTGCATCGTTTGACCTGTAATAGGAGTATAGTAAATAAATGAACGATTGAATCAATATTTTAATGAAAATATATATTTTTATTTTCATATATGTATAAAAAGAGTTGAATGCAAAAAAATTTTTTTACACATACTCTGCAGTAAAATGCATTGTTAATTTTGTTATTAATATAAAAATACAATACAATACACTGCCACATAATTCAATATTATAATACAATACAAATTAAAATGCAATATTCATAAGTATTTAAAAATGACAATATACATAACTTACGCATATGTTTAATTTACCATAATAATAATATTAATAAAACAATAATAATATTAATAAATATTAAATATGTTTACAAAAGGAACATTTTTATTCTCGAGAGAGAAAGAGAGAGAAAATATATCTTCTGTCTCTCTCTTACCTATATCTTACATATGTAATCATTTTGCCGATTCACTCAATATATACGAATACACACAAATTTCCAACGTCGCGTCGAACGCGCGTATAGAAGTATAACTTCAAAAAATTCTCTCAGATTATGTTGTAAATTGTCATTTTATTTTAAAATTTAGCATTTTTGCGTATATTACATATATTTAATATATTTAAGACTAACGTGGGGTTTTAAATATTTCAAAAATAAAAAAGGAAATTCATATTGGGATTCGAACTCACATATACCAGCGTATAAACCAAACACGTAAGATATTTGCCAATTAGACATTACACTAACTTATTTCAAAATTGACAGTTCTCGGCCATACAGTGATTTATTGTAATTATTATTTTGAAATACAAAAGACTAAAATGATTATGAACATTGAATAAATAATACAAAACATATCACATACATAATAGTATTAATATATATTATATTATATATATATATATATATATATATATATATATATATATATAATATTATATATATATATAAATATATATATATATATATGTATATATACAAAAGGAACATTTTTATTCCCGATATAGAAAGAGGGAGAAAATATATTTTCTGTCTCTCTCTCTTACTCATATCTTACATATGTAATGATTTTACCGATCCAAGTTTTCTTAACTCAATAGAAATATGCAACTAAATATAAACATCACTGAATGTAAAAATAATTGCGTAAAATCAATACTTGTAAAAACCAATGTAATTAGAAATCAATATAATATGTAAAAATCGTGTATGTAATAATCTATCTTATCTCATTATAAAATAAAGTAAAATTAATATCTTTTATTTTTAAGAAAGAAAAATTAAGTTCTTTTATGTTAAACAACTTTGCCATTTATATTTTTGTTATATAAGGTACCAACATTGTTGTTATTCTCCGTACTCTCGACCGATGAAAATCAAAACTGATATGATCAGTTTTATTTATATATTAATTTCTATTTAACTAAGATAAAAGCATATTTACACTTCTTTAGAATTATACTAAGTGTTGATCTTCCACAATCAATAAATAATTTATTCAGTATTATCTCAAAAGATAAAAACCGATTTAAGAACATTTTGTTGTAATTTGAATATCTTCATTGTCAATGGTCCATAAAGGACAAGTGTTTGTCTTCTTTATTATCTTATACTAGGAAATAACAGCCTATATGTTATAAAAAGAAATCTTACCGAAGTATTTGAATATTCACCAAGATGTTTCTATCAAAAGTGGTATTGTTCTTGGCAGCTACAGTGTGCGTGTCTTCCAGTGCGCAGGTAAAATATAATTCAATGTTTTCAATATTATTTTGGATGTTCGTATGTATTGTTATGAATCAGTTTATCGATCAGAAATAGAATAAAGAGTTTTTTTATTATTTTAATATAACGCGGGCATATAAATTAAAATACAACCCTGTACTTATTTGTAATAGACCATAAGAGAAAACATTGTTCCGTGAAAGACTGAGTGAATAGTGACAGGACAATGGAACCCGTATAATTATAGATTTAAGGAATAAACTTTGTAATTGTATTTTGCGGTGGGCATTTTTCGAAAGTAAATAAGAATTAGATTTAGATATGAGATAACAAGAATTTGGAAACTTATTTCTGTTGAAAAAGGTAAAATTGTTACTGGTTTCTGAAAAGTAATTTGGGTGAAAGTAGTTTATTTGTTTTAAATATCATGTTGGAAATTTTCTAAATCGAAAATAAGTGGGAAAGATGAATGCTTATAATTGGTTAAAAAGGAATGGTGGGAATGAGAGAGTTGAGAAGGTTTGTCTGGGAGAGATTGAAAAAATTATTATGTTACCGGCAGACCAGAAGAGAAGACATGTTTTCGTGTAGTCAATCTGAGTACCAGTGTTTTCTTTTGTTAGTGAAAAAGGTGGAAGCTGAGAGCAGATCAAAATCGAGAAGATTAATACCTCTTTTGAGTCTGCATAGTCCACGAGATATAATTGAGAAAGAAAGGAGAATTTGTGAATAAAGAGTACCGGTCAAAAGAGGCTTGGGCTTGTGTTTTCGGAGGAGTAGTTTGCTGGTATGCGGTTTGGATCGATGCTGAGAACGGGAAAGATTTGATGGTAGCCGGACATAATCAATCAAGGAAGGAACTGTGGTTTGATTGAGAGGAGACATCATTGGTGTAAAAATAAAGGTCAGTCAAATAATTTGAATGAAAGAAAATTTTAAGATATTCTAAAGATAAAATCAAATATAAGCATACGAACTAAGATTCCAAGTTTCAAAGAGTTATTTTTTTTTTGAATAAATTATATTTCTATATGGTCATTTTTTTTAGTAGATATTATTATAAAACAGATCAATAGATAGTTTGTAATTAAAATTAAATTTAGAGTATAGGAGTTTGTTGGGAAAGATAGTTGCCCACAAAAGTTATTTATTAATATTCATCGTATTGCTTATTGAAAATAAATAATAATTTGTGTGCATATTTATGTTGTTTTAATGTTAGTTCCGTTTCCTGTTCTATCCCGATTATGAGCAACTAGGAGATACTGAACCCACTAGAAGAGATATATAAAGTAAACTGATTAAAGTAAAATTAAAAAGGCACCGTGAGAATTTTTAAAAGTAATTGATTTGTATGACTCTGCATAAATTAGTGAATTAATCAATTAAATAATTGGATTAATTAAATAAGTGTTAATTAATAATAAAACATCATAAAGCAGATCACAACAACATGGCGAGCCAACGTGGGGCTTAAAAGTATCTCTAGTTGTGAATTTGAAGGATCAGAAACGGAAAACAGGTGATTGAGAGAATTTATTTGCCCGTCGGAAAGAATTTGATATATTTATTTGAAAATTTATGAAATATTATTTGAGTTATTTTATCTAGGTACAATTTTACATTTATTATATTTTTGATTGATTTAATTTTTTGATGAATTTAAAATTTATGTGATAAATTGATAATATTTGGGATAAGAGGAAAAGTTTTCGTCTTTGCAACATTACTCGAATTTCATATTTGGCGGGGATATTATTGCACAAATTTCAAAGCTTCATATTTGGCGGGGATGAATAATCGAACGAACATGTCGACCACAAGGAGTCAAAGCAAAACGCAAGAAAGGAAAGAGGATAAGATAGAAGAGGAAACAATTATTAATGAAGGAAATGCTACAATAATGGAGGAAAGAAAAGAAACAAGGATGTTAGAAAAATTATTAGCTATGATGCAAATACAGACACAACAAATACAAGAATCGTCACAAAAAATGGATAGAAATAACAGAAATATAGAGCAGCGTTTGGACAAATATGAAAATGATGTAAAAGTCTGTTTAGAAAAAGTCAGAGAAAAAACAGAGAGGAAACTAGAGATGCAAAGAGAAGAAGTAGAAACTAAAATGAAAGATATTAAGACTGTCCAGAAAAAGGAATTAGATCAGTTAGAAGAAAAATTTGAAAAGGCGCTACAAGAAGACAGGAAAGAAGTAGAAAGGAGATTAAAGCAAAATGAAAAACAAATTGAGGATATCAGAAAACAACGAGAGACGGGAGACAGGAGAGAAGTACCCATCCAAAGTCCGGCTGACATAAAAATACAGTTTGGCGGGGACGTAAAAAAATTACACCCAGTAATTTTCATCAACAATTTAAAAAAGAAAGTACGACATATCGGTAATTTCGAAACAGCAAAGGAAACGATAAGGAACCATCTTAAAGATGAGGCAAGTTTATGGTTTGATAGCAAAGAAGAAGAATTGCAAAATTGGCAAACATTTGAACAAAAATTTCTGAATTATTTCTGGGGGAAAATACAACAGATAGAGATAAACAAGGAATTACAAAATGGGAGATACCAGGATAGTATAGGTATATCAGAAAAAACATATGCCCTACAACTATACAACAATGCAAGACACTTACATTACAACTATTCGTCCGAACAGCTAGTGGAACTAATAGCCAGACATTTTGAAGATACCTTAGAAGATCACATAACTCTACAGATCACAACAGTATATATATATATATATATATATATATATATATATATATATATATATATAAATATATATATATATATATATATATATATATATATAACTTTGGTTTTGAAAAAAAACCATTATTTTGATGAGGTTTCGACAAGGTCGCACTTGGCATTGTCCAGTCAAGTAGTAACGCTTACTGGTGTTAGAAGTAAACTCGATTCTTCATGTCGAAGCGGTTACTTATATAGTCAATCTGGGCGCAATTCTCTCTAACGATCCTTTGCAACGCTTAGTGTGATTATAATAAATGTGTTAATAATAAAGAAGGAAGACGTAGACATAAGACATACAGTATACCGAAAACCCACTAATACTGACAAATATCTACACGCAGAATCACATCACCATCCTGCACAATTACATTCAATCATTAAAATCCTGATGACAAATTCCAAAAGACTGACAGACGAAGAACGTCAAAATGAAGAAATGCATAACGTGAAAACAGCGTTAAGAAAAAGAGAATTTTAAGCATATACCATCGAAACGGCTCAGAATACTCAAGGAAGAATTAAGAACCCAACAGAAGACAAAAAACCGATTGCAAAAGCCATTCCACCATATGTAAAGGATACAACAGAGAATATAGGGAGAGTGGCTAAGAAAACACAAACTAGAAACGATATTTAATACCGAGAGGAAAATCTCAACTATTTTCCTATTCGTCAAAACAAACAGGAAGAGCATCGAAATGCTATCGAAAGAAGAGAAAAACGTCATCTCTGGCACAATATCTTTTAAATACAGGACCTGCAATAAACCTGAACCAAAAGACGATGATAGTTAACATTGAAATTAAACGAAAACACGAAATCAGAGAATCATTCGAAATAGAACAAAATCTTAACAGTCTAAACCGAAGAAGGAATGATGTTCAAAGGCTTCCAACAACATAAAAAACGGTATTAAAAAAAGACAATAATAAATCAGACCACAAGACCCACTACCTTTACGCGGACAAGGCCATCACAAGAAGCATTGTTCAAAAAATCACAAGAAGAACACAAAATTCTGTTTTGTTTCTTTAAAAAACTTTTTTATTTTATTTTGTGCGTTTCAGCTACACACTGATTCTAACTTAAGCTAAACTAATCTGTTATTAGATTCGTTTTTTACAATGCTTTGTTCCTTATTTGTGAAACACACTTTATTTTAATTCTTGTTTCAGGAAGCTGATCTGACTCTTACCCTGTTTTATGAAGGATTGTGCCCTGGTTGTCATCAGTTTATCCTAACACAGCTGTATCCTTCATACGAGAAATTGGCAGATAGCTTAAAATTGGACCTGGTACCCTTTGGATGGAGTGTAAGTGGAAATATTTTTAAAAGGATAGATAAAATGTATATGGTTCTTTTTATTGCTAGAAAAAATTTGTACCAAGAGAACACTGAGATCTCTTGTTTTAGTTAATTTGACTAGCTCTTCCAGGTGTAAGTACGTTCTTGTCTTACATGTTGAATTTCTATCAAAGACTAATGCAGGAAAAAGTATTCCAGACAAAATTGTTTTAGCAAAGAACGTTCAAGAAATTAATGTTCGAAAATAGCTACAACACGAAGCACACAATTTAGTTCAGTTTAGATGTGATAGGAAGAGCGAGAGAACATAATATACCAATGCTGCTCTGTTTCGTAGATTACACAAAGGATTGCGCAATGAAAGGAACTAGACAGGGCTGCTCAAAATCACCATTATTTTACAACATATATTCTGAATATATATGGTTTCAAAGGTCACAGGGTGATTTGGTTCGCCAAGTATTAGACCAGACTTTAAGAAAAAAAGAATCAATTTTGCACTATGAGCATGTCTATAGAACCTTCTTGATAAAATCTATGATCTGGTAGTTTCAGATTACTAATATGAGAATGATCGTTTACAATAATGCGTCAATAAGAAAATTGGACCGTCACGATCACACAGTTTAATGATACAGAACGTGGTACCTTAAGTGATCTTTGAAAGACTCCTTTACTGACCAAAAGTGTTGGACTTACGGTTTTTCATTTTTATTCTGATTTCAATATTCTCGTATAGGCTCTTTACCAGAGCTGACAGATGATTAGGAAATCCTGTTAAATTTCTTTTGCAGTTTACATGGTCAAATACCTTCTGGTACTCCAGAAAACAGACGATTATAGAAATTAACAGATAATCAGGAACTTTAGAATAATCTAGAATGTTTCACAAAACTTTCCAGTTTATACAGCCAAATGACTTTTGGCAATTAAGAAAGCAGATGATCATAGGAATTTTGAATTCTCGAACTTTTTCAATGACCTGTTGCATATTAAGAATTTGCCTTCTTATGTCCTAACCCTTAACAAAACCTACTTGTTCTTGTGGTATTTGTCTATCCAGTTATGTCTACATGCGATACTTGAAGATTCTCTTTCTTTCTTCAGTTTCTTCAGTTTTTAAATAGGTCGATGAGAGATGTTCCCAAAATCTGTCGCCATCCTACATCCCTTTAAATATGATGGAAAATATAATCCTTGGGACTAAATTATTGAAAATTTATATTCTATTTACATCAATCACTACAAGTTTATGAATTGCATGAAGTACCCGAAAATCAGCCAGAAACCAACGTACTCTAAATCGAACAGATTGCCTCGTAAGCAGTGCTCTTCCAAAGTACAGCGAATTCTTTGTTACGTAGTATAGTTGAAATTTCTGTGATCTCAACAGCGCATGTCTGATGAAAAAGGAGCAACATATTCTGTATCTAGGGGACTGTGTAGTGCAATAAATTCACTATAAGAGATTTAAAATCTCTCAAATCCTTTGTCATGTGTCCACTTATAAATGGCATTGGCAAATATCTTATATATGACATTTGTTTTCTTCTTTAAAAATACTGACTAAATTTTCATCAAGCAAACAAATAATCGCCTTTTTGTCTTCAGTTAATATGGTAGGTGGCCTTCTTACAATCTGAATAGTTGTAATGAATGAAGTCCGTTTTTTTTTATTCCTGTATTATTTATCTTGCTGTGCTTCTTCTCCGCCTAATTATACCTTACTAATGTTCCTACGTCGCCCAAAATAGGACGACTGCGTTGAATGAGACATGTGAAAAGAATGAAAGAAGGCGAAATACCAAATAAATTTTTTAAATAAATGCCAGTAGGAAAAAGAACAAGAGGAAGACCGAAGCAGAGATACATAGAACAAATAGAAAATAATATAACAACATTAAAAATACAAAAACTGGAGAAAAAAATACGAAATAGATCAGAATGGAGAAGAATCATAAGCCGTTCATATTTTTCTCCTCAGTTATGTGAAGAAAGCAAAAAACTGCATATCTTGGTCATGTAATTAAACACAATAGATAAGTACCACTTTCCTCAGCACAAACTAGAGGATAAGATCAAAGGTAGACGCAGGCCACACAGTACAGTATTTCTAGCTTAAAAAGATACGAAATTCAACAGGCTTGGACTCTAACGAATTGCTAAAGAAGACCCAAAACAAAAAAAAATGCAAAAAAGGTTGCTAATCTTCGATAGAAGAAGACACAGAAATAATTTATATAAATATTGCAGTTTTCTTTTGTTTACACTTTTTACAATTTCTGGTGATTTATTAGGCGTCAAATACTTCGATCTTGACGACTCTTTATACTTATTTAATTTTAATTTTCCTATTTTTAATATCCCTATTTAATTGTCTTTGTGCTCTTTCTTGAATGTTCAACTTTTTAATATATATATATAATAAGGTCAAAAATACATAAGATCTTTATAGAACGTTTCTTGTCAATGAACATTTTATTTATTTTATATATTTTTTTATTATTTAAACAAAAATGACCCTGCATCAACTAAAAGACTTCTACTAAGAGTTATTAGCAGGGGGTACAAACACAAATTACAGGTATTCAATTTCTTACAATGTATATATAACTTAAATATATTTTAGTACTTGGTTGAACTGACAGCTTAGTAGATCCTTCATGTTGGTGGAGAGGTAATTTTTTCTTCTTTCTTGGGTGTATGTTTTGCATTCTAACAGAATATGTTTCACAGTGATTTGGATCTTGCAGTTGTGGCAGAAAGGGATGGCTTTTTTATTTATTAAGTGAATATGGGTTGATATAGTATGTCCTAATCGTAGTCGAGTTATCACTTGTTCGCAATGTTTGAGTCTGAGTGGTAAGGTGGTGCCGACAGTTTCTATAACATCTTATAATTTGTTGGATGTGGAATTCCAGTTACCGTGTTATAAGTTGGTAATATGTTTTTAATGGAGGTTTTATGGTCGTTTCTTTTAGCATGTGTGACACAGGGATGCTTTCATCTAGTGCAGCTTCATTCGCAAATTGGTCCACTGCTTCGTTTCCCTTGGTTCCCACGTGTTATGGCACCCATAAAAAAGTTATTTCTATGTTTTTTGTTGATAGTAGTATGAGTTCATTTTTTATTAGCATTATAATTTTATTTGATGGATACAATAATTGCTGTAAAGCTTTTAGTCTTCTTAATGATTCAGATATTACAATATGAGGTGCGGATTTTCTTCTGCAAACTTTCAGTGCCTCTAAAATAGCCAGTGCTTCTCCAGTACATATGCTACAACTCAGAGGGAGTCGTATTTTAAAATGGTCTGCTCCATGTATGCAAGCCGCTGCTAGTCCTGATTAAGTTTTTGCATCAGTGTAGATATGTTCAGAATTTGGATATAAGGATATTATTTTATGGTATGATTACTGTTGGGTTAGTGGATGTTTTGGG
This sequence comes from Diabrotica undecimpunctata, assembly GCF_040954645.1. Taxonomy (NCBI): domain Eukaryota; kingdom Metazoa; phylum Arthropoda; class Insecta; order Coleoptera; family Chrysomelidae; genus Diabrotica; species Diabrotica undecimpunctata. The sequence goes on from NC_092806.1 coordinate 135,037,630, forward strand.
ATAGCGAGTAAGGGATGTATTTACAATTGGTGGACTAGTTGACCAAGAGGGAAAATTTTGGGTTGGGGAATTTTTTGGGAAAAGGGAGTGTATTCATAGGTTTATTTCTATAATTACTGATACATTTAGGTTTTAAGATATTTGAATGCATGGGATTTTGATGATTTAATGATACACGAGTTGCATAATTTAGTAACAATTGTTGCCTTCGTAAGTGTAAAGGTAATTGGTTAGCTAATACTTGAAGGCTATTGGTTGGGCTAGTTCTGAATGCCCACAGAGCAGTTTTTAGTGAAGTTGTTTGAATTGAGTTTAGTTTTTTTAATGTAGTTTTTTTGGCAGTACCATAACATATTGAGCCGTAGTGTAATTTGCTACGTATAAGTGATTGGTATAAGTTTAATAGGGTTCTTGTATCTGCTCCCCACGTACGGTTTGAGAGAATTTTCAGGAAATTAATTCTAGGTTGACATTGTTTTTGCAAGATATGTATATGGCTTTTCCAGTTTAGGGTGCAATCTAGAGTTAACCCCAGGCAATCTTTTTCGTTTATAAATTGTTGTGTAGCAAAAATGTTTTAATTCGGACTTTTATGTCTTTGTTTTGGAATAATCATTATTTTGATTCGCAAGATCTTATAACGATTCAGCCTGTCTGACATCAGTGTCACAGGAGAATTTTATGTTGTTTACGATTTTTTAATTTATAGATATTCCGTCCTTAGTTCTGATATCGCTTCCGGGAATATTGCCTGATTTTGTACATTGCATAATAACTATATTGTGGAGAATAAAACACTGAAAAAACATCTCCCACACAGTGCGTTGGAAAGTTGAACTTTTATCAATGCTACTTGCAATATTTATCACTATCTTCTGTTTTAAACTAGAGATTCTAATAGGCAATTATTTTTGTATTATAATTTGTTCAATAAAAATCTCACATATAAACCAAGTTTCTACATTTTTGTCAATTATTAAATTACATATTTAGCTAAACTCTATTTCCTCTTTGTAGCATTCTAACCGTAGTGATGATGGAAAAGTAACATTTACTTGCCAGCATGGTGAAGAAGAATGTTTTATTAACAGAGTCCACGCTTGCGTTCTTGATCAACAACCATCTTCAGTAGACTACGTTACCTTCATATATCATCATTTGTCTGCCACCGACGAACGCGATCTCAACGAGCAAGAAGTATTAGAGGTGGCTAAAAAAGTAAGTATCTTTTTAGTTGATTATGGAAAAAGTAAATTAGTTGTCTGTATGATCCGTCCGGCTCACGGAGATGAGAATACGGCCCGAGGCAAGTTATCCTTGCCTGTCGTAAGAGGCGACTAATGGGAAGGAATGAAGATGTGGAGAGCCGTCGTTCGAGGTGTCGGGTTTGTAGAAACGTAAGGGCGCTTCGGCGCTACTTATTTTTTGTCGTTAGTAATAATTCTGGTTTTCTCGCCAAAAAACAGAATACAGAAATTTATATTTCAAGTTAGGAAAATGGTAACGTTTACAACTGAACATAAAGTTCAAATTATTAAATGGCATTATAAATGGAAGTAGTGCTTACAGTATAATCGGTAGGTTTTCGTTTTTATTTGAAGGCCCTGTACCAACAAAATCTACAATTCACAGCATTATTTTTAAATTTGAAAAAACTCAACCAGCTCGTACAATTACCTAATGAAGAACGGGAAAAGCGTGAAACTGCCGTATGTAGTCTAGCTGAAATCAATTTTCCTTGTATCAGCACCCTAATGTCAAGAGAAACTGATTTTAGTGCTAGAACTATACGAAATATTTTAAAAAGAAACAAGTACTATTGGTACAAGTTTGCAAAAAACTTTTGCAAATATAAAATATACAGCAGGATATTTTCCCTGCTGATTATGAATGACGGATGGTGTTTTATGAGGACATGATGGATGGCACCAATCGTGACGAAGATGTAATAAAAAAATCTTGTTTACAGATGAATCTTCATTTTCTTTAACTATCCACAACAATCCATTTGTTACCGTACGGTCTTCTTCTTCTTGATGTGCCTATCCGTTACGAATGTTGGCGATCATCATGGCAATCTTTATCTCTGCAGCAGCGCGGAAAAGCTGCACAGATGTTGTATTGAACCAGATTCTGAGGTTCTTTAACCAAGATGTTCTTCTTCTTCCTGGACCTCGTTTTCCAAATATTTTTCCTTACAGAATGACTTGAAGGAGAGCATATCTGGATTCATTTCGCATAATATGTCCGAAGAATTGTAACTTTCGAGATTTAATGGTGGTCAGTACCTCTCGATTCTTATTCATTCTCCGATATAGCCACATCTCAAATGCTTCCAGTTTTCCGTACATATCTTCGTTTAAGGTTCACGATTCAACACCATAAAAAAGGATAGAGAAGACGTAGCATCGCAGCATTCTTACTTTTGTATTAAGAGAGAGGTTGTGACTCTTGAAGAAGGCCCCCATCCGACTGAAGGTGGATCTAGCTTTTCCGACGCGTGCTCTAATCTTTTGGTTGTTAGTCCATTGTTCATTTATTATGGTGCCGAGGTAGTTGTAGTGCGTCACTCTTTCTACAGGGGATTGTTTGACGTAGAGTTTGCCTTCTGTTATCCTTTTCTTGCTAATTATCATAAGCTTTGTCTTCTTAACGTTTATATTGAGTCCACAAATCACCTACCTACCTACCTAGTTATTAGTGGTTTGTGATTGAGTCCATATTCTTCTTCTTCATGTGCCTTGTCCGTTCCGAACGTTGGCAACCAACATGGCTATTCTGACTTTGTTTACGGCAGATCTGAATAGTTCAGCAGATGACAATCCGAACCATTGCCGCAAGTTTTGGAGCCACGAGTGTCTTCTCCTCCCTGAACCCCTTCTGCTGTCTATTTTCCCTTGAACGATCAGCTGTAGTACTCTATATTTATTATGTCTCATAACGTGACCCAAGTATTCCAACTTTCTTTTCTTTATACTTATTCCTACCTCTCTCTCTTTACCTATCCGGCGTAGTACCTCTTCGTTGGTCACGTGATCAGTCCAGGATATACGTAATATACGTCGGTAAGCCCACATTTCGAAGGCCTCTACTTTTTTCATCAATGTTGCGGTCATTGTCTACGCCTCCATTCTATATAACAAAACCGGGAATACATAACATTTCAGAAGTCGAATTTTGAGAGGTAGGGTGAGGCTTTTAGAGGTCAAAATTTGCTTCATGCTAGTGAACGATGCTCTTGCCTTTTCTACTCTTATACGTTTTATATTATCCATTATTATATGAGTAAATATGGTTGACTGTAATACGTGATTTTGTTCATAAGAACTTGTAGGTCTTCTAAGTCGTCCGCAAATACTATGGTGTCATCTGCATATCTGATGTTGTTTAGCCGGTAACCATTTAGTAGAATACCTTTTTCAGTTTCGTGCAAAGTTTCGGTAAATATTCTTTTCAGAGTACAGATTGAAGATTACAGGAGACAAAATACAGCCTTGCCTTACTCCACGCATGATCTTCACATAGTCAGTGTGTTCACCATCAACTCTGAGATTTTCTGCCTGATTCCAGTAAAGATTTCTACTTATTTTCAGATCTTGGTTGTTAATTCCTGCTTCTTTTAGTATTTGCGTGTATTCATCTTGGCGTGCGGTACTCGATCAACCCTTTCTCGTAATCAACCAGACATGCGTATATGTCGCAGTTGACGTCTCTGCATCTCTGGAATAAGACTTGTACTGAGAACAAAGCCTCTCTAGTGCCAACAGCATTTGTGAACCCGAACTGGTTGGGGGAAATTTGACTTTCACACAGCTTGTAGATTCTCGTATGAATTATCTTTAGTAACAATTTTAGGAGATGACTCATGAGGCTTATAGAGTACCGTACGGTACTCTACAGAAAATAAGCACATGAGTGTTCCTTACAAAACACAATAATGACAAAAATCAACGTCTGAAAAATAAAATCAATTACAATAACCACTCTTCCAACACAGACAGAGGAACAAACAATATTTTTCAGCGATTACGAAATAATAATAATGCATATTCTTGCTGTACATTGCATATCAGATGTGAAGCCTAATATCAAAAAGACCAAGTCTCAAGCTATAGGTGACGAGTAGTAATAGTAATAAGAGTAATAATAGTGATAATAATAATAAGAGTAAATACCTATTATTCTTTCTACCACTGGAGTCATCCCGAAGAGCCTCCTAGAAAACATAAAAAAGCTGGGTCTAAATGAACATCTATTTAAGATAATACAGAAAGCTGTGTTACTTTCGACGTCTAGATGCGAAAATTTTTGGGAGATACACCGACATACCAAGTCACCTAGGACTCGATAACATGGAAAGAGTCCCACCAGAGCTCAATCCTTTTGATACCGTAGGTATCTGGGATGAGTGAATTTTCCCCTTAGAGGGAGTGTGAGCCGTATGGCTAAATCTGGATAAGAGTAATATAAACAAATTTTGACTTGCGCATAGAGCAGTTTTGTGTTGTGGCGTATAGCAAAATAAATATTGTAAAAGTTGCTTTAGGGAATTAACAAAATATTAATAGAGTTTTTTTAAGACAAAACAAATGGACTTTTACAATCGTTTCGTATAGTTTGATATTATTTTGTATATTTATTTTTTTTTTGCAGTGGTTGCCAAGCAGCGTTTCCTGGGATGAAGTTAATAGTTGTTACGAAGGCGAACGTGGAACTGAACTTTTATTATCATACGAGGATAGACAATCAAAGCTTGATCCCAAATTACCTTGGGTACCAAACATAAGATTTAATGGTGTCTATGATTCAGATATCGAAGAACAGGCTTGGTTTAATCTTTTACCTACTGTTTGCGGCTTACTAAAAGAAAATAAACCAGATATTTGTAATGATCAAGTTAAACATTTTCATCCCAAAATGATTAAGAATATTAAAAAATGTTAATGAAATATTTCTTCCGCATAAATAAATTTGTTCACAATATGTAAATAAATAATATTTATAAAAGGACTATTTTCTTTTTGTATACTTATTAAGGTTTTTCCTTGATTTTTACATTTTAGCCCGGTCAAAGAAGTGATATTGTGAAAAATTCTGTCTTTGCGGTTTAAACATTGAAAAAATGTTATATTTAACAAACAAATAACTTCTTTACATGCAATTAAAATTCATTATGCATAACTAAATCAAAATCTAAATTATACTTGTATATGAGTTATTGTTTTTTTCAAGCGAAGCTTTTGTACTGGTGTTTTATTACTTTTTCTCCATGGTAAAACGCTACGGAAAACGTCACGAAAGAATAATTTGGTAGATTTGACTGAAGAATATTTTACCACCTTGCTAGTACATACTCACAAGTTTAGATGGCTATATCAAGCTGAGTATACAGCTGGTTCCTAAAAAAACTGATATAGTGAAGTCGTTTTACCCTGTCGTATTTCGGATTAACGCCCGAAAAATAATTTATGACTCTAGTTACAGCCACTCTGTTATGCTTTCCCTTTTCTACCTGCTTTGTGGTACCGAACCTCCTACTGGTCGGCTGTAGTACTTGAGTATAAATCAGCGCTACCAAAACAATTTTTTTATAAATCGTGAAAAAAAGCAAATTAAATGCTTTGTGATGATAATTTATTGAAAAAACTTTTATAATTTTATTTCAAATAAAATTGTCTCGAGGAGTGCATCCATTCCTTGCGGTCGCATAACTGGATAATTTTAGTTGTTATATTTGCAAAAATAGTAAACAGTCTGCTGAGTCGAGGCTTTCCATTGACCGGACTCATCGGCCAATGACCGACGCGCCCTGCCACCGAGGCCCCGCCCCCTCGTGTATATATTCAGAAAGCTCCGAAAAATTAGTATTCAACGATCGCCGGTTTTCAATAGTGACAATGGATAACGTACCTACAAGAAAACGATAGAACACCTAAATATAAGTTTTTATCTCCAAGTGAGCGTCGAATTGTGTTGAAAGTGGAAAATTATTTTACTTTAGAAAAAATCAACATGGAGGAGGAATTAATTAAGGAAAATAAAAGGATTCGTTTGCATCCGAAAACCCTCGACTTGCCACAAGGTATTCAAATCTCAATCGGAAATATCATTTATGACATGTACAAAGCAAAAGAACATGCTACAAGAAAGACACTTATTCAAAAAATAAAGGACAGAGAACTTTGTGATATGGGTTTGACCAGTTTATCAAAAGTATTAAAAGCTATGGGTTTTAGATACAAAAAAAACAATAATCGTAAAGTGTTGTGCGAGCTGTCCAATGTTGTTGGAAAAAAGTGGAAATTTATAAGAAACTATTTAAAAAAACAAGAATTCCGAATTTGCCAGACAATTTGTGTTTCTTGACGAAACATGGATTTTTGCGAAAGGAAATAATACCAAATCATCCTGGGAAGATGATTCTACCAAATGCTATTCGAGTACTAGTGCGAGTAATGGCAAAAGATATATTATATTGCATGCAGGAAATACGGAAGGTTTTATACCCAATGCTAGTCTTATATTTTCTTCGACAAAAAAACTGATGATTACCACGGAAATATGAACGCCGATATTTTTGAACATTGGATTGAGAAAAAATTATTAAAAAATCTGGAAAATCCGTCATTAATAGTCTTAGACAATGCTTCGTATCACACCAGAGAGGAGGAAAAGTTTCCCACAAGCAGCTGGAAAAAAGAAGACTTAAGAAAGTGGCTGTCGGAGAAAAATATAGAACACGAACATCTTGTTTTAAAAGCTGAATTATTAAATAAGTGCAAAGAACACATTACTGAGAAAAAATTTATCGTTGACCAAGTGGCACTAAAATATGGTCATGAGGTCCTAAGACTACCACCATATCACTGCCAGTACAATCCAATTGAATTGGTGTGGGGCATCACTAAAAACTTCTATGATAAACATGCATGTAAGACCACCGACGAAGCCAGCGTTTTACAACCCTGGCAAGATGCACTAAACCAAGTCAATGAGGAACAATGGCGGAAATGTATTGAGCATACTGAAAAAAAAATTTTAGAGTCATATGAAATAGAACAAGTTATTGATGAAGTAAGACCTTTAATTATTCGTAATGATGAAGATTCAGATGGATCGAATAGCGAGTCAGATAGTGATGATACCTGTCCATAGATTAAGACGTAGATAGAAAAATTAACATAAAAGGGTACCAACCACCAAAAAAAAATAAAACAAAAACCGCATGCAGGAGAGAGCCGGAGGCACGCTGCACGACGCTCTTGAATGCAAGCGCCAAAAAAATTAGATTAGCAAGTAAGGTAGATTAAGGACATGACTGGGTATTAGACGACGGATGAAAGGATTCGATGCTTGCTCGCTCTCGACTGCACTTGGTGCAGAAAAGGGAAAGCAAGTATCGGCACACACAACCATCATTAGATCGCCGAACAATTGCTTTGACCGGTAGTGATAAAGCCAAATGGGCTAACCTACCACTTAAATGTAAATACACGGAAATCTCCCATTGCCTGACGGGGGATACCGCGAAATAGTCGAGACCTGGCTCCAAAGACCAGGGGGCGGAGGAAAGCCGGGGCTGGTTGTACCGCAGGAGGACAACCTACCTCGGTGGGTTTGGGAGGGTGTGTGTGTGTGGGAAGTAGGAATAAGTTTTTGTTTTATATAGATATATATTTTTATAGATATATTTATAAAATATATAAAAATAAAAATATAATACAAAATTTTGAACACCCAGTATTAACATTGGCAAATTTTTTTATGCTTAAATAAAAATAGAGTTTAGTACACGCTGAAAAAGAATTTCTGTTTTTTCAGCATAAATATTAACCACAATATTAATTTTTCAAGTTGCATGTGTAATATGAAAAATTTTTCAAAAACTTTAAATATCTCAAAAACGGCTATTTTTTCGAGAGTGGTATCCCAATAAAAATCGATCCAGAATTTTACTTAAATTTTAAAAAAATAACAAAAAGCACAGTTTGTATTTAAAATAAAAAACTTAATGGCGACTTCCGGTACAACCGGAAGTGCTAGAAGAATGCAAATATTTAAAAAATGAAGAATGCTTTTCATAACCCATTATTCTAAGTTTGCAGAAACCAGTGACGACAGAACTTTGAAAACTTTTAACCAACATGTTGCGTGAATGACCCTGTATATTTCATACTCAATGTTTATCAATTTACATTATGATATTTAATTATTATAAAACATAATACATAAAACATAAGTTATTTTATTAAAAAAATCCCTAATGTCGTATTATCAAATTAAGAAAACCGTACATTTTTAATTTGAGAACCGCTGACTACCTGAGGCAAATCTGAACAGACACTTTTATTACTTATGCGATAGGCTAAAACGATCCTACTTTATACGACTCTTAGTAAGATTTGATCATTTTGAGCAGTGTGTTTGATTGGTCTGACATTATATTATATTTATTCTGACAGACAAAGAATAAAATAAACAAATAAACAGCAAACAATTGATTACATATGTAATAATTGTAATAATTATTAAGGTCTAAATTTATAAAAAGTACAAAACCATTTAGATCAATTACAAAACTGGCTTAAGCGATGGAAGATCAGTGTTAATGCTAGCAAATCAGTACAAATTACTTTTACAACAAGAAAATCTACATGTCCACAAGTTTATCCATTCCTATAAAACCAGTTGTCAAATACTTGGGATTGCACCTGGAACAACTTACATGGACAACGCACATTAAAACTAAACGGAAACAACTAGATCTTAAACTAAAAAATATGAACTGGCTATTTAACAAAAGGTCTCGGTTATCTCTTGAAAATAAACTGCTTCTGTACAAAGCTATACTTATACCAGATTGGGCATATGGAATAGAACTATGGGGCTGTAGTAAACCTTCAAATACGAAGATACTTCAAACATTCCAATCCAAAATACTCTGTATGATAAGTAAAGCTCCATGGTATGTATCTAACCAAACACTTCACAATGATCTGGACATCCCATTACTTAAGGACATAATAAAGAATCACTCAATAAAAAAACGGATGTGGCAGTCCAGTGGGACTGCTGGTAGAAGTTATACTTCTATACACGCGTTCGCCGTTAAAAATTTATATAGGAGTCAATCTGCACAATCGTTACATATGTAATGCTATAGGTAAGAGAGAGCAGAAAGAGAAAGATAATTGGTTATATAAGTATATGGTGCATCGTTTGCTGTATATAAACATTTGACCTGTAATAGGAGTATAGTGAATGAAGGATTGTATCAATATTTTAATGAAAATATATATTTTTATTTTTATATATGTATAAAAGGATTTGAATGCAAAGAAAAAATTTTACACATACTATGCAGTAAAATTCATTGTTTATTTTGTTATTAATATAAAAATTACAATACAATAAATACACTGCAACATAATTCAATATAATAATACAATATAAATTAAAATGTAATATTCATAAATATTTAAAACTGCCAATATACGTTTAACTTACTTTACCAAGATAAAAATAAAAAACCAACAACTCGGATTATGTCGTAAATTTTCATTTTATTTTAAAATTTATGTTTTTTGCGTATATTACATATATTTAATAAGATTAACGTGAGGTTTTTAAATGTTTCAAAAATAAAAAAGGAAATTCATAATTGGGTTTCGAACTCACAACCATCAGCGTATGAACCAAACACGTAAAGGATTTCCAATTAGACATGACACTAACGGATTTCAAAATTGACAGTTCTCGGTAAAACAGTGATTATTTTGAAATACAAAAGCCTAAAATAATTATAAACGTTTAATTTTAAATAATACAAAACATATCACATAAATAATAATATTAATACATATTATATTATATATAATATTATATATATATATATATACAATATTATATATATATAATATAATATTAAATATATATACAAAAGGAACATTTTTATTCTCGAGAGGGGAAGAGAGAGAAAATATATCTTCTGTCTCTCTCTTACTCATTATCTTACATATGTAATGGTTTCACAGATTCACTCTCATGCAAATTTCCAACGCCGACCGTGCGTATAGAAGTATAACTTCAAAAATAAAAATCGCACCACTGATCACAACAACGAACTGATAAATAATTTATTCGCTCAACCACTTGCCGAAAGAAGATTGAAGAGGGTATGGCCAGAAGGCCTACCGCAATAATACTTAGAGAACGAGGTTTAAATCTTTGTATCTAGGGATTTTTAAAAAACCCTTAAAAGGGCTACATAAAAAAAACAAACGTTTTCGAAATAATAATTCCATCATCAGGTTAAAAAGCAGGTTAACATGCCTGAGCCACCAAAATATTAGGTACAACCCTTTACAAAAAAATTTAAGTTACCAAAAAATGTACATGTTGTTGTTTAAAAGTGATTGATGTTTAATATTTTATTAGTGTTTTGTATAAAACTTAATGAGGTCGCTGGTTAAATGATATGCGATAAATAATAATAACGAAAAAATGCAATAATTTGTTTGTAAGTAAATTAGCGAAAAATAGCAAATGTTCGTAAATGGATATGTAAAATAAAATGCAATTCAAATAACAATTGGCAGATTTAATATCTTATTGTCAATTCTATATGAGATTCACTTACCTTTTGTCTGTGGTTGAGCCTCGCTCGGAGTCTAAGGTCTAAGGGTAAAAATGGGATGCACACCCGATGCTGGTTTGCTTGCTTGTGTTCTTGACGAGAGGTTGGTGTAGAGTGGCCGATCATACGAAACAAAATATGTATGTACGCGAATCCATTGGGGTGGTTCTTCTGTTCTTAGGACCTCCGTGAATAGCCGTAAATTAAGCTTAAAGTGGCATTTTAAACTTTCTACACAAAGAATGGGTACGTTTCCTTAAGGACTCTGAAGTGTTTGGGTTGATAAATGTTTCCCAAAAACATGTTGTTTTCAGACAAGTGAATTCTCAGAACTTGACAATAATTAATCAGCCAATTTGAGTTCGAGAATTTAAAAGATGAACTAAAGCCATATTATACTTAGCTAATATACTATGATTAAATAAAAGATTTAAAACTAAATAAGGTCATATTCTGAATATTAAAAATAAAATATTTAAATGAGTCTTAACACTTTTCCAAACAATTAGATTTAATCAAATAAATTAGATCAAATCTAATAAAATATTAAACATCACTTAAATAACAACATGTACATTTTTTTTTAACTTAAATTTTTTTGTAAAGGGTTGTACCCCAATATTTTGGTGGCTCAGGCATGTTAACCTGCTTTTTAACCTGATGATGGAATTATTATTCCGAAAACGTTTGTGTTTTTTGATGTAGCCCTTTTAAGGGTTTTTTAAATATACCTACATACAAAGATTTAAACTTTTTTTTGTGATACATGGTATACAGCCAGCTGCAGGAATTTATTTTCCTTGTGGACTTAGAGAACCGTCACTGGACAGTACCTAACTCACGTTAATTTATTTACAGACTATTTACTTATTACTCTGTGTGTAGAGTAGATTGTAAACATGAAAGTCATCATGCAGGGTAGAGTTGATGGCAAAAAGGGAGTAGGTAGAAAGAGGAAGTCATGGCTACGAAATATTCGAGACTGGACAAACATGACTGTAGACGAATTATTCCACGTTGCAAAAGACAGAGAAACATTTATAAATGTGGTCGCCAACCTTAGTTAATGGGGACGGCATAAGAAGAAGAAGATGCATTGTAGTAATAAAAAAAGGTCTAAATTTTGATATTATTTTGAATTCCTGCATTTTATAAAGTGTATATAAATGATAGTTTTTACATAAAATAGGGTTGTTATTATTTTTATTATTGTTAAAGAATAAAACAAACGACTTAAGTCAACAATATATTAAAGCAAGAATTGTAACCAAATTTAAAGATAAATGGGCACTATCAGAGGCAGCAAAACATTTTAACATAAGCAGAACCACAGTTTTTCTATTATTAAAAAATGGACGGAACAAGAACCTTTCGAAAGAAAGCGGGGGTCTGGAAGACCAAAACTATACTAAATTTAGGTATGTAAAAAAAATTAATATTTTGTAATCTCCATCAGCATTGATAACAGCTTGTAGTCTTCGATCCATCTGCGTGAAAGGAACTATGAAATTGTCTTCATCAGAGAGCTCTTCCCAAACATGCTGTATACCGTGACACAGTTCCGCCGATAAAACCGTTTTATAATAACCCCCATACATTCTCGATTGGATTTAAATCTGGACTGTAGCTGGGCCATGGTAAGGTTTCGATGTTATTGTTCTGAAGCCACTGGTTTATTATATTTGCAGTGTGAACAGGACAATTATCTTGTTGGAGAATAAAATTATTTTCTGGATACAACTCTTCTACGCTGGGAAACATGATGTTTTCTAGAATATTCAGATAAGTTTGCCCAACAAACCTGCCATCAATACTCCATACCATTCCCATTCCTCTAAATGAAATCCATTCCCATACATTGGCGCTAAAATGACCAGCTGCTCGATATCTATCAACATATAGAGAAATAAATATATTATTATCTGGTCTATACACCCCAATTTTGCCCTTTTTAGAAGATTGAAAAATTTTCTCATCTGTAGATATTACCCTGTCCCAAAAATCTTGATTTTGTACCTGATGGTTTAAAGCAAATATAAGTCTTGATTGCTTCTATTTAGGTGTAAGAGTTTGTTTTTTTGCTGCAGTTCGGTACTTAAGACCCGATGCTTTAATTCTGCGCCAAGTTGTTGTCTTTCTTTCCGGAAACTGTGACATAATTCTTGCAGTTTTCGCATCTTCAAAAGGATTCTCTTTTAATCTCTTCAAAAGCGCACGATCTTCATGAGTGGTAGATATTTTTTGTCTTCCAGAACCTTGCTTTCTTTCGAGAGTTTCTTGTTCTCTCTATCTTTTATTAATATTAAAAACTGTTATTCTGCTTAGGTTAAAATGGTTCGCTACGGCAGATAGTGACCAACTATCTTCTAATTTCGTTACAATTCTTGCATTTAGTTCTTTGCTAGCATGTGGAGCATTGGAGCCATTTTTTCAGGTTGAACAGAATAAGTTATCTGACAAATTTTAAGATTTGGCAGTGACAGTGACGGTATGTAAATAATAAGTATTTATCCTTCAAAATACACTGCTCAATTTTCTACAAAATACGCTTTAAGAGTCGTATCCTCCTTGACAGAGGCAAATTAATACTGATACCATCAGTTTTATTTTTATGATAATAATAATTTTACTCTAAGATAAAAACATATTCAAGTGTAAATCTTTAAAATAAATTAAATGTTGATCCTCCACTATAACTATACAATGTGTTCAGTATTATCTCAAAAGATTAAAATCACATTGAAGAAGATTTCGTTGAAATTTGAATATCCGCGTTGTCATTCGTCTGAAATGTACTTAGTGTTTGTGAGTCCTATTATCTTGGAGATTAGATTCTGATCAGTATAATATACATCTAATACTAGGAAGTAACGGCATAATATACTATAAAAACGAGTCTTCCTATATACTCTAAAAAGAAGGAAAATGTTTAAAATCTTAACCAAGATGTTTCTATCAAAACTGATACTGTTCTTGGCAGCCACAATGTGCGTGTTATCCAGCGTACAGGTAAAATGAAGATTGGAAGATTGGAAACACCTCTATAAAATTTGAAGTTGGTAACCGATTTTAAAGGAAATCACATATACAATGGGCGATATTAGTACCAAAATTGGTAAAGGGTGTAGATAAGATCTTGTATATGGTAAAATGGTCTAGAAGGCAGCAATGAACGAGGGAATAGACTCTTTGATTTTTTCCAAGAACACAATATGGAAGTAAGAAACACATACTATAAGCTACATTTTTACATACTATACAGGGTGAGTCATGAGGAACTTTACATACTTCTACCATATGTAGAGTCCCTCAGGGAGCATATCATGTGGCCACTAAAAAATGTCAACTCCTCTTCTTTATTAATTAACAGGGTGATTTGTGTAATTGACCATTTATTTCATTTTACTGTAGTGTTTATACGGCTCATTTGATTTTTTTAATTTTTGCATGATACAGTACACTACTATCAAGCATTCGACTGGTATTAGCTAAACTAAAAAATTCCAGGACTGGCTTTGGAAAAATTAATTTAGGGATTCGTATTAAATATTACACCCTGTATATATTTTTTTTAAATGCAATAAGTGATTTTCAAACTACATAAATAGCCAATGAAAACGACATATGCGACAATGTTGTCGCACTTTTATTAAATTTTTAGTGAACGATCAAATCTTACCAAAAATCCAACACGTACAATAAAAAATCAGATTGATTATATTCTTATCAACAAAAGATTAAGGAACTCAATCAGCAGAGTTACGACATACCCTGGTGCAGATATTGGAGTTAAAACTAATACTAGAACAACAAAGTAATAGATTCAAGAATCAAGAATGGATGACAGAAGACATACTAGACCTTATGGAATAAAGAGGACAATACAAAGAAAAGGTAGATGAATAGAGAAGAAAACATAGTGAAATATAACAAAAAATACAAGGCGCTAAAGAAAAATGGATGACGCATCGATGTTCAGAAATTGAAGAATTAGAAAAGAAACATGACATGCTATAAATGCACAAGAAAGTTCATGAAGTGGCTGGCATGTATAAAAAAAGAAACACTAATACTCTAATACAGGGGTCACCAATTATATTCCCTGAAGGTCCGTTTCGAAAACCCTGGTACAGTAAATGAAATATAAATTGTGTATTGTTTTGAGATTATTATCAGTACATTTTGAACATAGCAGTATTATAAATTATTACTGAAAATATTTTAAAAGTTAGAAATTTATACAAAATGGTACAAAATGGTAATTACCATGTAACCTTTTCTACATTAGTTTCCATGCAAAATGGATGTTTGTTTTAAGCTTTATAAATCTGAAAACTATTTTAATTAAATGATCAGCTGAAAAGTATTCTTATTTAACATGTAGAGAAGAAGGAAAGAGTATTAAAATTTCAACGAAATCTTCTTCAACTTATTTTTATATTTTGAGATAATACTGAATATATTGTTAAGTGATGGTGGAGGATCAATTTATTTTAATTTTAATCTTCTGTTCTAAAATATCTTTATCTTAATCAGAAATTAATATCATGAAAATAAAACTGATGATATCAGGTGTAATTTGCATCTGTCGAGCATTTGGAGAATAAAATTAATATAGATATATTACCATTATCTAAGATACATGAGATACTTGTAACGATGTTTAGTATAGCCACTCCCACTTATTCTTGATAAATATTTTTACAGCAACAAACCTGAAGCACCGTTCTAAGTAAAAACATTACATTCTAATTGGAATAAAAAAAAAAACGAATAAACAAACAACACACAAAAAAGATCAAAGAACTGCATTTATAAGAACCTTGTGAATGCAACAATTATTATGTGGGAGAAAGCAGAAGACCACTAAATGTTAAGATAAGCGAACATGAAATATACATCAAAAACGGAGACTTCAACAAATCACCGCTAATCGGATATGCCAAGATGTCTGAGACAATGAGCACATAGTACAATGGGAGGGATCAATAGTCAATGAAACAAACAGACAAGAAAAGATAAAAATCAAAGAAGTAGGAAAATGTAAAAGTTCTGCTTAATATCCTCAGAAAAAAGATCAATCTTTTTAGAAAAACTTCTAACATCCGACATAAGTTCACAAACAAGTTTTCCCTTGTATTGTAGTTTTAAGTTCAAGAAGTTCAGATGTCTAAAGATATCCGCCAAAAATGCGATAGTTGCAATGTTTTCTGTGTCCAAGGGAAAGCCCAAATGGTCCTTTAGATATTTATATAATTTAGATTTGATTATAATTTTACACTATAATTTTATTACTATATTTTGAATTTAACGGCGGTCCGCACAAAACAAGCTCAAGGTCCGGATGCGGACCGAGGTCCGCCATTTGGTGATCCCTGCTCTAATAGATAATGCAGAAAAAGTTATTATTGGTAAAAGAGAAATACTTAAAACATGGAATAACTATATTCTAATTAAAATAACTATATAACTATATGTGGCCACGGTGACAGACCAAACATACAGAGCAAGTTCTTTATAATAAAATTAGCCAAAACCAAGAAAGCAACTGAACCGGACAACATCCTAGCTGAACTCTTAAAAATGATACAAGAGGACCAGATCTGTGCTCCAGTTAAGTGTTTTGTATGTGTATACTACTGGTAAACTACTTGAGGAATGATTTAAGTCTGTTTTTATAGCAATTCCGAGGAAGCAGCGAACAAGAATATGCGACGAGTATAGGTTAATTAGTCTAATTAGCCACACATTACAAATTTTCGCATTATTCATGGAAGAATAAAAAGGCATTGCTAAAGAGACCTATATAAATATAGTCTTCTGCAGGTCATCATGCAGGGTAGAGTCGATGGCAAAAAGGGAATAGGTAGAAAGAGGAAGTCATGGCTGCGAAATATTCGAGACTGGACAAATTTGACTGTAGACGAATTATTCCACGTTGCAAAAGACAGAGAAGCTTTTAAAAATGTGGTCGCCAACCTCCGTTAATAGGGACGGCATAAGAAGAAGAAGAAAGAGACCTAGATGAAACCCAGTTTGGATTTACGAATACACTCCGTGGAGCACTTTTTAGCTTAAATGCACTCCTCCGAAAATGCCGTGACCAACAAAAAGATATTTATATGGCTTTCATCGATTAGGAAAAGGCTTTCGATAAGGTACAGCATGGAATGTTTTTGAACACAGTAGAACCAAAGGCGTTGATGGTAGAGACCTACGTATCATAGAAAACTTGTATTGAAAGCAGAAAGCAGTCGATGAGGCATTAACCAACAAATGTTACATTCAGAGGCATTAGACAGTGATGCTTTCTGTCTCCGCTAGCTTTGTAAGATAAAGACTTTGGAGTGAAAATTAATGGTGAACTGATTAATAATTCTGAGATGTCTGAGATGTGTTGAAGACACTGTTGTCTTATGCGAGAGTACCCATGGTTCTCAAGAGGAGAAATGAGACTAAAAATTAATACTTCCAAGACAAAATTTATGATATTTAGTCGCCTCACGACAATGCTTTCTTACAGATAGATCAACAAAACTTTGAGATAGTTATTCACTTGAAATATCTGAGATACCACATTATAGACTAACTAGATCTCAGTCAAATGCAGAATTAAAGTAGCTTGCACAATGTTTCTAAAAATGAAATCATTCTTCTGTAAATACAGCCTAAACCTCAAATTACGTCAAAGAGTAATGAAATGTTATATTTGGTCAGTGTTATTACATGGCGCTGAGACCTGGTGTGATATTATTCCTAATCAATTAAAATTTTTAAATAATGTTAGTTATTTCTCATTGTGTAAATGAAAATGTTTCTAATCAAAAATCGCAGACGCTCTAACTGGGTCAAGTTTAGTAAATACAAAACTTTAGCAAACACCTCATTTTTGCATAGTTGCAAGTAATCCAAGCTTGACAGCCTTGCTTACATATACACAATATTATTTGGTCACGTCGTAATGCAAGGACTAATATAAAAACGGTAAACAATGAATTGAGAACTGACTAGGTTCAGTCGTTTAGTTCAGAATAATATTAGTTCGTTAGTCAACCATAACAGTATATTTATTCGAGATGTAATTATTCGTAAGCTGCAATTAATACACCCTCCTCAGATCTGACCTGACCTTTTTTGTTTTTTTTTTTTTATTAAATAATAAAATTCGTATGATTTTTAGTATAAGAACACAAATTTTTATTTTTTCGGTAAATGTGAAAAAAAAAACATGTTTATTCAAAAGGACATCAGGATCGCATCAATACAAAATTATTGTAAATGAAATTGTTTAAAGCAATTGTTATTTTCCGTTAAACTTAAAAATATGTCACATGATTCGCAATAAACTTTTGTTTAACCCTTACAACCTGGAAGCTTACACCTAACATGAGTTTTTAATTCGGATGCCATTGCAAGAATGTATTGTATCTTTCTCTTAGTAGACGTTTGAAGTGATGTTCTGAATTTGTAACTGTTTCTAGTTACCAGTGTTGAAATTTTCACAAAATCAGAATGTTCACAAATGTTATATTTAAGGAGCAACTCAAAAACAGCTATTTTAAACTCCAGGAACTTCATAACAGTTTTATTAGCATCACCAAGTTGCTTATGATCATGTCAATATAGAATACAAGAATCGGCTATCGCAAGGTCAAATAAGTGAAAAAGGGTTTTGACTGTCCATTTCTTATTTCTAGCCATTTCCATTCGATAATAACTGATCATCCTGTCAATTAAATCTGTTCCCCTCATAGATTAGTTGTACTTTTTAACAATGTTTGGCCTAGACACTTCAACATATCTGGAGTCCTTTTTTGACCATCGCTTACATTCATCTGAAGGTTCTATTTGCAACACAGTTGACGCTAGTATAACTGATTTCATATCATACCATTGGACTATGTTAATTTTTTCATCAGATCTTACATCTTGCTCAGAAGAACTACGACCTAATCCACTCATCACCTTGCCCGATATTACATGAACTGCTTCAGGTATTCTGGATCTCATTATTGTACCAGTTAAAAAAATATTTTTGTTTTAACATGTACTCAAGTAAAGGTAAAGTGGGGAAATATCTATCAATGAATACATGTGTTTCTTCTAATAATGTAAATAACTTAATAACTGCGGATGGACCAACATCTAACTTCTTAACATCATCATCATTCTGCAGAAATGTATTTTTCCCTTGATAAATATCGAAGTGTAATATTAATCCTTTGGGAGTGGCGCAGACAAAAATTTTTAATCCTTCTGGAGTAGGTTTACCTCGAAGCAATACGGCGCGCTGTTGTCAGATTCACTAGCATGTACACTACGATGGACCGTGGGACTAGGCGTTGTAAATTTAGTTCTTGCCAAAAAAATATAAAATACATAAATGTACATACATTTAAATGAAAATCGGGTCTCTGTAGGATATTAGGTAATGTCATCGATACACTATTCTGTGTGTATATAAGTAACCAATAAACGAGATACATCACAAGTTTAATATGTAGTTATTAACCGTCATCCAAGGCAAGATATAGTTACATTAGTGAAGTACCGCCAATTGATTTATACATTGACGGTACGATGAAATGCAGGACAGTTTTACCAAGTTATTACTACATATCGGTATTCTTTTCCATTATACTGACCTCTAGAGATACGATTAATCGCCCAGAGGCGTTTAAGATGTGGTCATAGAAGAATGCTCCGAATACACTGGACCGCGATGTAGACCAACGAAGCTGTATTAAATAGAGCAAATGCTGTTCGTGAATTATTAAAAATTATTAAAATAAGAACAATTTCAAAGCGAGAATATATTCTTAGAGAATACCAGTACAAAAACTTTCAGATTTTTATGAAAGATAAAATCAAGAATTGGAATGGCTCAAGAACATTCGCGATTGAACAGAAATACGCAGTGCCGATTAGTTGAAAACCGTGAAGAACTGGCTAATGTAATTGCCAACATTAGGGGGACCTAATATGACACCGATAGAAGAAGAACCTATTTTAAACATGGTTTTTTTAATTTCATGTTATTAAAGTTCTACTTTAATAACATGAATATTAAACGTTAATATACTTATATTGTTTTTCACCGTACCCTCGACAGATGCAAATTACAAATGATTCATTAGATTTATTTTTATGACAATTTATCTCTAACAAAGTTCAAAACAGCACTGCAGCTGAAACAAAGAACAACTGGTTAAAATTGTAATTACTTAAATTGTGATCCCCCACAATCACTAAATAATAAATTCAGTATTATCTCAAAAGATAAAAACGCATTTAAGAAGATTTCGTTGAAATTTGAATATCATCGTTGTAATTGTTCCATATTCTGTCCTTTGTGCTCAAGTGTTTATGTCCTTTATTATCGTAAAGATTATATTCTGATCACTATCATATACATCTAATACAAGGAAGTAACAGCTCAATATACTATAAAAAGGAGTATTACTGAAGCATTTACAATATTACATGATGATGTTCCTGTCAAAATTGCTAGTGTTCTTCGCAGCCACTGTGTGCGTGTCATCCAGCGTGCAGGTAAAATATAATTCAATATTTTCAAAATTCTTATGGACTTTCGTATAATTTAATTTATATATATATATATATATATATATATATATATATATATATATATACAAACAACACAGTTTATTAGGGTTGCAGTCAGAAAATTGGCCGATATGTTAATGAAACACTATTTTGACTTTTTGTCTAGCTTTCGGAATGGTTTTATTCCTTTTTCAAGACACTGTAATAAGAAAAATATGTAAATATTTATAAAATATCACAATTCTTCAGTGCAACTTACTAGTCGTTAAGATTATTTATAAAAAAATTGACACTAAACATTAATAACACACATATAAAATATAAAATAATGGGCAAAATACATTCTAGAATTTTTAAAATTTAGGTAAAGATAGTAAATCTTAGTTTATGGCATCTTTTTCTGGTGTGTTTTAACTCTGACATATATATATATATATATATATATATATATATATATATATATATATATATATATATATATATATATATATATATATATATATATATATATATAGATAACGAAAGACACTCTTTTTGTTTTTCTTTAATATGTAATTTAGGTTTTAATAGTTTGTTACGCCACTGTCAAAATACTTAGTCTTATTTAGCTTTCAACAGTGACTCTTGTCTTGCCATTATTAATTTTTATTACTGCCATATATGCCATATATACAAAATATTTTCAATCATGAAAAATACAGGCCACAGCATCTTTTCAAAAAGTAAAAATAACTTTAACAAAAATCAATTCTAGTGCAAAGTGCTCACACTGAAGTCTCAAATGTCCACAACTGGAGTTTTATTGGCGCTTTAGAACAAATCTTAGAGAGGGTAACTACATCAAATAAAAAACAAAAATTTGAAACCTATATTAAAAAACAAATACCAGAAAAATTCGTAATAGAAAAATTCACAGGTAAAATTGTGGACGTTTTACAATGGATTGAAACATTTAAAGGTGAATGTACTAGATTAACATTCAATCAAAACACCGATAAAATCGGAATCCTAAGATTATTTTTAGGAAAAATGGAAAAAAAAAGTTTTGTGGCACATATGCAGACAAAGGGTGGACTCCATTAAGCTATAGTCCTTTTCCACCATATTGATAGCACATTATGTATGCAAATCCTAAACAGGTCAAAAAACCATAGGCGTCACCTTATACTTGTTTTGAAATAAATAAAAAAAATTAATATTTTAAGATGCCGTCAACAATTCATTATCTTTTAAAAAATCTTCTGTAAAATAAGTGTCCACTAATCTCACTATACCTTTTTTGTGCGTAAAAAACGTCGGTATATATGCCACACGATTATTGTTAATTATACACGGGTGATTAACGAGAGAATTTAATGTTTCACGAAATAAATTAATGTAAACAGTAATTTAAAGGTGATTATTGTTTTCTATACAAGTTATCGCCTGACACAAAAAGAATACCTTCTTTGAACGATTACCTGGAATTACTGATAAGGCTTCACTAATGATAGTTTAAGTAGTTTTTATGCCAAATTACAGCTTATGCCAATAATATAAATTAGAAATTGTTTGCATCTTCCATTTAGTTTGTAGATGTACATTGTTCATGTCTTACCTACCTACGTTTTTGGTGTCGATATTTTGTTATTTGCATTTAAAAATGACGTCGACAACAGATTTTATCCCGGTTAAGTGTAGTTTTAAAGGTGCCTTCAGTCTAAGAAAGAAAAATATAATATTAAATGTACACGATGCACTTGTACATCAACGCCCTTTAAGTAATGTTCGTGAAATCGTTAACATGTGTTCAAATATGACAGGGGTTGGAGAAGCAACAATTTATAGATTCCTAAACGAAAGAAAAGGAGGAACCGTTTCATCTCCCAAGAAGAGTGGAGGGAGTAAACCCTTGGAAATTGAAGAAATACATAAAAACATGATAAGACGCAGCATCCACTCATTTTTTTTAACAAAGAATTTCCAACATTGGATAAAATCCAAACATTAATTAGAGAAAACGAAGAGTTTCCAATCATAAGCAACAAGAAATTATGGGGACTATTGAGAGAGATGGGATTTCGTTGGCAAAAGAATAGAAGAAAATCCGTTTTAATTGAAAAAGATTACATTGTATGTTGGAGACGAGATTATCTAAGAACTATTAAAAAGTACCGAGAAGAAGGGAAAACAATTTTTTATTTGGACGAGACTTGGCTAAATGAAGGTCATACTGTACCATATCTATGGGTTGATACAAATGTGAAAAGTTCCCGTCAGGCATTCATCGAAGGTATATCTACTGGAATAAACAATATTCCCGTTGGAAAAGGACGCAGACTCATAATAACCCATATTGGAAACGAATACGGTTTTGTCAATGGTGGATTATTAAGTTTTGCCTCAAAATCAACCAAAGATTACCACGAGGAAATGACTGCTGACGTTTTTAAAGAATATTTTGAGCAAATGTTGGATTTAATTCCAAAAAATTCTGTCATAGTCATGGATAATGCTAGTTACCATTCAAGACTAGCAGAAAAATTGCCAACAACGGCGTGGATAAAAGGAGAGATAATCGAATGGTTGGATAAACACGCAATTGAGTACAAGGAGAATTCGACAAAAAAGGAATTATTACCTATTGTAAAGCAACATAAAGCAGCTTATAAAAAATATATAATTGATGAAATGGCATTAAACCGTGATGTAATTATTTTACGTTTACCCCCATACCACTGTGATCTGAATCCGATAGAAAATATATGGTCTCAAGTAAAGGTTGAAGTCGGACGCAACAACAAAACTTTTAAATTAGGAGACAACAATTATTAGAACATTCCTTATCAAAAGTAACTCCAGAAAATTGGAAAAATGCTGTTAAGTCATGCTCACAAGGAAGAAAATAAAATGTGGAATTTGGATAATATGACTGATGCAATGCTGGAACCGGTTATAATTAACATTGGAGTTGAAGATTCCTTAGATTCTGAAGAAAGCAGTGAATCTAAAATGGAATTTGATTAAAATAATATTCATTTTTTTACAAATCGGCCCCTGTTACGGCCATATATAACCAATAAAATAAACATCTTACATTTCTTGCAAATTCATTAGTACCTGTTAATCTCCATCACTCCGACACTGGCAACTTTATTTAGGGATTAGTAACCCTCAAAACTATTGTATTCTATTCTGCTTCAACCTTTATACCTGGTGGGCATACTCAATTTAAAATTGTTTTCCTATATACTTCTGTAAACTTGTTAACAAATATCTATTTTTCATTGAGTCACCCGTACCAACAGTTTAGGGATTCGCATACATAATGTGCTATCAATATGATGGAAATGGACTATATACCATTTAATTGAGATACATAAATGTTTCTTTATTAAAATATCGTCTTAAGCAAAAAAGACTTCTACAAATGAACCAGTTGTTAGATACAAAAATTATTACTGATTTGATAGCTATTGGACAGAATTGTTAATTATATAGCTGACAGAATTGATAGACACTCAAGAATAAACTGAAGATCACTTTAATGAAATAAAAGGTCTAGACACTTCATAAAAACAAAGACGCCATGAAAAAAGAAAAATCGTATTTTGAAAAATAGAAAAAAAATCTTATGAGATTTGTGAAAAAAGAAAAAGTTGGACGTTTTCATCCCGAATCAGGTTGCTGGTTCAGAAATAAAAGTGGAATTATAAAAAATCAAAAATTTTGGTGTCAGGTTGGCTGCCTTTAGTCTCCTTGTGACTGTCCAAACGCTAGTAACCACACCTCAGACCTCTCTAAGCTCTTCTTTGAGTTTAGCACCACTCAAATGTCGATTTCTCAGGGATTTCGGTATAAGAAATCGATCATCTCTCTCTATCGACTAACGATACATTCGGGACACAGCAGATTGGCGTAAATTTAGTCGATTTACCACGGCCCTTTGGCTCAGGCCTTCTCTCAATAATGCTACTGCTTGAGTTGCGTTGACGGATGTGGTATCCATTTGTAATGCAGTTGCGAACGTAAGTGACTGATGTATTAGTGGGAAATTGATGCGTATGATGTTAACCGAACGCGTTAAGTCAGTGCGTGTCGATTTCAATGAGTCAAATTCTGACCCCCTCTCTACGTGTTGCATTATTTATTTGTAATGCGTCATCCAATTCAACAAAAACCAAAATTTTTTCATTCTTTCTTAACTTTCTTAACTCATTCATGACGTTAATGATTGTATAGTCGCCTCGTATTTCGGTGAGACTGTGTAAAAATATATTTATCTGTAATAAAAGCAGACAATAAAAAATAAAATAAAAGTACTCTACCAGGAGTAGTTATTAACTGCAAAATTATCAATGACTAAGATGTATAATAATACAAAGTTTTAATATTCTCATCGATATTTACATTTAGATGAGCCTGGTAAAATATGTACAGTCGCTCAGATAAAGTTATCATCGATGCATTCTTTGCGTAAGATAACAATTTTTGCCTGAGCAACCGAAACCATAAAGTAGTTTATCCCAATAAAATTCGTTTCGACCGTCCAGTGGTTTACAATTGGGTAGGCAGGTATAATATTTTATATTATTTTAAACTTTATTTTTAAACGAAATATTGTTTATTTGGATGAAACCTGGTATGGTATTCATGACACCGTGAAAAAAGTTGGACGAATAATAACAAAAAGTGTTCTAATTCATTACCGCCCAATAAAGGACAGAATTATAATTTTACACTGCGGTGTAGAAAATGGATGCATCGACATTTATTATTAATATCTGTAAAAAAAATAAAGACGTGAATCTAGATTATCATGAGGATAGGAGGGTTCAATTTGTGAATCATGGTTTGAAAAATCTATATATATATATATATATATATATATATATATATATATATATATATATACATATATATCGCACAAGAAGTTCGAGCGTCAATTATAATGCTTTCAGCTATCAATATGATGGAAATGAAGTATAAAAAAAGTTCAACTCAGGAACCATAGATGTAAACGTTTAATGTTTTTTTTGAAGAAAAAAACAGAAGTTAGTTTTTATAAAACTAACTTCTGCAGCTGAAGAGCCAGCGGAACCCTCTAATCAATTGGAATATCTTTACAAAGCCGTGTAGTAAAATGTAAGCGACATTTTCAATACCTCTCTGATGATACCATCCAAACATATGCTGAAACATGTTTATGAAGAATTGTGTTCTAAATTGTCTAAATCAGAAGCAATTGTAGAAACATATTTATCAGTGTCCAAAGCAATCTGCTACAAGACTATAGGAGAAACATCTTACCTACATGACAGGACAGAGAATTATAATTTTACACTGCGGTGGAGAAAATAGATGGATCGATGATGTATTATTAATACCTACAAAAAAATATTAAAGGAACCTCTTCTTCAGAGATTACCTAAATATAGTGTGATTATCATGGACAACGTATCATATTATTCAAGATTAATGAGAAAATTCCAAATATTACTTGAAACAAATTACAAATTCAAGAATTTGTTTGAGAAAGATTTGTACTTTGAAGCATCATATAGTAAAAAGGAATTGTTGGAAGTTGTTGACAGTAGACAGTACCAGAAGGAATATGTTGTTGATAACTGTACTCGCAGTAATGGGCATACCGTGCTTGGTATGCCCAGTATTACAATTACTTCCTCCTTACTATTGTAAATTGAACCCAATAGAGTTAATATGGACACAACTTAAAGGTAATAGAAAAAGAAGAAACGTGGCTCCTAAATTTTTGTCTACTGCTCTCCAGTTAATTAGAAGAGAAGTCACAAAGATCACAGCAACCAACTGGAAAAGTGTAATCAAACATGTAATCGCAGTGGAAAATGACTATGTTAAATATTTACCAGCATTAACCAAATGAACTATAAATATAGAAGATACAACTGATACTAGTGATAGCAGTGATTATGAGTAGATTATTAAGTTCTTATTTCCAACTAGGTGTTAGTTGAAACCTTTATTTTTATTGTAATTGTACAAATTCTCGTTTTGCTTATATATCTTTGAAAATAGAGTACAAATACACTTCATGATAGAACAAAAACATACAACATAATTTAATTTAAAATAATCAAAGTACAGGTTAAGTTATTATAAAATACCTGCTAGATATATAAAAAAGATGTTCATAAAAGTTTTAGACCTATTACCCATTTTTAAATTATTGAGATACTAAGTCTTCTCTCACACGGTGTCAAACCAAAGTTGTTAATAGAATACGCTGTATATAATTTAAAAAATTAATTCTTTATTTTTTTTATTACAATAACTAAGTTATCAGGGATAAAATGTGATCATAAGTTTTAAAACTTATGAGCAGTTGTGTTATTAAAACGTTTGTATACTAAAATACTTGTACATAAAAAATTTATTTAATTGTATGTGATAATTACTTTTATTAACAATGTTTTATAGGTATTGTTATTTTACAATAAGTTCTATTTAGCCGAGTCGATTAGTGTTATCACTTCCTAGATATATCACAGAAGTTAACAACACCAATATTTTTTATTTAAACTTTATAGAAAATGAAACTTTTTCTTAAATAAAAATAAAAACTTTTATTTAATTAAAAATTAGATATCTACGCTACTGTTCAATAAAGTAGTGGTAACTCTAACAGTGTTGCCATTTTAGTAGTATTTTACTCCTCTGGTTCCTATAAATTTTCTCACGAAATTACGTGTCGACTATACACTAAATATTTTTAAATTTACACTTTTTAGATTAAAACAGGCGACGTACTTTCGCAAAATAATTTTGAGTCGATTATTTTGCACTCAAGTGTAGATAATGACAATATTCCTAAATATAGACCCTTTAGAAATAAAATGATTTAGATTTAAATCAACAATCAAAAATTGAGGAACTGATTAATCAATACAAATCAGTATTTTCTGAAGATAGATATGATGTAGGCACTGTAAGGGATTACAAAGCTTATATTGACTTAATAGTAGATAAATACTAAATAAAAAATAGTTTGTTCATATAACATTTTTTGACATTAAAAAAAATATAACATGTATATATATATATATATATATATATATATATATATATATATATATATATATATATATATATATAAAATTGTTATGGGTTCATTTGTACCCAAAAGTACTTGGACATTGCACTTCTGACATTTTCATCTTGATTTTTCTGTACAATCGGGGTTTTGCATCTTAAAGGTAAGTGTAGCTATGTGTGCTCTGGAAAATGTCCAATATTATCAAATTGCACCTCAATAAAAGATATAATTTCAATGTTTTTGCGTTTTGCAGCTACTACTGGACTAGATGTATCGCTTAAAAGTCTTCCCCGTTCCCGGGGAACCCTTCCCGGGAATTTTATATATGCAATAAATTAATAAATCTTTTAGCAAAAGCTGCTATCGCTTTGTTGAATTGAATAGCCAAATATATGGCCTACAAATTAGTTAAACTGCCTGTGCTCTAATCGGTATCAATAGAGGATTATGACGTAATTTCAGCATCCCTGCTTCTTTACACACTCGGGCTGATACAAATTCAAACTCGAAAAGTCCGTTGATACCGATTCGAGGACGGAAACTTTAACGAATTTGTGCTCCTTGACCATATATTTGCATATTCAATATATATATATATATATATATATATATATATATATATATATATATATATATATATATATATATATATATATATATATATATAGAAATGTAGCCATAAGCTCTCTTACTATTAAGAATCAGCAGATTCCGATATCCGACGTTATAAATAGGAAGAAATCAATATTTTTATTATTATTGTAATTATTATGTTTCAATAGTCAAGTTTAAAATCATTAAATGTAGTAGTTTGTAGAATTTCTCAAAATTGTAACTTTTATTTTCGAAATAAAGATTTTTTTTGGGAAACTCAACGTTGAAGAAACATTTCTGGCGCTGCGAACAGGATATTTCATACAGAAAACATAGTCGTTTCCTGGTCAACATTAGTTTAATGAAATCCTGAAGAACCTATTAAAAGAGAAAAATGTATTGGAAATCAAACACGATCATCCTTGCGTAAGTTTTTCCTTTCTTTACCATTGTTTATGAGCATTTATTATTTTAATTGAATTCTTAAACATTTACATTGAATTTATTATTTATTGTTTATTGAATTTATATTATTTATAACATTTTACTTTAACGAATTTTTTATATATATTTGTATTTATATTTTTACATGTTTGCATATATTTTATGAGTACATTGAATGATATTTCCCAAAATAGTATCGAAAATTTAAGTTTACTATTCGACAATTTAAATTTAAAAATAAAAAGAAATCTACAAACCCCTAAATCTAAGCCTGCATCTAAATTACGTTCCAAAATGCCGATGACCAATAGCGATATTGCTAGCCTTTGCTCAACTCTGCCCGAATTCTCTTCTGGAGACAACCTCTCCACCTTTATCAAAGCAGTAGATAATTTAATAGTTTTCTTAGGCACCCAAGATTTAAATCCGTCCCAAGAATTTATCTTAAATTCCCATATCTCGAATTAAAGGAGAACCTAGGAATTTCTTAAACTATTCTAATAAAACCAATTGGACAGAAATTCGTCCAGCGTTATTAACTAAATACGGAGACAGACGTTCCGAAGACATATTAGTAACACAACTATCCACCACCGTCCAAAAACATAGTGAATCCTACGACAATTATCATCAGAGAATAACTACAAATCTGAACGATTTACTCCAACACATCACCCTAAACGATAATCCCGCGACAGTCACTTTTAAAACTCCATACTTCAAAAACATTGCCCTCAAAACTTTCTGTACCGGAATCAACGAGCCTTATTGCGAATACTTATCGCATTTTGAATTAAATTCCCTAGAAGAAAACCAACAAATAGAATGCATAAAGAAATATCACGTAGAAAATCACAACGGAATAATTGAAACTTACAAACACTTAAAACAAAAATTTTATTGGCCCTCAATGCAGACAACTATTTCTAATTTTATCAATAAATGCGAAATTTGCCTAAAAAATAAATACGAACGACGCCCTTATAAACTTCCCCAATTAGGACCGTTGTTAGGTCAAAAACCTTTTGATATATTACATATCGATCTATTCCACTGCAATAAAAATCTGTATCTCACAATAATCGATTCTTTTTCCAAATACGGTCAATGCTATAAGCTCACCGACAAAACTTCGATTTCCATACTAAATAAATTAAGACACTACTTTTCCCACCACAATTATCCAAAAAAGATTGTATGCGACAGCGGCACCGAATTTAATTCCGCAGTCATTAAAGAATTCCTAAATATCCACAAAATCGAAATACATTTTACAACAGTAAACAATTCTTCCTCAAACTCTCCAGTAGAGCGCTTTCATTCAACTCTTATTGAAAAACTTAGGACCTTACAAGCCCAAAATCCAAATGATTCGTTAGATGATATTCTAACACACGCCATTCTTATTTACAACCAATCAATCCACAGTTCCACAGATTATTCCCCTTTCTCAATTCTGTACGGACCCTATGCAGAAGAAATACATTTCGACTTTGATCTTCCGATATACGAAACATATAATCAAAGACATAAAGAAGAACTCCAACCCTTTATTGCAGAACTATATAATAAACAAAAACAAAAAAGACAACAACTTTTAGATAGACAAAACGAAAATGCCGAAGATATTCCGGAAATAGACCTTACAAAATCCCTATAAGTTTCTAAGAAAAAACATAAGTCCAAATTACAAGCCCCTTTCTCCACTATTCATCCAGAAACACAAGACAAAACAAAAATAATCGGTAAAACAGATAAACAAAATTTAACAAGCACTCACCTTAAATATGTAAAACGAATACGAAAACATGTAGACAAACCTACTCAAGACCCAAATTTTTCACAGGACAATCCTCGCCCTGGTCCATCCACTCAGTATTCAGGAGATTACGAATAATGGTTACTATGCTGAAGAGATAGGCAAATCAAGAGAAATCTTCCACTATCACAGACATTTTCTTCACATTCCACTAGACAAATTATCCGACAGTATTGACGCTAGTCCGACAAGCTATTTCAAAGATCACTTCAAAAATGCACCTCTCTCGCTACTGTACTCCCAATACACCCACATACAAAAACAAACAAAAGACGATCTACACAAGATTACGCGAAAATAGAAACGCGGACTTTTTAATTTTCTAGGTACAGCCATCAAATACGTGACTGGAAATCCAGACGACTCTGACTTAGACTTGTTAAAATCACACATAATCTCTTTAGAAAATAAACAAAATGAAATCATAAAAAAATTTAATAACCAAATATCTTATGGAAACTCTTTTAACACGAGATTCGATAAACTTTTAGAAAAACTAAATTCTGATAATTCAATTCTCATATCTGCACTCAACAAATTATCAGCTGATTTTGACAGCTATATATATATACAGCTATATATAATAAATCTCCAAAATATAAACGAATTTCTAATGAAACTTATAAGAACCATTACTTTATCTGAACTTAATATCTCTAATATAGAATTATTCACTTTAAAGGAAATAATAGACCTTAAAGAGAACCTTCTCAAAATTTATCCCAGAAATTCAATTCCCAATAGTAATGAACACCCTTATTAACTTATAGAGTCAACAAAAACTTTAGTTTGTGTAACTTCAAATACAATGCTCATAATAATTAAAATCCCTATACTCCATGAAATTCCTTACACTACCTATAAAATCTATCCCATTCTAAACAAAGATCATGTTATGATTCTGCCACCTGCAAGCTACTATACAAATAATAAATGGTTCGACACTTGTATAGGACAAGGCGATAACATAGTTTGTTCCAACTATGTACAATCCAAATGTAACATACCCAATGTAGATAATTGCACAAAAACATTAATCACAGAGAACTTTTTCCAAGAAACCAGCAAAGTCATATTGCTAGGAATAGTTCACCCAATGAGAATCCAGCAGATAGAAATTAATTCAACCAGCCTCTTGATGACAGATGTACCCATAATGATTGAAGGTATCCAATTTAATAAAAAGACGACTCAAGACATTTCCATTCCAAAAATTGTTCCAATAAAATTAATACCAAACCATGAAATTGAAATTGAAAAATTAACAATCCCAGAGACACATGGCCAAATTCAACTAATAGATACCATAGAAGTACTACCCCGATTATCAATAGGACTGAGCACCACTTCTGTTATAATATTTGTAACTATTTTAGCTTTCCTAATAATCTTCCTAATTAGGAAAAGAAAACGAATTTCCAAAATCCTATTTGGAGAAAAATTGCATCCTGCCCAGATCCAGATATTAGATGAGCTGATAGCCGAAGTAACCAAAACTTCGAGGACGAAGTCCCAACCAATGGAGGGAGGAGAAATGTAGCCATAAGCTCCCTTACTATTAAGAATCAGCAGATTCCGATATCCGACGTTATAAATAGGAAGAAATCAATATTTTTATTATTATTGTAATTATTATGTTTCAATAGTCAAGTTTAAAATCATTAAATGTAGTAGTTTGTAGAATTTCTCAAAATTGTAACTTTTATTTTCGAAATAAAGATTTTTTTTGGGAAACTCAACGTTGAAGAAACATTTCTATATATATATATATATATATATATATATATATATATATATATATATATATATATATATATATATTCGTTTTATTACAAACTTACTTTGTTGTGTATTTGTATCACTAACTTTATTTTAAATATTGTTTCAGGATGCTGATCTGACACTTACCCTGTTTTATGAAGGTTTATGCCCTGGTTGTCATCAATTTATTATAAACCAGCTATATCCTTCATACGAGAAATTAGCAGGTAGCTTAAAATTGGACCTGGTACCCTTTGGATGGAGTGTAAGTGAAAATATTTGTTTAAAAACAGACAAAATTAATTTGTTCGTATAATATGGCATATTTACAGCTTTATCTTATATAATATTACAATGTTACGATACCTACTGTTCAGAAAACCAAAACGTCATAAAAAGAATTTAAAATGAGTTATCGATAGCTGTTTGAAGAGACTGCAAACTTACCGTCGGTAGGTCGCAGGTTTAAATCCGGTAGGAACTGGAAAATTTTTTTGCTAAATAAAAAAATTGGGATGTGGATATACGTCTTACATGAGAGAATGCATATTGTAGCATTTTGACGTCATTATTGACATATTGCATATAATATTTGTTTTCATATCGGGTTTTGTTCATATTGGGTTTTATTATTTCACATTTTTATACCTATCCCCACTTTAACCTTTTTTGTCATCTATAACAGTCTAACTATTGTGATATAACTTTATGTATAGCATAATAAGCATATTTTTCATATAGTTTTTAACGGCTCATATTTGTTTATTGAACTACAAGAGTTTAGATTGTGTATCACTCGAACTCCTTTTACATCTGTACGTTGATTTCGTGTTAAAAATAGTTTTTATGATATCTAATTCTTTATTTAGACTTCATAGCCCTTCAATATTGGTGACTCTTTGAATCCATTCTGTTAACAATATCCTTCTATAAAACCACATTGGCAACGATTCAATTTTCTTTATGGGTGTTTTGTTATGTGTCCTTATTTTTTGTTTCACTGTTTTTTTTTTCTTAATATCGGGATTGCCGAGATAAAATTCAATACTACTAATACAAAATGTAATTCTCGAATCTCTATTTGCATATTTTACTAAACTCTCTTTCTTATTTGTAGCAATCTTCACGTAGCGCTGATGGAAAAGTGACATTTACTTGCCAGCATGGTGACGAAGAATGTTATATTAACAGAATCCACGCTTGTGTTCTTGATCAAAACCCATCTTCATTAGACTTCGTTACTTTTATATATCAACATTTGTCTGCCACCAATGAACGTGATCGCAACGAACAAGAAGAATTAGAACTTGCCAAATCAGTAAGTATATTTTCTTTAGCTGAGTTTGTAAAAAGTGAATTTCGAGATAAGGAAAGTATTGCCAATTAGAATATATTGACGATGCTGAATTGATATTTTATTTTAATTACAACTGTGTAAATGTTGAACAATAATCACAAAAGTTCTTTAAAAAGAATTAACCATAACGATTTAAAATTCTGATAATTCGCAAAAAATTTCAAAATATCGCTTTAATCTGAATAAACCAAAAATAATAATGATCCCTTCTTAGTAAACGAAAACTCATTCTATTGACTTGTATTACAATCGTCAGCTCTAGTATAGCTTTAATACTATTTTATTAATTTGATGTTTTGCAGTTG
The DNA here is from genome assembly GCF_040954645.1 of Diabrotica undecimpunctata. Classification (NCBI taxonomy): domain Eukaryota; kingdom Metazoa; phylum Arthropoda; class Insecta; order Coleoptera; family Chrysomelidae; genus Diabrotica; species Diabrotica undecimpunctata. The sequence goes on from NC_092806.1 coordinate 135,071,167, forward strand.
TTGCCAAGCAGCCTTTCCTGGGATAAAGCGAATGATTGTTACCATGGTGAACGTGGAACTGAACTTTTATTATCGTATGAGGACAGACAAGCAAAGCTTAATTCCGAATTACCTTGGGTACCAAATGTAAGATTTAATGGCGTCTATGATGCAGACATAGAGGAGCAAGCTGTGATGGATCTTACATCGACCGTTTGCAACTTACTAAAAGATAATAAACCAGACGTTTGTAAAGATCATGTGATAAACTCTCATCCAAAGATGCTTAAAAATAATAAGTGTTAAATGAGTTATTTGTTCCGGGTAAATTTATTTTTTTGTTATATTTAAGTAAATAATACTTGTAAAACGATTGCTCCTTTTATTATATCCTTATTAATCCTGTACGGCCATTTTTCCAGTTTTGTCCCAGCAAATAATTCGTTTAGGTTGATTGGAATTTTTTTTAAATACCAATTGTGTCAGTATAAATTAAATTGTCAAAAGTTAGAGAAAAGTAGCCAAAACTGACACCTTCTTTGTTAAGACCAACATAATCCAGGTATATGCACCTACTACATACGAAGATATCGAAACTTTCTATTCGGAACTAATGAGTGTTCTGAAAAAACTTCACAAAAACGAAATAAAAATGCTTATAAGAGGCTTGAATTGGCAAATTCAAGCCATCAAATTCATAATGAGGCAAAGTGGGAAAGGGTAGATGTAAAAAAACCATAGGATTCTTTGGACTGGGGGAACGAAACGAACGCGGAGATCGTCTGATCACCTTCGCTGTGGAAGAACAACTGCTAATCACCAACACTTTCTTTAAACTACCAGCTAGGAGATTATATACGTGGAGATCACCGCAAGACACCCAAAGATGACATCATCAGAAACCAAATTGATTACATTATGGTGAATAAAAGATTCAGAAACTCAATAACATCAGCCAAAACATATCCTGGTGCTGATATCGGGTCGGACCATAACCCACTGGTAGTTAACATCAGACTAAAGCTGAAATCAGAGAGTGCAAAAGCAAAAAAATACGATTTAGGACAATTAAAAAATGAAGACATCAGGCACCAGATACAAACATATATAGAAAAAGAATTAAAAAATGCAGACAAAGCTAATGAACCGGATAACGAAATGGCAAAACTACAACAAATTAACCAGACAATCCTAGATAAATATCTTCGCCCAACAACGGTAAAAAAAGAGTGGATTACTGATAAAATCCTAAATATGATGGAGAATAGAAGAAGAGCTGAAAACAGAGACACGTGGGAGTATAAACGAATTGACAAAGAAATAAGAAACACTATTAGAGAAACCAAAAACAAATGGTTGAAAGATCAATGCAGAGAAATAGAATCATTGGAAAGTAGACACGACTCGTTTAATCTCCAGAAGAAGGTAAATGAGGCAGCAGGAATGTACAAACCCAAGAGATCAGGACATATGACTGATGATCATGGTGACCCGGTAATATACATTGAACAAACAAAGAATATATGGAAGAGACACGTCGAGAAGACATTCGATCACGACAGAGATAACAACCAGATAATTATGGAATACGACACCGGACCATCAATCACTCAAGACGAAGTCAAAGACAACTTTCATTCAGAATTTCTAAAAATCATTGGAGACGAAGGAGTAAAATGGCTTACGACAACGTTCAATAAAATCTATGACTCGGGAAAAATCCCAGAGAGCTGGTTAAAATCTACATTTATTGTTATCAGCCTAATAACTAATTATATACTTAATACTAATTATTTGTTATTATCAGCCTAATGAGCCCCATTCTTAAAACCCTCTTAAATATGAGAGACACAGAAGAATTTATCAGAAATACGAGTCACAGATCTCACGAACGCAGTTTGGATTCAGGGATGCGTTAGGTACAAGAGAAGCCTTGTTCGCGGTTCAGGTATTATTTCAAAGGTGCAGAGATGTCAACTGCGATATTTATGTATCCTTTATCGACTACCAGAAGACCAACTAAGAGAAAAAGTTGCAATAAAGAGAGGAGTACGACAGGGCTGCATACTCTTTCTCTTAGAGGCCTTAGAGCATATCGAAGAGGGTATTCTCATAAATGGTGAGCGCCTGAATAACATCAGATATGCAGACGACACCATCCTCTTTGTAGACAGTTTAGAAGGTTTACAGACACTAGTAACACAATTGTGGAGAATCAGTCAAGAATACGGGCTTGATTTTAACATCAAGAAAACAAAGTACATGGTCATCAGTAAGAAGCATATTCCACCTAGTTAATTACAGATAGACCAACAACAAATACTCCAAGTGCCCCATTGCTACTACTTAGGAACCACCATAAACGACCAATGGGACCACTCAGTTGAGATAAAACAAAGAATTGAAAAAGCCAAAATATATTTCATTTCCAAAAATAAATAAATAAATAACATACACCGTTCTTGTATTATTAAATTATTTGTATATAAATATATATATACCGTTTTATTATATATTATTATATATACCGTTCAGAAGAGATTAAGGCAAGAATAGGACAGGCAAGAAATTCTTTCAACAAACTAAAAAAAGTACTCTGCAGCAGGGACATTTCAATTTCTTTAAAGATAAGACTTCTGAGATGCTACGTGTTCTCCGTATTATTTTATGGGTTAAAGGCTTGGACATTAAAGAAAGATGTTTCGGACAGATTAGCAGCCTTCGAGTTATGAGCCTACAGAAGGATATTAAGAATAAGTTGGGTGGATAGAGTCACGAATGTCGATATGTTGAGAAGAATGGAAAAAGATAAAGAGGTTTTAAATACAATTAAAATCAGAAAACTGCAATATCTGGGACATGTCATGAGGGGCGAGCGTTATAACTTGTTGCAATTAATAATGCAAGGAAGAATACAGGGTAGAAGGAGTCGCGAAGGAAACTGCACTTCTGCTGGCCTTTTTAGAGCAGCGGTATCGAAAGTGCGAATTGCCATGATAGTTGCCAACCTTCTTATAGGAGATGACATATGAAGAAGACCATTCTTGTGTGTTTTAGACGCTCAAAGGAAAATATGGCACTTGGAATGTGGACGACATGAGCCGGGCTCTTCAAATATTTCGTAATGGAGACATGGAATTAAATGAATGCTGAAGGCAGTATGGAGTCCCTAAGCCTACCTTGCTCCATCACCTTAAGGGGACCAATGTCAAGGCAAATGAAAAAACGAAGACTTTTTGCTAAGACAGTGTGTTACCAACAGCAGTGGGGAAGGAGCTAGTTGATTACATTTTAAGACTGGAAACGTTGATGTTTGACCTCGTGATCAATGATGTTCGACGGCTTGCATTTCAAATCGTCGAGAGAAATCAAATACATAATTTTAATAAAGAACCCCAAATGGCAGGAAAGCTAGGAAAACAGACGAGATAATTTCATGACAATCGAAAGCTCGTTCCTTGGTAACAGCACTAAGCCGAAGGCTGAGTGCTGTTACCAAGCAACGAGCTTGAGAAATTTGTCATGAATTTATGAGGCATCAATGTCCTAGGGATATTCGGCGGATAATTTTTCGAAAAAAAAAATCATAACTCAACATAACGAAACATTTATTTATTAAAAGTACAGTTAGTGAAAGTACAATTATTAAAATTTAAGTTAACATTAGATTCGTTGCTGTTCTCTACTATAGAAGATCTATTACCACGCATAATATTTATAATCTTGTTGTGGTGTTCTTGAAACGTGACATTTTGAAATTTATTTGGATGAAGTTGTCAAACTCGATCGTGTTGTCATAGGGATTGAAAATTGCACTGAATGCAATTATCAGTCTAATGTTGACATGATTGGGTGAAATTGTTCCACATGACACAAAATGACGAAATTTGAATGGTTGTTAGAACAGTCGAAAAATTATCAATAAAATAAAAAAAAGAAATTTAAAACAGACAGGAAGTCCGATATAATTATTGCAGAATCAATTGTAGACTTTGTTAAAAATGTCAAAACTTCGTAGATTGCAATAGCTTCAGCACTAAATATAGAAAATATGTTATCCATTTTGTAGAAATAATAATTAATATTTTTGGAGGGGATATAAAAAGCACATCCCACACCATACTTGGACTTGGAAGCATCGGTATATATTGCCACTGATGCTTCGAAGCTTGCAAGTATTGAGTTTATTAAGTTAATATTATTGTGCAAATTATCACTAAGTATACCTATGAAGGTTTTATAAACTTTATATTTAGAAACAATGAATTGTAATCATAAAGATCTGACAGAGTTAAGCTGGAATAATATAAATCATTGAGGATATATTGATTAGACTGAAGTGCGGTGCACATTAGTAGAGAATTTTTCTTCGACCAATATTTATTTGGAAGATCTTGTTCATTTAATACTACTATATTTGTATATAGATTACTGTTTATTCTGGATATTTTGAGAAGAAATTTGTCTGCAAGGAACTGCCTTCTTTAATTCAAATGAAGCTTAATAACCTCTACATGAAGAGGTTCAACTGGAGTTGCTTTCATGGCACCAAAACATGCACGTAGGGCTGAGTTCTGCAAGATATCTATTTTGTTTGAAATCTGTAAACTAGCAGAGCCATACAAGATACATCCATGATCCAATATGAACCTGATATAGGCACAATTAAATAGAATAGTAAAGCGGTTTCAACGTCAGCTCTCCACCAAGTAAAGTCTTCCACTTCGGAAATTGTTCTCAAAATACAAACATTAGTAAATTAAACAAATTTTGTTTTTTTGTTCATTTTTCAAAAAATTTTTACAAAATTTGTTTCATTTACTAATGTTTGTATTTTGAAAACGATTTCCGAAGTGGAAATTGAAACGCCAATAAACGTACTTTAACCTTTAAAAAAAGGCAAGATATTTCACGGAGTCCTTAAGGGGAAAATTATAAGAACCTAGGACAATGTGACTTAATTTAGGTATGTTGTTCTACTGAAAACACAAACTTCAGACTTGGGGTAGGAAATCTGAAAACCATTTAATGTTAACCATTTATGAACAACACCAAAGATATCTGTAAGAGAAGCCATAGTGGTATCAAATTTCTTATTTTCAGTATGGGGTCACCTGCATACTGTACGATTTTAAACGGAATATGATTAAAACTTAATTTATGTACATCAATAATGTACAAATTAAAGAGAACAGTGCTTAAAACTGAGTCTTGTGGAAGTGTATTGTTGTTATTTCTTGGACCTCTAATTTTGTTATCAAAGTGTCTTAAAAATATTTTCTATAAGCATAGAATTTAATAATCAGGTTGACTACCTGATTTGGAATATGAAATAATTTCAACATCTTATCTCTTAGAATGGGGAGGCATATATTATCATACGCACTTTCTACGTCTATAAAAAGCGCAGAAAGGTATTTGTTTCTGGCCAAATTATTGTTTATGTCTACCACAAGAGTACTAAGAGCATCTAGAAAACCAACCCCTTTTAAAAAAAAAATTGATTTTGACAAGCTAATTGATTATGAGTTATCCACCGTTTTAGTCTAACTGTGACTTTCCAAAGTCTTCAAAACATACGACATCAAAGAGATTGACCTATATGATTGTACCAAGTTCGGATCTTTATTTGATTTAAGGATTGGCAGGACAAGAACAGTTCTTATTATATCAATTTCTGCATCGTTAAAAAGTAAATCATTGAAAATATCAAGTAATACATTTTTCGCTATATTTGGAAGTTTTGTAAGCATAGGATATTTAACATGTTCGTAACCCGGAGCAGTGTTAAAACTATTAGTTAGGGCAAAGTGATGTTCTTCCCGTGTAAATGAATTTAAAAGAAAGTGACGTGAAGTTATATGAATATTTTGAATTTCTATAGCAGTTTTAACTGATGGTGGTGGGAAGTATAATACTTCGATTATACTTCCTTTTCCGTGCTTTATTCCAAACATTTTTAGTAGGCATATTTTTATTTAAGGATAAACACCAGTTTTTCCAACTTTCTTTCGCTTTTAGTTTTAGAACTTTTTTTTAGTCTATACTTCCTGACATCGTACATAATTAGCGAAACTAGAGTTAATTTTATATGTTTTTAAAGCATCTTTACTGTCAGAAATAACTTGTTCACATTCAAAATCTCACCAAGGAGGAGGTGGTTGTATATCATCCACAATTGGTTGTAATGAAAATTACATTTTATAGTTGATTTTGACGTTTCGATGACGTTTTGCACCGAAAATCGTTTTCAAAGAGATTATTTTAAAATAATGTGCTGTTATTGTGTTATAATGCGCTGTTAAAATAATGTACTGTTTCCCAGAATGGCATCGGCGCGCGGCGGTTGACTTACTCGGCCTCGATCTTGTAGACATACAGCCATGCTTTAAGTTAATAATTCTGAGTGTGATATTTTATCGCTCAGCATGATATCAAATTATGATTATTTTGTGTGTTTATGTACTATGTGATGTGTTTATGTATTGTGTGTTGTAGATGTATTATATTATGATTGTAGATAATGTGTCTCTAACTCTCTATTAAACCGCTAATGTTAGATGTTCTTGTTGCTAACTTCTTGTTCTATTATCGGCAACCAGAGCTTACTACATTCTGCTAAGGTGTTTACTACACATTTTTTTTTTTTTTTTTTTTCATGAAGTAAGATGAGAGCTACTTCTTTGATTTTTATCTTTTCATGTCTGTTTCTTTCATTGACTATTGATCCCTCTTTCCACTGTACTATGTGCTCATTGTCTCAGACATGTTGACATATCCGATTAGCGGTGATTTGTTGAAGTCTCTGTTTTTGATGTATATTTCATGTTCGTTTATCCTAACATTTAGTGGTCTTCTGCTTTCTCCCACATAATAATTGTTGCATTCACAAGGTTCTTATAAATGCAGTTCTTTGATCTTGTTTGTGTTTTGTTTGTTTATTCGTTTTTCTTTATTCCAATTAGAATGTAATGTTTTTACTTAGAACGGTGCTTCAGGTTTGTTGCTGTAAAAATATTTATCAAGAATAAGTGGGAGTGGCTATACTAAACATCGTTACAAGTATCTCATGTATCATAGATAATGGTAATATATCTATATTAATTTTATTCTCCAAATGCTCGGAAGATGCAAATTACACCTGATATCATCAGTTTTATTTTTATGATATTAATTTCTGATTAAGATAGAGATATTTTAGAACAGAAGATTAAAATTAAAATAAATTGATCCTTCACTATCACTTAACAATGTGTTCAGTATTATCTCAAAATATAAAAATAATGTGAAGAAGATTTCGTTGAAATTTTAATACTCTTCATTTCAATGGTCCTTAATGTACTCAAGTGTTTGTGTCTATTATCTTAATGATTATATTCTGATCTTTATGATATGTATCTAATACTAAGAAGTGACAGCTCAATATACTATAAAAAGCAGTCTTACTGAAGTAATGATAATATTAACCAAGATGTTTCTATCAAAATTGGTATTGTTCTTCGCAGCCACAGTGTGCGTGTCGTCCAGTGTGCAGGTAAAAATTAATATCAGTCAACATTTTCAATATACTTTTGGACTTTGTAATATGATTTTATTATATATTATTATATATGTATATATATATATATATATATGTATATATATATATATATATATATATATATATATATATATATATATATGTATATATATAGATGTTTCTATCAAAATTGGTATTGTTCTTCGCAAACACAGTGTGCGTGTCGTCGTGTGTGCAGGTAAAAATTAATATCAGTCAACATTTTCAATATACTTTTGGACTTTGTAATATGATTTTATTATATATTATTATATATGTATATATATATATATGTATATATATATATATATATATACAGTCGACTCTCCGAGGGACTCTTAAAATATCGAATTATTGAGTGTTTGAAATATCAAATGGTTCGAAATTTTTGAGAGAAAATAAATTAAACTTCGAATTATTAAGTGTTGATCAATTATTATTTATTAACTGCTATTCTATAACGAATGTACCTCTGAACAAAAGTTTAGAGGTACATTCTTGTACATATATGTATGTATTCATAATGTGAATTAATCAATCTTTCGAAAGATTTATATTATACTGGTTTGCTTCAAAGCACATTGCTGCTGCTCAGACTGCTCAATAATTTTTTTTAAGAGAAAAAGTGCCCAAAATGCTTTTTCATCACTTTCGTTCTATAGACGGAAGGTTTGTAAGATATCGAATGAGGATCTTGCTTCCTTAACTGACACCTCTGCCAAAGGTTCTGATGTATCGTACTTATCTTCATCGTTACTTTTTTCATTCGTATATGTCGCAGATAAAATTTCGCCGTTGGTTAGTGAACCTGAGACAGCAACATCTTCATCCACTTGAACAAGGTCAGAAAAACTCACACCACTGATGTCAACTAATGGTTCTATTGCTGGTTCTTCATCATCCATAAGTATTGGAAGATTTTCCTGATCTTCTTTTAAGAAATCGGATTTTTTTAATCAGTTGAGAATTGTTAGGGGTGTTACAGTTTTCCATGCTTTGTCAATCAGTAAAATAGCTATCAGAACCATGATATTTGCAGTTAGCTGATTGTCGAGAGATTCTAAAACGGGCTTAACAACTTCTTTGCGATAGAATGTCGTAAAATTATGGATGATCCCTTGGTCCAATGGTTGCAGTTTGGAAGTTGTATTTGGCAGAAGGAAGTAGAGTTCCACGTTGGACAATGTAGGAGGACTGTTGTGGACAGTGCAATTGTCTAAAAACAGTAAAATTTTCCGCTTTTGCCGTTTCATGTCCCCATGAACTGTTAAAAGCCAATTGTTAAAAAGTTCTGTCATCATCTAAACTTTAAAACTGTCAACCTCTCTTTACTATGTTTTCCTCCATGACCTTTTTCATCTTTAAAAGTAAGCGTCTTGTCCGGTAAACATTTGAAAAATAGGCCAGTTTCAACAGTATTAAAAATGTCTCGGGCATGATAGTTTTCAATCAAGGTCTTTAATTTACCGTGCCAATCTAAGCAAACTGCATCATCAACATTTCCACTTTCCCCACAAACTTTTTAAGCACAACTTCATTACTCTTTTTGAAATTTGTAAGCCACCCTTCACTTGCCGCAAAGTTTTTGATGCTTAGAGTAGACGCGAACTCTTTTACTTTTTCCTTTAACTAGTTTTCGCTAATAGATACTTTTTGTCCTCTACACTGTCTTAGCCAAATAGCCAGATTTTCTTCCAGACGAGGAAATTTACCTTTAGTAGTTCTTTTCCGTACTCCAGCAGTTTGAGCAGCATTAATTTTCTTCTTGTGCTTTATTATGGTTGAGAGAGTACTCGAGTAGCCTTTATGTTGTGGCTGTGTCAGGTCTTGTTTCTGAGCCATACGTCATTATTGGTCTTACACTGGCTTTATAAATTCTTGACTTAATCTCAGTGTTAATATGTCTGTTTCTCCCTATAGTACTATTAAGGCATCCTGTCAGTCTATTTGCTTTTTGTACTTGATCTCTTACTTTTTTGTCCAGGTCTTCATAGCTTGACAGTGTAATTCCAAGGTATTTTATTTTCATTACTTGTTCAATACTGATGCCATCAATTTCTATTTTACATCTGATTGGTTCTTTTCTGATTACTAGGGTTTTAGTTTTCTGAGATGAGATTGCCATACTAAATTCTTTTGCTCTTATGTTAAATCTGTGGACCAGTCTTTGCAGAGTTTCTTCATCTTAAGCTATCAATATTGCGTCGTCCGCATAACAGAGTATTTATACTTCTTTGCTTCCCATTCTGTATCCTCTTTCTTTGTTAACGGTTTTGATGATTCCATCTGTCTTATTCCGCTACCTATTTATATAGGTTATGTAAGTTGTCCATCTATTCTGACTTTAATTTTATTGTTTTGGTCTATGTTGTCAATAGTTTTTATTATATTTAGGGGAACTTTCCTATTATACAGAAGATATATTACATCTTTGAGTCTTACTCTGTCAAATGCTTTCTTTAAGTCGATCAGACACAGCAATTCTGGTCTATTATACTCTAGTGCTTTCTCAGTAATTAGCTTTATGGCGAATATTGCATCTGTACATGATCTTTGGAGTAGTATTTAACAAGTTTACACCTCTGTGGTTTTCTGGTAGTTTTTTATCTCATTTATTGAATATTAGAATTAGTTCCCTCATTCTCCATTCTTTCGGTATTTTATTGTGTTTTATAATTGCATTAATTAATGTTAATAATTGTTCTATCATTGCTGCTCCACAATAATTCAGTAATTCGTTTGGTATTTCGTCTTTACCTGCTGCTTTTTTGTTCTTCAGCTTTTAAATTATTTTACGAACTCTCAGTATACTTATATTAAGTTCTTCATTTGTGGTAATTTCTGGTGTTTCCGATTCTAGCGTCATTTGTTTTTCTTCTGTATAGAGCTTTTTTAGGTAGTCAATCTGTGTATTCTTTTCTATGTGGTTTGGTTCTATTACTCCCTTTACCTCCATTCTTTCACTTTTTATAAAGCGCCATATTTCCTTTGGCAGACCAAAAAAATCATGTTCCGTTTCTTTCGAAAAGCGTTACCAGTGATCATTTTTTATTTTTCTTACATGTGCATATGTTTCGTTTGTTATTGTCTTGTAATTATGATATGGCTCTTGTTGTTTTGGTTGACGTGCATTTCAGGTAAGCTTTTATCGCTTTGGGAACTTTGAGGGTCATTTGAGGCTCATATTACAAAATTAATTAGAATGTTACAGGGTGTTTGATAACTAGTAGAAGACCAAACTTATTTTGTTTTTTTTTTTAATGGAACACCCTGTATTTTATTTTATATTAGAAATCTCTTTCACTTCTCTATTACAACAATATAAAGTTCCATTATGTTATACAAATTCATAACCAATTTTATATGAAAATAGTAATAAATTCAACTCCCTATATAATTAAAAAGAAGCACAAAAACAATAATCTATTACTGTCACATTTTTTTGTTGATTGTCAAAATTTTCATAAATGATTGATATTGCTAATTTTCTTTATATCGAATATAGGTTGAGTCAAAATGCAAGTATATTATTTTCTCAGTAATTTTAAATAGAAAACCCTGTATTTTATGTACTATATAATACACAATCTCATTATTTAATATGATATAAATAAACTTTTAACTGAAATTAATTTGTTTAAAATGCAGTGTTGCCCCAGATGCCATGAGATTCTTGTAGTGTTTCATCTGGTTTCCTTTAATGCAGTTTATACTTTATTAGATGATTATGTTTTGATTCTCTTAAAAAAATTTTATTTGATTTTGGGAGATTTAAATAAAATTTAATTTATACCTAACTCAACCTAATCTATGTAATAGGTTCTTTTTTACAATTATCTACAAATTTGCTTTGTTGCGTATTTGTATCACCCATTTTATTTAAATTATTGTTTCAGGAGGCTGATCTGACTCTTACCCTGTTTTATGAAGGTTTGTGCCCTGGTTGTCATGAATTTATCCTAACACAGCTATATCCTTCATACGAGAAATTGGCAGATAGCTTAAAATTGGACCTGGTTCCCTTTGGATGGAGTGTAAGTGAAAGTATTTGTTTAAAGAGTAGATAATAATGAGCTTATAATATAGGATTTTTCCAGCTTTAAATCAGTGGTGACCCATGAGGTAGTGCCAAAGAGCTATGGCACTATCTTATATTTATGCAGAAACATATTTTTTTATCTTTAAATCGTCTTAAATACCTGTTAATTTTTGTGTGTTTTTCTTTTTATCTTCATAAATTAAATAAAATCTAGCAACTGTGTGCGTAATACAACCTCCACCACCTACAACGGAGGTTATTCAACGGGATAATCTTATGCCATTGTCATATGGCACGTATAAAAAGAGAAAGATTTTAGGAGCATTCTATGTAAGTGATACAGATAGAGCTATATTGGATTTTTAATAATACCGTCAGTAGTTCGCTAAGAAGAAAAATAGGGATTTCCATGTTGGTCTATGAGATATTGCATACTATAGTATTTTGACGTTTTTATTGACATATTGCATGTAGTATTTTTTGTGTCATATTTGATTAATATTAGTTTTTATCTTTTCACATTTTTATATCTATCCTCACACTGAACTTTTTTATTATCTGTAACAATCCATCTGTTATGACATCACTTTCTTATTTCTGTGATGATCTTGTCCATCTGTTTTTAACGGCTCATATTTATTGTCTATACCATATCTTATATCCCTACTTTTAAGAGTTTAAATTATGTCTGACATCGAGCTTTTTTTCATCTTCATTTTGTGTTTGGAAAGGTTTTATCTTTCGGTTCATTCCAAGCAGTTTTTTATTAATAACTAACAAGCATTTCTTAAAAATAGTTCTTATGATTTCTAATTCTTTATTTAGACATCTCAGCTCTTCGATATTGATGACTCTTTGAACCTGTTGTGTTTTCAATATCCTTTTATAACACGAAATTGCGAACGGTTCAATTCTCTTTATGGGTTTTTCCTTATGTGTTCAACTTTTCGTTCCGTATCTCAATGTGGAAAATACTTAACATCTTAAAACTCCCAGATTGTTCCCAGAAATTTGTACACATCAATATTTGTACGCAATCTATTGACGTGACCTGATGATGACCAGAAAACTGTAGTGGTCGAAAGAGGTCGTCGCTAGCTAAATAAATAGATTGCGATTAAATCTGTAATTTAATTCTACAACTCAGTTTGAAATGGACTCGAATGACCACCCAATTCATGATCTATATTTGGGTTTGGTCTATCATAAGGGTTATCTTTATTTAATTATCATTAAATTATAAATTTAGTTCTCTTATTTATTTCCAACTATCAAAATTAGAAAGACGTTATATCTAGGACACATAATGCACCATAGGGAATTTGAGTAGCTCCAGGTAATATTAGAAGGCAATATTGAAGGTAAAAGGGGCATAGGACGAAAAAAAAAATCTTGGCTACGAAAGATCAGAGATTGGACCCACACAAAAGGAAATGAATTAATTCATCAAGCCCAGATTAGAGAGAAATTTGCCATATCGATCGCCAACCTCAACAGAGAAGGCCCTAAGGAGGAGGATTTATTTCCAGTGCAAATTTAGTGCAATAATCAATGGAGTGGTTCACAAAATTTTTTAACGATTCAAAACTGTCGAAGAGTTTGATGTTGCTTATGAGTTTTCCATGTATAAATATTTTTTTAACTAGCTCAGCTCAATACGTTTTGTTTTGAATAAGATATTTTGATGAGCTATTATTTTTGTAACGTAATTCATTTAAAAATTTATACATAAACTCAGTTTCTACATTTTTTAATTATTAAATTGTTTTCTATTTATCGAGTTGAACGTCTGAATTAAGACACGAAATAGAAATCAGTTTTCACGAAGTAGAGATAGCCATAAATTCACTCAAAAATAAAAAGTCACCAGGACCAGACGAATAACAAACGAGCTTCTAAAACTTGGAAGAGAAAGAATAACCCTTGAGATGACAAAACTTATACAAACAGTAATATTGCACTGCAAGATACAAGACACATGGAGAAACAGTATAATGATACCAATGTTCAAGAAAGGAGATAAAGAAGGCACCAACAATTATAAAGGTATAAATCTACTGAACACCGCAGTTTAGCTTACCACAAAAGTCCTAACCAACAAAATCAATAAAATAACAACTTTATCAGATGAACAACAAAGATTCAGATTCGGAAGATCCTGCGTTGACGCCGTATTTGTGCTAAGACAAATCACAGAACAGGCAATCGAGTACAATAAACAAGCATATCTATGTTTTATAGACGTGACAAAGGCTTTCGGTCGCATCCAATTTGAAGACGTCATACACCTAGAGTATAAAAGAAACATACCAATCAATATTATACAAACCATCGAAAACATCTACTTCCATAATCGAATACAGGCAAAGATAAATGAAAAACTGAAATAGTGTATATCAGTACAAAGCCGAGTCAGACAGGGTGACTCGTTAGGCCCACTTCTCTTCAATATAAAAATTGACGAAATAATACAAGCAGTACATAAAGGTTATGGTTACAGAATGGGGAACAAAGAGATCCAAATATTATGTTATGCAGACGACGCAGCATTAATCGCCGAAACAGAAGACGAGCTCCAAAGATTAACACACATCTTCAATACAACAGCCAAGAAATACAATATAATACTATCAGCAGAAAAAAACCAAATGTTTGACAACATCCAAATACTCACTACGATGTAAAAATGTAAAATCGAAATTGATGGGAAAATAATAAAGCAGGAAGCAAGGTTTACATATCTGGGAATAGATATAACTAGTTACGGAGATGTTGGAGAAGAAGTACGACAGCAAAGCTTAAAAGCAAGTAAAGCGGCGGGATCTCTTAATGATACAATCTGGAAGAGCAAACACCTAAGAAAAGACACAAAAACAAGAATCTATAAAGCAGCAATTAGACCAATATTAACATACACGGCGGAGACAAGACCTGACACATCTAAAACGAGACCACTACTGGAAACAACAGATATGAAAATACTCAGACAAATATCAGGGAAAAGTCTGTTGGATAGGGAGAAAAGCGAAAACATAAAAAGAGGATGCAATATAGAAGACAAAAATGGATGGGTGACAAAACAGAAACAGGAATGGAACGAACATATTAGTAGAATGGCAGAGGATAGAATAGTACGAATAGCACGAGATAAGTCACCAACTTGGCAGACCAAGAAATAGATGGTGCGATAATTTAAACAATTTAGGAGGCTAATATTGAAGAAGAAACGGGTTTTAAAGCCTACATACAAGAAGGAAGAAGAAGAGTTGAATTTTTTCCACTATTTTTTCTGAATATCGTATTCGCCGAGATAATATTGAATACTACTTATACACAACACAATTCTCAAATCAATTTGCATATTTTACTAAACTGTCTTTCTCGTTTGTAGCAATCTTCACGTAGCGCTGATGGAAAAGTGACATTTGATTGCCAGCATGGTGACGAAGAATGTTATATTAACAGAATCCACGCTTGTGTTCTTGATCAAAATCCATCTTCATTAGACTTCGTTACTTTCATATATAAACATTTATCTGCCACTGACGAACGCGATCGCAACGAGCGACAAGAATTAGAACTGGCCAAAAAAGTAAGTATAGTTTCATTAGCTGAGTTTGCTAAAAGTTTATTTCGGGATATGTATAAGTAGAAGTGAAGTATTGCCAATTAAAATATATTAACGAGGTTAATTTTATATTTTATTGTAATTAGAACTGAATATGAATAAGTTCATATTTATGACTATAAGTGCTGAACATTATAAACGGAAAGTTACTAAGAGGCCTCATGAAAAACCTCATTTCATCATTCTTTTCATCATTCTCATCATTTTTTGTGAAAGTTGTACGGAAAATTAATAATAAAATTTCTTAAAAAGAATAATTAGTTATAATGATTTAAAATTCGTTTAATTCACAAAAAATGTCAAAATATCACTTTAGTTTACATAAAGCCTAAATATTAATGGCCACTTCTTAGTAAACTAAAACTCATCCAATCAACTTTTATTACAATCGTCAACTCTAGTATAGCTTTGATATTATTTTATTAATTTAATTATTTGCAGTTGTTGCCAAGCAGCATTTCCTGGGATAACGTTAATGAATGTTATCATGGTGACCGTGGAACTGAACTTTTATTATCGTATGAAGACAGACAAGCAAAGCTTAATCCTGAGTTACCTTGGGTACCAAATATAAGATTTAATGGCGTCTATGATGCAGATATCGAAGATCAAGCTATGATAGATCTTACATCTACTGTTTGCAAGTTACTAAAAGATAATAAACCAGACGTTTGTAAAGATCATGTGACAAAAACTCATCCAAAAATGATTAAAAGTAATAAATGTTAAATAAAATTTTTATTGAGAGTTAATTCACTTTTTCTTAACAAATAAATAATACTGGTAAAACGACGTTTTTCTTTTTTATAACTTTATGGATCCTTTACATTAATTTTATCATTTTAGCCCAAATAATTCATATTCAAAAATTATATGTTTCGAATAACCGGATCAATATTTAAACACTGAAAAAGTCATATTTTACGCATAAATAACTTCTTCAGTTGCAGATAAAATTCGTGGTTTTATTGAAGTTTTCACAATGTTGTAATTAATTTTTTTATAAAAGGCTTTTATTGAATTCCCGCCTAGTTAAATTTCTTCTTTAATTTATTTAAATAATTCTAAATATATTTTTTAGTGGAAATATAAATCGGAATTCGTTATTATGAAGCCAAGAGGCATTTTTGTAAGAACATTCCTTTTTGTTTGGTAGTAAACAAAAAGCAAGTGGAATATAATATCCATTTCCAATACATGCATTGTGAATAACTGCAAGAAATGATCTAGACAGTAGATGGATATACTATTGATACGTAATTTGCTACTTTTGCAAAGACGGGTAACATTTGTTAGAAACGAAAGCACGATAATTTCTTCAATATCGTCGGTAATGAAGACAAAATTTTTATCTTTTATTGTCTTAACACGTTTATTGCCAAGTACACCCATGGGTGTATTTTAAGGTTTTGTAGAGTTGCCACATAAACATATGCGATCAATGTAACGTCGGCAATATTCCGAATAGAATAAAATTTCGTAGACATGTTAAATGAACATTATACTAAACATTTGTAATGCGGGTTGCTGACAGCAAAGGCTGAGAGAACGATATCATCTCAGTTGGCTTCTGGCACCCTAACTGCCGGACTTGTGTGCATTAAGTCATAATGTAAACAGACAAATGTCAGTTTTTTGTGTTTAAGTAGTGTTATTGTTTTAAATAACATTGTTGACATTTTTCGTTATATTACTGTTGTTTAAAATCGTAAAGACAATGAGTAGTGCAGAGAGATCTTCAAAGAGACAATAAGGCTTTCTCAAAAATTATCAAAATATGAGCGCAAGCGTACTCTAAAAGATTGCGACATATTTAGAATCTGAAGAGGAGGATAAATATATGCAAGATCCAGCGGTGAAGAATATTCAGACAACAGTGATGAGCGCTGTAGGTACTGATGACGATTATGAATTGGAACATTTGACAGAAGAATTAGCAGATTAAACAACTCCGCAAGTTGAAATGTCGGTGCTACTACTTCTGGTAGAAACTCTCCTACGTGGGTAGATATAGAAGAACTACAAAAGCTTGAATTTCGTAGCCGTCGATCATTCTTGGCAGTAACAATCCAATTGATTTTTTCACATTGTTACTTGATGAGCATTTGCTGGAACTGACTGTTACAAACACTAACGAAAATGCTGTAACCATCTTGACATCTGAAACTGAAATCTGAACGATCTGAAAACATAATAAAACAGAAGTCTCGTATTACCTCCTGGAAGGAACTGACTGTGGAAGAATTAAAAACTTTTATTGGATTATTATTGTTAACAGGTACCTGACATTGTTAACAGGTAGTTTTGAAATTTCATGGTTATGCAATACAAATGTTTTAATTTATTTTAGGTATGATATAGCTCTCAAGATTTTCGGACTACTGGTCCACACACAGGTTGTTCAAAACTAATTTTTCGACGTACATGTCCAAAAACAGATTTTTAATAATTATGCGATGCCTTCATTTTTCACCAAATGATATTAATAATCAAGATCGATTACGCAAAATATGTCCTGTAGTGGATCATTTCAATATCAAAATGAAATAAATTTAAACTCCAGGTAAATCCCTTTCTTTAGATGAATCCATGATGTCTTGGAGAGGAAGACTTATATTCCGGCAATATATACAAAATAAACGTCATAAGTATGGTATTAAACTGTACATGTTGACAGAACCTGATGGATTGGTTCACAATTTTATCGTTTACAGGGGATGAAACCAGCGGTACTGGTCACACAGAAAAAGTGGTATCGAAGTTGTTAGAGGAGAAATGCAATCTTGGAGATTCGGTATTTATGGACAGGTTTTATAATAGCTATGAATTGGGACGAAAACTGAGTACAAAAGGAACCTACAGAAACATTACACAGAAATCGAAAAAGTAATCCAGTGCCTGTTGTATAAAAAAGATTACAAAAAGGAGAGAATAAATCCGTATTTCGCAACGGAGTTCACGTGGGCAAGTGGAAGGATAAAATAGAGGTATTATACTTAACTACGGAATTTGGTAATACAATGACGGAAACCACCAATAAACGAGGTCAAGTAATGTTGAAACCTACAGCCATTTATGAATATAACAAACATATGTCCCTCATTGACCGTCAAGACCAAATGGAAACCTTTGCGTTGGTATAAGAAATTGTTTATTTATATACTGCAAATATTGTTACGAAATTCACTAATTTTATACAATAATTATTTAGGACAACCAAGAAAGTCGCTATATAATTTCTTACAATTAATTTTGAAGACTACGTTGCCAAAGGGTGGTGTTGAAAATAAAACTAAAATTGCTCTTGGAGAGCACAAATTGGAAAAAATAGAGAGATTTAAGTGTTGTATTTTTTGTTTTTTAACGCCATATCGTCAAAAATTACTGTAAATTTGACTTACACCCATGGGTGTAATCGGCATTTCTAATGAAATTTGCATTAGAGTTGCCGGTTACACCCATGGGTGTATTTTTCTTAATGATGTTTTTATTCATTGTAAACATTCAATATAAAAATCAGAAAAAAAAGGTGGGCGGCACAGCTGATGCACAAGTAATTATCTGGTTACAATGAACGTGTTAATAGTCATTGTTTTTATAGATGCAATAGCGTTTGTTCTACTTTTTAGTATAACTAGTTTTTCTTCTGTTCCTATAAATAGTGTTGCGAATATAGTTAATGTCTTTGACTTTACTGAACAGGATTTTCTCTTAAAACAGTGTGTATTATCTTGCAAGGCTTCTCACTCTCACAAATGGTATCGGCTGCTTTACTTTTAACAATAACACTCACTATCTGCCTATTTAGTTTTTTCAATTGTTTCTCATGGGTATAATCAACTTTACGGCACTGGGAGTACAAATTTTAGCTTTACAGGAGCAATTCGTACATCTCCAACACACTTCACCACTTTTTAACTATTTATACCACATTATATTTATACTACAGGTTTTCCACGTTCGCTTAAAACGTTTAGAGCATTCCATAATGTTTTGCTGGTAAGTAGTTATTACAAAATGAAAGTGAAAATAAATTTAAACTTTCTTAAGCTCAAGCTGGTTTTCTCAGAAATTATAATCCCCTGCTCGGCGACCAGGTGAGTGGTTTTATTAAAGTACCGTAATTAGCATTGGTAGAAATTAAGAGAAATTACGTAGCAGGAAAGAGCAAGCCAGAACAGCATTTACTAATATGACAACCTTGCTAAACAACAGCAACCTCAACTTAACGCTTCGATATCGCTTTGTAAAATGTTACGTTTACTCCATAGTGTAGGATGTGGTCCAGGTGTAGAAACCTGGACCATAAAGGCAATGAGATGAACCGATTGCAGGCCTTTGAAATGTGGGTATTTAGAAGACTACTTAAAGTTCCCTGGACAGATCACACAACAAATGTCGAAGTATTAAATCGAATGGGCAGAGAACGAAAATTGTTCTACCAATAATAAAAAGAAGAAAAACTGCTTATCTGGGTCATATATTTCGAAATTCCAAGTACCAGTTCTTAAAGCTTATTATGGAAGGGAAGATAGAAGGAAAACGGGACATCGGAAGAAAGAAATACTCATGGCTTAAAAACATAAGGGATTGGACAAACCTCAATGCTCATGCACTCTTTAGAGCCACACAAGACCGAGAGGAGTATGCCATAATTGTCGCCAACATCCACTAATTGGATAGGATATAAGAAGAAGAAATTAAGAGTAGCTTTATGTTCTAGTACCTGCTCAGGGACGAATTTACAAATCATCTACCTCTAGATGCTTCACGACAATACTTTAGTTAGATATGAAATTCAGCGCTCCAAGAGATTTGCATCGGAACTAATTCAAGCGGGAAATTTAATTTTGGTGGAAAAATTTAAATAAAGTGTAAAATATTTAAATATAATTTGGTATATTTGAGAAAAAATTGCATTTGAAATTTTATAATGTGCAAATTATTTTTAAATTCAAATATACACAATACCATTTACGAAAAAATAAGACAAAATATAATTTATCTATTTATTTAATACATGTAAAACAACTTTGTATATATATTTAGAATACAATCGAAATATGCTTTATTACCACTGAAAATTGTACAATTTTATGGACAAAGCTTACAAAAAGTCTGAAAAATAACAATTTAACATTTACTGAAATTTCATAAATCGTCAATACCACAAAATAAAAGATAATACAATACACAATATATTGCAAAATTTAAATAAATTGCAAATTGCATAGTTTAAGTTGCTGCATGTGATACTGAAATATATATTTATACAAATACTTTAGTTACTTGTACATAAAGCTATTCGTTCAGAAACTCTTCTACTGAATAACATGGTCTTTCAGATAGATAGGTTTTTGTCCTTTTACGGAACTTAAGGAAAGAAGTTGAAAATTTAAGTTGCAAAGGGAGATGATTGTACAATTTTTTTACTGAATATAATATAAATTTCTTTACTAACTCAGTGGACGGGTTCAGTAAATACAAATCAAAGGTTGAATTTCTGATGGAGTAGTCATGATTAGGTTCTGCTGGAAAAACATGTAGGTGTTTACGAATTAAGCAAACACTTTCTAAAATATATACAGAGGGAAGAGTTAAAATCCCGTGATTTTCGAAGTAGCTTTTTCAATATGGTATTCTACTGAGGCCAAAGAGATAATGTATTGCTCTTTTTTGAAATTTAAAAACAACATCAGATTGGGGCAGCTGTTCTAAAACCCCAAAAAAGAAGACCATATCGAAGATGAGACTCGAACAAAGAAAAATATGTTATTTTGGAAGATGCTAAACTGATTTCCTTCGAAACCGATCTTATTGCATAGCAAGCTGAGGCTCCTAAGAAATTAGAAATAACTTCAACTAACACGTTTTTAATTTGAGGGGTTTTTGCACCACCTCTGTTACAAAATTTGTATGAAATAGATGATTTCTACTGTTTTCTTAGACCTCTTACCATAAAAACTAGAACATGATCTGCTATATATGAATCTCTGTCATCTCCCATGTCTTCAAAATCATCTATACACATACTATGCTCATTGAAACGAAGACTTGGCATAATCGCCATTTCATCAAATATTACAGCTTTATGCTTATCAATTTCTTCCATTTTTGATATTGTTGCTTTTAGTGACTAAAATATTAACTTATTAATTCCTGGGCCCCCAATAATTTGAGCCAGAAGTTTGTTTAATGATGACTTACTGGGTAAGATAAATAGATTGGAAAGAATACTATATGAACGAGCACTTTGTTTTTATAAAGACAAAGTTAAACATTTCTCATTAGGAGTAAATCGTCTTAGCTTTTTTGCTTTACAGCTCTCTCTGTACTGAATTTGAATTAGCATAGCTGCCATTCTAAGAATGATCAACCAATTTATTTTCTTTATAAAACTCTTTAGCTAAAAAACAGTCTGTGGTTAAAAGACTTTTTACTATTTCTTTCTAACGAATATTTATGGTGTAGTTGTTTTAATGCTTCATATATTTTTTTCTTTTTAGCGGTAATTGTACTTCCTGATATCTTACACTGCTGCAATATTTTCAGCGGTGTAATATTCTTAAGAGAAAAACCTAAAAGTAAATGTGATGTTAATTTATTTATTCAATACTTACAAGGCAAAATCTATTCATTATATTAACCTTCGCGTAGTGGCATTACTGCGTGAGAGACTTAGTAGATTGTTTTTGATGTGAGTATTAAACAATTTATTGTAAGTTCTAGAATGTTTCAGTACCTTTATATATCTTTGTTAGATTTTAGCAATAGGAGATTGTGAACACAGGCAAGCTCCTATTTCTAGTTTTTAGAACCAGCTGGTCTATAATACGGAGGCAACTAAACTTATAAAAAAACTCTAGTATCACTATCCGAAGGTTAATCAAACTGTTAATTTTATAATTAATCATATTAGAGAATGTTTACAAAACTGCTGATGACAATAAAAAATATAAAATTTTAACTACAATTACCTTTTAATTACTTACTCTCATCAGTTTGTACAATTAAAATCTCTTCGTTTTGTAACTGCATAATTGTGGTCTGCAACTAAAAATGTCATCAAATAGTAACCAATTAGAAAATTATTAATTATCTTCCCCATACTTACTATAATGGCGTATCTCAAATGATTGAAACATGTGTGTAGATTGTGCATCTCTACTTTTTGAAGAACTTTAAACGAAAACAAAAAGTTAATATAATAATTTATACCATGATTCACTCCAAGTAAAATAATTTTTATTAACTACATATCAGGGTTACTTACTTTCTGTTACATTTGCTTCCGCACACAACATTGAAATCAATTAGCTATTTGTTCTCGGGATTTGCATTTTGGTACAAGCTTCCATGTAGAAGCAAACTTATCTTCAAAGTACCTGTGGCATATTCGTTGTAGTGGAATTGTGGAATTCAACATAGCTAAATTAGGATTTTTTATAACACTAAGCCACTTCCTAAACCGTATAATGTCTATATAAAGATTTGTATCGATACTACAAACGACATTTACTTTAGTTTGACCTTAAGCTACCTGCGTAAAACGTCTAGTTCTTAGTGGTCTGTGAACGAATTGAGGGCAGACTAGTAAAACTGCAGCCATAGAAGAAACTGCCGCTCTGACTCGGACACCGATTTCAACCGTTCGATAAATCATTAATAATCCAATACTTCTAAAATCTAAAAGAAGTGACAGTGGTGTTTTTAGGAAGTTTGATAGTGCGGGTGAACACATAATTCGCCGTAAAGTGTACGTTATGTATAAAGAACAATTGGTGCCGGGATTAGGCAATCTACATAATCAACTCAATGCAGATGACACTGGAATTAAGTGCAGTAGAACAAGTTTGTGGAAGTGTTTGCGGCGCATAGGATTTCTTCTCTTCTTGATGTGCCTATCCGTTACGAATGTTGGCGATCATCATGGCAATCTTTATCTTATCTGCAGCAGCGCGGAAAAGCTGCACAGATGTTGTATTGAACCAGATTCTGAGGTTCTTTAACCAAGATGTTCTTCTTCTTCCTGGACCTCGTTTTACAAATATTTTTCCTTGCAGGATGGCTTAAAGGAGAGCATATCTGGATTCATTTCGCATATGTCCTAAGAACTGTAACTTTCGAGATTTGATGGTGGTCAGTACTTCTCGATTCTTATTCATTCTTCTGGGGACCTCCTCATTTGTGACTTGGTCAGTCCACGGGATCTTAAGCACTCTCCGATATAGCCACATCTCAAATGCTTCCAGTTTTCTGCACATATCTTCGTTCAAGGTCCACGATTCGACACCATAAAAAAGGACAGAGAAGACGTAGCATCGCAGCAATCTTACTTTTGTATCAAGAGAGAGGTTGTGTGAAATAAACAAAAGGCATATAATTATGGAATCAGTAATAGATTCGACCGTTATTTGATGGAAGTTCAGTAGCAAATCATAACTTCAGTAGATTTCATGTCTTTAAAAATGACAAAACAAATACCAATCCGTACTTCGCAGTGGGTGAGATTCTCATTTGGTGAAGGCATTTTAAAAAGAGTACACAGTACGCATACGTTAAATGCCGACATTTTAACACATACCATATATTGCAGCTGTCGTAAAGGTAGTAGGTATAAAATTAAACGAAAATTATAAAAAATCAACAACTTTACTTTGGTACAAAAATAAACTCCCATAAATAAACTCAATTTTCATTCTCGATTTTGTTTAAATTAGGTTCAGACTCTGATCTCTTGAAAGTGTCTTCTGTAATACTATCTTGTGGAATAACGTCTTCGGGCAATTCGGATTTTATATTCGGAACACTTCTGGTAACATCCTCAGTGAGTGTTTCGATTTTAATGTCATCACCTTCCACTTTAAGAAGTTCTTCGTTTAGAGTTGCGTTCTTTAAATCCACGTTGCTGCGTATATTTCGTTGTATTTACTGGTGCTGGTGAATTAGAAAACAAAACTGAAGCAACGGAAATAGACCATCGAAGAAAAAGATCTAAAACTGAGATAAGTAGGTCAAACCAAAATCGATTTTTAAAAAACTTCCTGAGATTTCCTTTCAAAATTGGACATAAAAAGAGAAGAAATTGATTTTACATGAGCCACGCGCATACATGCAAAAGTAAAAATATTTCTGATGTATTAATTATATTTACCCAAATCTTTCGGAATTGGTGGTGCATCACGTTTCTCGTCCTTTTTATCATCAATCTCTTGAAAAAGCATAGTTGGTCGAAGGGTAGGTTGGTCTACGATAGGATGTAATGGACTAGTAGCTGTATCAGTCCGACTTCTGGTGACTAGAGGACTATTACATCTAAAAATTTTATATTGAATTTAAAAATTAATCCTACGTACTAAATTTTATATTACTTTAAATATTTTTTAAATATACACAGTACGATGTTATAACTTTTTTTGTTAGAAAGTCCATAAATTTAAAATAAATATTATTTTTTAATCGTTATGGTATATTATCTACAAAAAAAGCAGTAACGCAACGAGAAAATATTCTCATGGTACCAATATTAAGGGAATGATACAACATAAATAGTTTTTTAACAGTACATTGTTTTCTAAAGCTCTGAGGGTATAAATAAATGCCAAAAGGTCATAATCTCGATAAAAGGATGATCCAAAGATGCGCATAGTAGATCCACATGACATCCAATTGGACCGCCAACGCAGATATGGACCGAGTGATTGCCGGTATAATCAATTCCCCACTTATTGACCAACAGCTTCGGGCGGATAAGTTGGCTGTCTTGTGACCGGTGTTGAGAAGTAAATTCCAAAGGATAAACCAAATAAATGGAACGGAATAAGGACACCGAAGGTAATGAAAAATACTGTATTAAATATCCCCATGAGTCCCAAGAAAAATCATCATAGTAGCAACACCTCAACTCAAAAATGTTAATAATCATGGACATCGTAGTTCAAGATTCGACAAGAATGGAGAAACATATTACCATGAGGTCTATCATGTCGTAAATTATGATTCCCCCGTATTTTCTGTTTTAAAGAATACAAAAAGAAAAAGAGCTGTTAACTACAATAAAAACAGCCAAAATAGAATACCTCGGTCACATCATGAGACACAGCGAAAGATATGGATTGCTGCAAAAAATATTGCAAGCAAAAGTAGAAGGAAAACGAGGTCCAGGAAGACAAAGGATTTCCTGGCTGAAGAATCTACGTACGCAGTTCAACACAACAACGACAAATCTTTTCAAAGCAGAAATCTGCAAAATATAGATCGTCATGATGCTCGCCAACATCCGAAACGAATAGGCCCTAAGAGACGAAAAGTACTTTTAAAATTAAGGCGACGAAGAAATGCTTTCGGTACGGCGAATATGGCGGAGTTGGCAACCATTGATTTAAGGTATAGTATAAGACAACAACCCGCGGCGTCTGATCCAGAGTGGGTGGCCGCAAACAGCGTCGGACCCAGAATGGGCGGTTGAAACAAACACTCACCAACACATCTAGCCACCGTGGTTAGGCTAAATACCCCTGACGAAAATGTCAGTTGAAAACACGCAAATACCACACGTAAGTAGGAAATTTTTTCCAGAATCTTGCACTGATAAATTATCAGTCTGTCCCATGGATTCTGGGGGGGAGGGCAAATTGACAAAGACATAAAAAAGTTACCCGAATAAGAAGACACTTTATAAAGGAACATATAATGCACTTTCCCTGCTATCCGATGAAAGACTTACTGAACTTGGGTGCGAAATTTTCTTCTTAAAGTGCCCATCACGGCTATCTTTACTTTATTTATTGCAGCGCGGAACAGTTCAGTGGTAGTCGGGTGCGAAATAAGAAACATAAAGTGGGACATAGTCGGCCTCAGCGAAGTCAGAAGACGTGGCCGAACACTTAACTAAACTAAAATCAGGACGTAGTTTTTACCACGTAGGTGACGACAATAATTCCTTGGGATTTGGAACAAATGATCATCTACAGAGCATTAAAACGGTAATAGAAAGGACTGTAGAATACAATCGACCAATCGCTCTGGCTTTTTTAGATTTCCATAAAGCCTTTGACACGGTAGAAACACAAGTTGACAAAATCCTGAAAGAACTACAAGCATGCCACATTGACTACCGATATACAAGGTTAATTTACAATACATACAAGAACGCAACTATGTCGGTGAAACTACATAAAAACACGGATCATATCCCAATCGGCAGAGGAGTCCGACAGGGTGATACCTTATCGCCCAAACTGTTTACCGCAGTACTAGAATATGTTTGTAAAAAATTTGACAGGGAACTAACCTTCTAAACATTGACGGTAGAAGACTAACAAATTTGAAATTGGCAGACGACATAGTTTTGTTCCCGGTCAACCTCAAGGAGATATGTACAAATGGTACATGAACTTCAGTTAGCGTGTGCCAGTGTGGGTCTTAAAATAAACACCTCCAAAACAAAATTCATGACAAACCTAGTAACTAGCGGAAATATCAATATTGGAGACAACGAAATAGAGCTGGTGTAAAAATACATAAACCTTGGACAAGAAATAAAGATCACAAGAGACAACCAAACACGCGAACTACGAAGAAGACTAAACCTAGCATGGGCAGCCTATGGAAAACTCAAAAATATCTTTAAAAGTGATATGCCAATTTCTCTAAAAAGTAAAACATTTGACCAATGTGTGTTTCCTGTGATGACCTATGGTGCCGAAACTTTGACATTGACAGCTAAAACTTCTAAAACGCTGCAAATAGCTCATAGGAAAAGGTCAATGCTGAGTATATCACTTCGTGACCGAGTTAGAAATGAAAACGTAAGACGAAGAACAAGAGTTACCAATGTAATTTCCCGAATTGCCACAGTAAAACCGAACTTGGCCAGACACGTCGTCCGAATCAGTGATGAAAGGTGGACGAAGAGATTGCTTGAGTGGAGGCTGAGGTTAGACAAAAGAAGTAGGGACCCCCTACTCGTTAGACTGACGATCTCAAGAAAATTTCAAGAAATTGGATGAAAAGTGCTTAAGATAGAGCACAATGGACAAAAATAAGAGAGGCCTATGTCCAGCAGTGGACGCAAAGGACTGGATGATGATGATGATGATGATGACTATTAAAATTAAATGTTCCTACAACTTCCTATTCTTGTGTTATTAACTTACCTATTATTATTAGGAGAATTAAGGCTCTTATCCATCTTGTGCTGACTAATCAAATAACACGCCCTTGCTAATATTAATAAACTATTTAAAACCTTCAAAGAAGTCAAAAACAAAAATACAAAAAATAAAATAACAATAGAAGCTAAATCTTCTATATTAACGCAATCAAACAACACGCGAATTATAACGACGCCTAACGGCAACGGTATAAATCCCATGCGTCTGGCGACTAGGTCGCAATGATCAGAAAAGGCGTGTTTTTGTCTAGTTTGTGCAACGTCATACGCCAAACTGGTGGTGTAATCCCTGTACACGTCTAGGTTGAGTTCGTTGAACCTCGTTATGAAGGCATGCTTGATCCAATCGACGAACATTTCCGCCAAGACAATGAAGATGCAGTCCGGCAACATCACCCAAAAACGCTCCGATTTCCAGGAATATTCACGCATCGTTTGAAGGATCACCATGAACAGCAGAATACATAAGTGAAACCGCTCGCGTACGTCGCTGCAGGAAACTTGGAATAGGTTGTTGTTGAATTTTTTAAAAACGCTGCCTTTTAATTCTACGAACTAAAAAAATAAACATTATCCGATATTCAAAATATATATCAGTGAAGTATAAGTAATAGACTACCTAAGCTCTGACATCACAATGAGCGGGGGTTTTAAAGACATTTCTAATTTGTGTGTATTTGTCCCATAAGAAGTTGGAAATATTGGGTTTTTAATTGTTTGAAGAATAAATAAGGACTTTTGGTTATGAACATTCATTCTGTGAAGAATGAATGTTCAAATCAGAAAATACAAATCTGTATTCAACCCAGATGACAGGTAAATCCGTAGCCACTGATATTAAAGAAATAAAATCTTTCGTTGGCATTGAGCTGTTGATCGAGATGCATGCCTTCCTAATGCGATTTTTTGTCTCAATTATTCCGTTATGATCAACTAGCTGATTTGATGTTCCTAAAACGTTATCAGGCTCAAAAGAAACATTAATTTCGCAAACAATAAAGATGATAATGGAATCGACAGGTACTTTAAACTCCGTCCATTGTTGTAACATATACGCCAAAACTGCTTAGCAATTCCAGAAAAACAGCGTTTTTCGATAGATGAAATGATGGTTCCATATAAGGGAACACGAGCAGGAACTAGACAACAATATATAAAAAGCAGGTCGAAAAAATAGGGGTTTAAATTATTTTTTAGATTTTTTTTTTTAATTTAATATTTTTTAGATGTGGAGTGACCGGTATCGTATACGATTTTTTTCTTTATCATGGTGAAAATACCTTTTTTAATCACAATTTTACAAATTATGAGGAAAGATACTTTGGAATAGGGCAGAAAGTGGTAGTGGCCTTATAAGTATTCATGAGAAATCATGTAAAATTTTATATTTTGATAATTGGTTTACTTCACTTGAATTAGTTACATATGTAAGAAGTGAGTTTTTTGTGGCTTTAGCACTTGGCTATTTAGCCAATTACGTGTTGAGAAATAATAAATGTAAGAAGTGAGTTAGGCATATTTAGCCTACGGACAGTTCAAAACAATAGAATGAGAAATTGTATTATGGTTTCTAGCAAGGTATTACTTAAAAGAGGACGAGGTAGCTTCGAAAGACTTAGCGACAACGAAATGAAAATTAATATTACCCAACGGGCAGATAATAAATGTGTCAGTTTAGTTTCATCATTTCCTGATACCACAACAATATTTCATGTTTAAAGATACTGTAAGGAACAAAAAAAATTAACATACCATATCCCCAGGTAGTTTTAGAGTATAATAAGCATATAGGAGACGTAGACCTTGCTAACATGCTTTTGTCTTTATATCGAACTGGCCTACAATCACATCGATGGTACCTAAAGTTGCTAGCCCAAATTCTAGATATAAGTGTAAATAATGGATGACTGCTTTATAGAAGACACTGCAATGCACTGAACATTAAAAGAATCGTTATATTGAAAACGTTCCGCAACGACATTATTCAAATCCTACTAAAATCAAATAAAGCAAGAGCGGGTCGCGCAGCTGCTTGGTCATTTTCTAATCAACAAATCCGAAGTTCGGTAGTTACTAGGCCGACCGACGATACTAGGATAGATAACATTAATCATTTTCCCTTATCAACAACCAAAGGTCGGTGTTGTTTGTGTCCTAAGGGACAAACTGCCTTTATGTGTCAGAAATGTAATACACGACTATGCACTGCCTTTGAAATGAACTGTTTTATAACATAGACCTAAATTGTAATTATTTTTTAGTAAAGTGTTTGTTAGTAGTAATCTTTTATTTTTTAAATCCTATTGATGTTATATGATTCAAACAAAGTGTTTTAAACAATCAAAATTCCATAGCAGAGACACACTGGAGAAGATTAGAAGCCACGGAAACATCATGCTACCGGATCATCGACGGAACATCATGGGAGAACAGAATCACGAATGCAACCATCAGAGAAAGGCTCCAGTACACACCACTGAGGGAGGTGGCCGAAAAAAGGACCAGGTATTTCTTGCACTAGGCCACAAGAAGACTCCATAAGACCAGGGGCATCCTCGAGAATAACAGGATCCAGAGGATGCATAGAACTACCCATAGACTGATAGACCATTTGATCAGGGTCTAGCCGGATGGTTGCCGGAAAACAGCCATGCAGGGAGGTAGGTACGGTGCCTTAAATTAGTACCTACAGAAGAAGACGAGGATAAATCCACACAAAGATGTCCAGGATGCC
The DNA here is from genome assembly GCF_040954645.1 of Diabrotica undecimpunctata. Lineage (NCBI taxonomy): Eukaryota > Metazoa > Arthropoda > Insecta > Coleoptera > Chrysomelidae > Diabrotica > Diabrotica undecimpunctata. The sequence continues at coordinate 135,101,280 of NC_092806.1, forward strand.
GAGAGGTCAAAACATCAAATAGCTGGCGGTGCAAGAGCGGGACGCCGAAGAAAGAAGGCTAAAATGAATGAAATGAATGACATGTAAAATTTTTATTAGGCAATAAACGGTTTTATTTTTATTTTTATTTTTATTTTTTATTATTCTAAGAATTATGACGTATCGGAGATGGGCTATTTCGTTACAATATTCAGTATTATCTAAAAATATAAAAATAAGTTGAAGAAGATTTCGTTGAAATTTTAATACTCTCCATTTTAATAGTCCTTAATGTACTCAAGTGTTTGTGTCTATTATCTTAATGATTATATTCTGATCTTTATCATATGCATCTAATACTAAGAAGCGACAACTCAATATACTATAAAAAGCAGTCTTACTGAAGTAATGATAATATTAACCAAGATGTTTCTATCAAAATTGGTATTGTTCTTCGCAGCCACAGTGTGCGTGTCGTCGAGCGTGCAGGTAAAAATTAATATCAGTCAATATTTTCAATATACTTTTGGACTTTGTATTATGATTTCATTATATATATATATATATATATATATATATATATATATATATATATATATATATATATATATATATATATATATATAGTCGACTCTCGGTAATTCGAAACTCGAGGGACTCTTAAAATATTACGAATTATTGAGTGTTTGAAATATCAAATGGTTCAAATTTTTGAGAGAAAATAAATTAAACTTCGAATTATTAAGTGTTGATGAATTATTATTTATTAACTGCTATTCTATAATGAATGTACCTCTAAACAAAAGTTTAGAGGTACATTCGTGTACATACATGTATGTATTCATAATGTGAATTAATCAATTTTTCGAAAGAACTGGTTTGCTTCAAAGCACATTGCTGCTGCTCAGACTGCTCAATAATTTTTTTTTAAGAAAAAGTGCCTAAAATGCTTCTTCATCACTTTCGTTTTGTAGACAGAAGGTTTGTAAGGTATCGAATGAGGATCTTGTTTCCTTAACTGACACATCTGCCAAAAGTTCTGATGTATCGTACTTATCTTCATCGTTACTTTTTTCATTCGTATATGTCGCAGATAAAATTTCGCCATTGGTTAGTGAACCTGAGACAGCAACATCTTTATCCACTTGAACAAAGTCAAAAAAACTCACACCACTGATGTCAACTAATGGTTCTATTGCTGGTTCTTCATCATCCATAAGTATTGGAAGATTTTCCTGATCTTCTTTAAAGAAATCGGATTTTTTGAAGCAGTTGAGAATTGTTAGGGGTGTTACAGTTTTCCATGCTTTGTCAATCAGTAAAATAGCTGTCAGTAAAATGTCAGAACCGTGATATTTGCACTTAGCTGATTGTCGAGAGATTCTAAAATGCGTATGCAGAAATTATACCATATTTGAACCCAGGAAGAGTCCCTAAAAGCACCCCAAGACCCCAGCACTCAAATACGGATCGAGATCGGTGATACAGCATTCAGAGCAAGCGGATATAATACTTATTAGCGTTCATATATTCATGTATTGTGTAATTCAAAATAAAGTCAGCTTTTCGCACGGAGTTTGATTATTTACCAGCGGCACACGCGAAGAGCAAATCAAGTCATTTTTAATAGTGCTTTCCCAGTAACTAGCTTTATGATGAATATAGCATCTGTACATGAGCTTTGAAGTAGTTTTTAACAAGTTTATACCTCTGTGGTTTTCTGGTTGATTTTTATCTCCTTTTTTGAATAGTAGAATTAGTTCGCTCATTCTAGATTCTTTCGGTATTTTATTGTGTTTTATAATTGTATTAATTAATGTTGTTAGTTGTTCTGTCTGCTTTGGTTCTATTACTCCCTTTACCTCCATTCTTTCACTTTTTATAAAGCGCCATATTTCCTTTGGCAGACCAAAAAAATCATGTTCCATTTCTTTCGAAAAGCGTTACCAGTGATCATTTTTTATTTTTCTTACATGTGCATTACGTTTCGTTTCTGATTGTCTTGTAATTATGATATGGCTCTTGTTGTTTTGGTTGACGTGCATTTCAGGTAAGCATTTATCGCTTTGGGAAATTTAAGGGTCATTTAAGACTCATATTATAAAATTAATTAGAATGTTACAGGGTGTTTGATAACTAGTGGCAGACCAAACTTATTTTGTTTTTTTTTTAATGGAACACCCTGTATTTTATTTTATATTAGAAATCTCTTTCACTTCTCTATTACAACAATATAAAGTTCCATTATGTTATACAAATTCATAACCAATTTTATATGAAAATAGTAATAAATTCAACTCCCTGAATAGGGGTAAAAAGAAGCACAAAGACAATAATCTATTACTATCACATTTTTTTGTTGATTGTCAAAATTTTCATAAATGATTGATATTGCTAATTTTCTTTATATCGAATATAGGGTGAATCAAAATGCAAGTATATTATTTTCTCAGTAATTTTAAATAGAAAACCCTGTATTTTAGGTACTATATAATACACAATCTCATTATTTAATATGATATAAATAAACTTTTAACTGAAATTAATTTGTTTAAAATGCAGTGTTGCTCCAGATGCCATGAGATTCTTGTAGTGTTTCATCTGGTTTCCTTTAATGCAGTTTATACTTTATTAGATGATTATGTTTTGATTCTCTTAAAAAAATTTTATTTGATTTTGGGAGATTTAAATAAAATTTAATTTATACCTAACTCAACCTAATCTATGTAATAGGTTCTTTTTTACAATTATCTACAAATTTGCTTTGTTGCGTATTTGTATCACCCATTTTATTTAAATTATTGTTTCAGGAGGCTGATCTGACTCTTACCCTGTTTTATGAAGGTTTATGCCCTGGTTGTCATGAATTTATCCTAACACAGCTATATCCTTCATACGAGAAATTGGCAGATAGCTTAAAATTGGACCTGGTTCCCTTTGGATGGAGTGTAAGTGAAAATATTTGTTTAAAGAGTAGATAATAATGAGCTTATAATATAGGATTTTTCCAGCTTTAAATCAGTGGTGACCCATGAGGTAGTGCCAAAGAGCTATGGCACTATCTTATTTTTATGCAGAAACATATTTTTTTATCTTTAAATCATCTTAATGCCTGTTAATTTTTGTGTGTTTTTCTTTTTATCTTCATAAATTAAATAAAATCTAGCAACTGTGTGCGTAATACAACCTCCACCACCCACAACGGAGGTTATTCAACGGGATAATCTTATGCCATTGTCATATGGCACGTATAAAAAGAGAAAGATTTTAGGAGCATTCTATGTAAGTGACACAGATAGAGCTATATTGGATTTTTAATAATACCGTCAGTAGTTCGCTAAGAAGAAAAATAGGGATTTCCATGTTCGTCTATGAGATATTGCATACTATAGTATTTTGACGTTTTTATTGACATATTGCATGTAGTATTTTTTGTGTCGTATTTGATTAATATTAGTTTTTATCTTTTCACATTTTTATATCTATCCTCACACTGAACTTTTTTATTATCTATAAAAATCCAGCTGTTATGACATCACTTTCTTATTTCTGTCATGATCTTGTCCATCTGTTTTTAACGGCTCATATTTATTGTCTATTGTCTTCGATATTGATGACTCTTTGAACCTGTTGTGTTTTCAATATCCTTTTATAACACGAAATTGCGAACGGTTCAATTCTCTTTATGGGTTTTTCCTTATGTGTTCAACTTTTCGTTCCGTATCTCAATGTGGAAAATACTTAACATCTTAAAACTCCAAGATTGTTCCCAGAAATTTGTACACATCAATATTTGTACGAAATCTATTGACGTGACCTGATGATGACCAGAAAACTGTAGTTGTCGAAAGATATCGTCGCTAGCTAAATAAATATATTGCGAGTAAATCTGTAATTTAATTCTACAACTCAGTTTGAAATGGACTCGAATGACCAACCAATTCATGATCTATATTTGGGTTTGGTCTATCATAAGGGTTATCTTTATTTAATTATCATTAAATTATAAATTTAGTTCTCTTATTTATTTCCAACTATCAAAATTAGAAAGACGTCATATCTAGGACACATAATGCACCATAGGGAATTTGAGTAGCTCCAGGTAATATTAGAAGGCAATATTGAAGGTAAAAGGGGAATAGGACGAAAGAAAAAATCTTGGCTACGAAAGATCAGAGATTGGACCCACACAAAAGGAAATGAATTAATTCATCAAGCCCAGAATAGAGAGAAATTTGCCATATTGATCGCCAACCTCAACAGAGAAGGCACTTAGGAAAAGGTTTTATTTGCAGTGCAAATTTAGTGCAATAATCAATGGAGTGGTTCACAAAATTTTTTAACGATTCAAAACTGTCGAAGAGTTTGATGTTGCTTATGAGTTTTCCATGTATAAATATTTTTTTAACTAGCTCAGCTCAATACGTGTTGTTTTGAATAAGATATTTTGATGAGCTATTATTTTTGTAACGTAATTCATTTAAAAAGTTATACATAAACTCAGTTTCTACATTTTTTAATTATTAAATTGTTTTCTGTTTATCGAGTTGAACGTCTGAATTAAGACACGAAATAGAAATCAGTTTTCAGGAAGTAGAGATAGCCATAAATTCACTCAAAAATAAAAAGTCACCAGGATCAGACGAATAACAAACGAGCTTCTAAAACTTGGAGGAGAAAGAATAACCCTTGAGATGACAAAACTTATACAAACAGTAATATTGCACTGCAAGATACAAGACACATGGAGAAACAGTATAATGATACCAATGTTCAAGAAAGGAGATAAAGAAGGCACCAACAATTATAAAAGTATAAATCTACTGAACATTGCACTTTAGCTTACCACAAAAGTCCTAACCAACAAAATCAATAAAATAACAACTTTATCAGATGAACAACAAAGATTCAGATTCGGAAGATCCTGCGTTGACGCCGTATTTGTGCTAAGACAAATCACAGAACAGGCAATCGAGTACAATAAACAAGCATATCTATGTTTTATAGACGTGACAAAGGCTTTCGGTCGCATCCAATTTGAAGACGTCTTACACCTAGAGTATAAAAGAAACATACCAATCAATATTATACAAACCATCGAAAACATCTACTTCCATAATCGAATACAGGCAAAGATAAATGAAAAACTGAAATAGTGTATATCAGTACAAAGCCGAGTCAGACAGGGTGACTCGTTAAGCCCACTTCTCTTTAATATAAAAATTGACGAAATAATACAAGCAGTACATAAAGGTTATGGTTACAGAATGGGGAACAAAGAGATCCAAATATTATGTTATGCAGACGACGCAGCATTAATCGCCGAGACAGAAGACAAGCTCCAAAGATTAACACACATCTTCAATACAACAGCCAAGAAATACAATATGATAATATCAGCAGAAAAAAACCAAATGTTTGACAACATCCAAATACTCACTACGATATAAAAATGTAAAATCGAAATTGATGGGAAAATAATAAAGCAGGAAGCAAGGTTTACATGTCTGGGAATAGATATAACTAGTTACGGAGATGTTGGAGAAGAAGTACGACAGCAAAGCTTAAAAGCAAGTAAAGCGGCGGGATCTCTTAATGATACAATCTGGAAGAACAAACACCTAAGACAAGACACAAAAACAAGAATCTATAAAGCAGCAATTAGACCTATATTAACATACACGGCGGAGACAAGACCTGACACATCTAAAACGAGACCACTACTGGAAACAACAGAGATGAAAATACTCAGACGAATATCAGGGAAAAGTCTGTTGGATAGGGAGAAAAGCGAAAACATAAAAAGAGGATGCAATATAGAAGACAAAAATGGATGGGTGACAAAACAGAAACAGGAATGGAACGAACATATTAGTAGAATGGCAGAGGATAGAATAGTACGAATAGCACGAGATAAGTCACCAAATTGGCAGACCAAGAAATAGATGGTGCGATAATTTAAACAATTTAGGAGGCTAATATTGAAGAAGAAACGGGTTTTAAAGCCTACATACTAGAAGGAAGAAGAAGAGTTGAATTTTTTCCACTATTTTTTCTGAATATCGTATTCGCCGAGATAATATTGAATACTACTTATACACAACACAATTCTCAAATCAATTTGCATATTTTACTAAACTGTCTTTCTCATTTGTAGCAATCTTCACGTAGCGCTGATGGAAAAGTGACATTTTTTTGCCAGCATGGTGACGAAGAATGTTATATTAACAGAATCCACGCTTGTGTTCTTGATCAAAATCCATCTTCATTAGACTTCGTTACTTTCATATATAAACATTTATCTGCCACTGACGAACGCGATCGCAACGAGCGACAAGAATTAGAACTGGCCAAAAAAGTAAGTATAGTTTCATTAGCTGAGTTTGCTAAAAGTTTATTTCGGGATATGTATAAGTAGAAGTGAAGTATTGCCAATGAAAATATATTAACGAGGTTAATTTTATATTTTATTGTAATTAGAACTGAATATTGAATAAGTTCATATTTATGACTATAAGTGCTGAACATTATAAACGGAAAGTTACTAAGAGGCCTCATGAAAAACCTCATTTCATCATATTTTTTGTGAAAGTTGCACGGAAAATTATTAATAATAAAATTTCTTAAAAAGAATAATCAATTATAATGATTTGAAATTCGTTTAATTCACAAAAAATGTCAAAATATCACTTTAGTTTACATAAAGCCTAAATATTAATGGCCACTTCTTAGTAAACTAAAACTCATCCATTCAACTTTTATTACAATCATCAACTCTAGTATAGCTTTGATATTATTTTATTAATTTAATTATTTGCAGTTGTTGCCAAGCAGCATTTCCTGGGATAACGTTAGTGATTGTTATCATGGTGACCGTGGAACTGAACTTTTATTATCGTATGAGGACAGACAAGCAAAGCTTAATCCTAGGTTACCTTGGGTACCAAATGTAAGATTTAATGGCGTCTATGATGCAGATATCGAAGATCAAGCTACGATAGATCTTACATCTACTGTTTGCAAGTTACTAAAAGATAATAAACCAGACGTTTGTAAAGATCATGTGACAAAAACTCATCCAAAAATGATTAAAAGTAATAAATGTTAAATAACATT